>NC_068401.1:7952193-8293090 GCF_023724105.1 Carassius gibelio | reverse complement strand
TAAATGAATAAAACATAGCAATATAACGTGTATCTAAGTAAGACTTCATGGGTGTTTCAAAACTATAACTGGAGACTATCAGTAATTATCTGAATTATAGTCTATGCTCTAATCACCTCTTAATTATAGTCCATTTTCTAATTTGCTCTTAAATTAGATTTAATAGCAGTCTTGTATTCATTAGGCAGCTTTGTACTAGCTTCAAATTCACTGCCATCAGTCTAAAGTGCATGCAGGTGCTTATGGATATTTATTGATTACGGTTCAGGATTTTTAATGCAAATGTTGCTCCTCTCTAATTAAATTTGTCTTGCACTACAGCAGAAAGCAGCCATTCATAATGCAATTAGAGATCATTTTCACCTATCAAGAGTTTTAGCATTCACTTCCATAAATATATTAAAGGATCCAACATACCCAATGTTTTTTGGAAACGGTAGCACCACTGTACACTGTAACAGTATCTACATACACACAGTTTTATACCAAGAGTAACATTAAGTTTGATCAAAAGTAAGAGTATTGCTTATGTTAGAAAGAAATATTAATGAACGAATGGGATGACATATTTTGAAACAGATATCAGTGCCCAGATACTGAAAGATCTTCAAAGGTTTCAAAATAATTCAAATTGGTCACAGAAGTTACAGTAGCAGCATAATGTTCTGAACAGGAATTTCAATCATATTTTGAGGAGCATTTCAATCCATTTGATTAGCGCTGATTAGCCGTGGGTCGCTTTTCTATTATACCAAATGGCTTTGTGTGACTTAAACACATTAGATATGGAGCTAATTCCCTTTTTCATAATGTCATGATGCTGAAAGTATGCCTTCAAGACACAGCCTAGGATTTAATTAAGAAAATCACCAGCCACATGGATTTGCAGACGGAAGATTCAGTTGTTAAGTGGATTAATTATTCTTCAGGAAAGGATGGCTCTTGCACAGTGGGATTTGCTTTTGTCGAAAGAAGTGGACATTCTGTATGTTTCATATTAACATACAGCATCCAATTATCCCGTTATGAAATACATTTTCATGTCAATGGCTGCTGAAAATTCAGTTTAGCCATCATAAAAATAAATTACATTTAAAAAATATTATAATAGAAAACAGTTATTTTAAATTGTAAAATCTTACAATATACATTTTGTTACTGTATTTTTGATCAAATAAATGCAGCCTTGGTAAGCAAAAAAACCTTCTTTCAAAAACATGAAATCTTAATTAATACATTTTTTTAACTAGTAGTGTAAACATGTTTTATTTATTTATTTATTTATTTATTTATTCGTTTTAACACTAAATAATTTTAGTTTTTCTCTTTAACAAAGTTTCCCCAATCAGTCAAAAACATAATATATATATATATATATATATATTAGCATGTAAAATTATGAGAATGATGAGCATGTAAAAACTTTCCCATAAAGTCATGTTTGCAGTCTGATAGTGTCCTTATCTCATGTCTTATTCATTTGCACAGCTGTCTAACACTGGCCTGCTGTCAGACACTCTATCTGTACACCCTCTGAGCTGCCTTCATATTGACTTCATATTGATTTTAGAGGAGAAATGATCCAGAGGCAAAAAAAGAGAGGAAAATGGAGAATAGAGACTGATAGAGAGGTAAAGGGAGAGAGCGTGAGAGATTACATTGTAGTAACCTTGTTTGTAAGGCTCTGGGACCTTCTGCTCACACTAGATCCAAGATGAGCTGGAGATAACTCAGAATATTGGTCCAATGACTCACAGGCTCTTTAAGGAAATCTGTGATTTCGGCTTCCTCTATAATCCAAGAGACTGAAACATCACAGCAGAGAGAGACTCACACCGAGGGCAAAGCAGCAAAATAAGAGGTAGAGCAAGAAGAAAAAAATAGAAATTTTTCCATTGATATCCAGTACCGATATGTATATAGCTTAAGAATAAATTGATCCGAATACTCATTAATTCACAGACATTCTCCCACTCATTTCTCACTCACTGATGCTCTTTTAACTCATGGATGTAACACATTGTGCTTGTTTTATCACACATTCATTCCATATTTCATATCACACACAGCACTGGTTCCACTGATCAATTTGTTCCCAAGCACAGAAAGTGTTACTATGAAATATGTATAAACAGAGTAAAGGGAAAAAAATTAAACACACTTTTGCAGAATGTAAAGCAGTAAAAATAAAGATGGACAAGAACAATGTACTTCTTTGGACAAGAACAATGTACTTCTTTGGACTGGCAAAGTTATCTGTTAAACTGCTTTTTGTTTTGAAAAGGGATATAAAGTCTATTTGGTTTCTATCAGATAGATTTACTGTATATGTACATGAATCTTCTGCTTTCATAAAGATGTCATGACTTTTTTAACATGAAAAATCGATCTGTTTGTCCCTAGAGACTGTCTCATCCTACTTTTGAAAATATATCACAAAGACACGCACATTTAAACACAGCCCAAAACTACAGTCAGGCCTAATAAATAAAACCTCATAACATGCTGAAAAATACATACACGCAGGGATTTGTGTGAGGTATGTTATATGAGTGCAGTGATAAATGCAGTGATAATGATGACCAAAATAATATTTATGATAATGCTGCTGTCATCAGTGATAATGATGATGAAGAATGACAGCTTCGGCGCTGGCAAAGAGAATATTAGTGACACGGAGAATGTTATGAATGATGGACTAACGCTGCAGTGACATCTCTTGAGCAGCTTTGTCTGCCTCTACATCAAGAGGAGGTGGATTCCACATCTGAGATTTTGAAGAGTTCTGTTGCCAGGCAACAGCTGTGAATGTCTTTGGTCAGGAGGAAGTGTGACCCGGTTAGAGAGGAGAGGATCTCTCTAATCCAACCCTGATCCTTCACCCCAGCCTGACAGAGGACTCTCTTGCTCAGGCTCACTGTCTTTCTGACAGGGGCCTTTACTTTCATGTGCCCTTTAGGTGGCATCAAAGACACTAACCATCAGCCAAGGCTCACTCTCACAGTCTCAATGATCATTCAGCACATGAATCACAGATTATTTATTGTAATAGTCTAAATGTGAAATATCAGTTGAAATTTCCAAACATTAATTTTGACATTTATTGTAATAATCCAGTGAGATTTATCTTTGCACAATGAGTCTGACAGACTCAATCCAGAAGTACTGTGGCAACGTCTCCAAAATGCTTGAAGAATCCTTTGCGTTTAAAGCAGCTTTTGCTCTCATGCTTATATGTCTTTTAGGTAGCTTTGCAGGTAGGTTTCTTGAAGTGTCTTGGAGACATTGCCACAGTTCTTCTGGATTGAGTCTGTCTCAGTTTGTTCTGTTTCTTCATGTTATTCCAGACAGACGGATGATGATCAGATCTCTGTGTGGAGCACTGGCTGCTGTCAGACTCATTGTGCAAAGATAAATCTCACTGGATTATTATAATGCATGGCTAAATTAATATTTGGAAACATAAATTGATATTTCCTACTGACACACTACAGCAAAAGATAGAAATAACTGACTTAAAATGTTGCCCACCACTGTATACTCTAAGTTCATCAAACCATTTTAACGAGGTCTTTATAAAAACTGACTGGTGTTATTTTACTAGACAGATGTTGAGTGTTGATGAAGCATTTAAAGAGATAAACTGCTGCTCATTATGGCACCAATAAACAGCCTCAGTCATGCAGACAGAGGTAATGGTATGTTTCTAACAGCCAGAGAGGGTCCTTATAAATCTCGCTAAGAATGGTTAACACAGACAATTGACTTTCATCTTTCTATGCCCATCCATACTTGTGAAATGCTCAATTACCCAACTCATTTTTTCTTTATACTGTTGGTTTAAAATCATCTACATTAGCCTTTTATACTTAAAAGATTTCATTACTGAGGAACTGCTTTGCTTATTTATTTGTCGTCAGTCTGTTAGCATTAGTGCAGGATACTGCTTCATTATCAGTCACAAAGCCAAGAACTCCAATGGACCGAATAAAGCTTTACTTGCCAGAATGAATTAATCACTAGCTATTCCTGAGGCTAAATGTTCCTTGATATGATTACAGAATGAAGGCAATCAAGAATTAACTTGGAGCTCTGAGCATTTTCTGAGAAAATAAGTCAACTTCTGTAGGATTATTATTCAGTGCTTCGCATGAGCGTTGAAAATTGTTAAGAATTCAGTTCAGTTCAAGGTCCTCTTGAATATTTTTTCCTGTTTGGATAAAAGATAAAAAGCAGTATAAATGGTATGCCTGCAACTGCGTTGCAATAATCATAAGCACACTTTATACCAAGAAATGAAACAAGGTAAGACACCAATTATGAAGGTTCTACACCTGTATCTCTGCATAAAGCTGTGGGAGGAAGCTCACAGCTCATAGTTCACATGCAGAGACTCTCACGCAACAGCGGCTTCATTAGGAAGGCCAAAGACACCGGTGGGAGTTTTCCAGGAAGCTTTCTCTCTGGCAGCAACAATCCTTGGTACAAAGAGAGTAGCTAAAACACAGGAAGGTGGCTGAGAACAGCCGAATATTTCACCAGAGGTGTTTTGTCCATCCAGCAGGACATCTCTAGCAGAACTAAGGCCAGAAAATTAATTAAGGATTCAAACAACAGGGAAATGCTATCATAGCCTTGAAGCCAACACAAAGAGATTCAGGGAAAATACTCTGGCTAGCTTGCAGGGTGGTTGCTATGCAGGTGGTGTTCTTTTTTTTCTTCTACAGTGTAGCTAGGAGGTTTCTGGGGTTTTCTGAGTGATAGCTAATAAGCTGCATACTGCTGCGTAAATGTTGCTTTATCTGTGCATATTTGTCCTCTACTGATTCAGATGGGCTTTTTCACTGGAGGAAGCAATAGCGTGAATAGAGGACTCGTTTGAAGTTAAAACATCTTATTGATGGATTTGTTCAGATGGTTGCTAAGTAGCTGCATACATGCCCAAAATCAAAAGAGATTCTCTTAAAAAAGTTTAAAGTCCACCTTTTCTCAACAAGTCAAATACAAAGTACCATTTTTGTCCACTGTTTAAAGTTTAACTCAGTAATTTAAAACTGGAAGCAACATGGGGAATAAAAATGGTCTGTATTAAAGCAAAAGTTAACCCTGCCACAATCCCACCTCCGCCACTAGATAGATAGACTCACCTCTAAGGCCATCAAAGACATAGATGAGTTTGTTTCCTTGTAAGAAACACATCCATCATTAATGCATTTTAACTTTAAACCTTAAATCCATAATAATGCTTTCTCCAGTGAAAAAGATCCTCTTTTGTTCTTTTGCACCAAAATCCACTGACATACAGTATTTGTTTTGGACTGTTTAATCATTTAAACACTGCTTGATCTGTGCATATTTCTCTCCTGATTCAGAAGAGACTACTTTTTCACTGGAGGAAGTGATATGGATAGAGGACTCGTTTGAAGTTAAAAACATATTGATGATTGATTTGCTTCTTAAAAGCTTAAGCTTTTCATGTCACAATACATTTTGATGTACTGAGGACATGTGGGTTATTTGTAGATTATTGTCATGTTTTTATCAGCTCTTTGGTCTCATGCTGAAGGCACCCATTCACTGCAAGGGAGAAACTAATGCTAAATTTCTCCAAATCTGTACAGATGAAAAAACAGATTCATCGACATCTTGGATGGCCTGAGGGTGAGTACATTCTCCTTTCTGGGTGAATTATTACTTTAAAACAAACCTTAAAAAAAGAACACTGCATGCAAACGATCAGTAATTTAGTAAAAAAGTTTGATGAAGAATACAAAAGCACAGCAAACAAGTCTAAGTCTTATGAAACAAATACCAATCAAAGATGACTTTTTCTTTCACAAGGATGAAGAACACAAAGCTGAAAAAAGATGTAAAATAAATTTGGGAACAGGAGATAAGTAGGCCGTGAGATATTAAGAATTCTTCACATTAATGAACTGACTGCATGTTTATTTAAGAATTTTTCAATGGGCCTTAATTAACAGGAATTACTGCATATTTTTAGCCTCAGCCCATTCCGTTTATTTGCTAAGCCAAGTCTTGTTCACTCTTTGTAGAAATGTAAATTTCTTCAGCGACATCTGTGCAACAACATATTGCGTTGTAAACCAGTCGACATCCCTTCAGCTTTGATATACTGTCAAACGGATGATATAAGTTTCAGATTTGGGGGGTTGGGGCTGTGCTCTGGAGCAGACACTTTAGAACAGCACCTCCATAAATAGCTGCCAGGCAAGGACATGAACTTTTTATGAGAAAGGCACCAAATACCGACCTCAACCAAAATTACATCTCGTTCATCAGACTCTCTCTCTCTCTCATGCCCTAAAAGCTTCTGTAGCTTTGCGTCATTCTTATCGCTCCACAGGAGAGAATGCCAATAAAGGAGTCTAAACAGGAGAACCTCTAAAAGCCTGAAGCAACCTCCTGCCTGTTTCATTCGACTCCACGCAGCTACCAGTGAGTTCACACCGCTGTCAAGCAAGTCTCACCTTTACAAGCCTGCTCTCCTTTCACAGCCATACTTCCCTGAACAAAATCTGCAGCTTAAAAATTCATGGATGGATACAGAGTTATCAGCTCATCGTGTGACATGAGAAAGCATTCGGGAGCATATCATGAATGCGGAATGCATAATGGACTTTTATTACCTCTTACTGTAAAATCCCAGTGATATTTCTAAAGGCAAAAACTCACAAAGAATGAGCAGAATGAGCAGAATGAGTGTGTGCTGAATAAAAAGCAGGAAAATAATTTTTTAAGGTTTTACAAAATTCAGAATTGAGTTCTTCCATCCTTGCCCTCAAAATGAAATGTATTAAATTTTAAATCAAATTAAATATATATAAACAAACACAAATTTCTACTATATAAAAAAAAATCAAACGTCCACATTTTTTTGAAAGATGTCTCTTATATGCTCAGCAAGGCTGAATTTATTCAATTAAAATACAGTCAAAACAGTAATATTATGAAATATTATTTTAATTTAAAGAACTGTTTTCTATTTTAATACAGATTTTAAAATAGAAATGATCACTTTGATGTCAAAGCTGAATTTTCAACAGCCTTTATTCCAGTCTTCAGAGTCACATGCTCCTTCAGAAATCATTCTAATATGCTGATTTGGTGCACAAAATAAATAAATAAATTTATTAATAAAAATAAATAAATACAGAAACAAAAAAGTACACTAAAATAAATAATCTTACTGACTATAAACCTTTGAAATGGTAGAATATTTTGTGGCATTACAAACATTATTGGATGTATAGCTAACAATTATGGAAAAAAATGAACTTTAACTTGTATTTACTTTGTTTTTTTAGTTCCTTACATTCAAATTTTAATTACAATTCTACATCCTGTTTTTTTTTTTTTTTTTTTTACCTCAATTCAGATTCTATTTAAATGTTATTCTCAATTAAATTATGAATGACAAAAAACCCTTTGGTTACTTGCCATTAGAAAACGTGGCATGGATATCAAACTTGGAGCAATGCATTTCAGCATAGGCTACCACGTTTAAAAATGTGCACATTTTCCTCACACAATGATACTGTATGGCTTAAAAAACAATGGAACAATGGTACTTTCTGTGCAAGACAGACCCTGGTCTAAATATGCTTTGACTTCTCAGAAAATCTTCAACATATTTTATTTTGTATCTTCAGGTCTCCAGAAAAGATCTCTCTCTACTGCCCAAAGTTTCCCTTTACAGCATGTGAAAAGAAACTGTGCATGTGTACATGTGTGCATAAATGAATGAAGCACTCCGACAGATGCCTGACATGAAGAAAACAGAAAGATAAGCAAGTCAAATAAAAACTATGAATCCGGAGGAAAGCAAAAACGGTTAGAGCAAGACGAGTGGGAGAGGAAAAGAATTTCTGTAAAATGATGAAATAAAATTTCATACACTCAACTCTCTCTCTTCCTCCTTGTCTGTTTTTTTTTTCTTTTTCTTTTTTTTCTGCATTATTAATGCATTTCATGTCCCTGTGCGGACAGTGCACTAATTATGCTCATGAAACCTTAAGAATGAACACATTTCTCTATCTCTTTCTCCATCTCAGTGAATGACTCATATACTCCAACCGCAGCATGCATCTGACTGCCAATGATTTTAATGTGTTATTTAAAAGCCTCCATTCGTCAGCCAACACTGCTCTGTTGGGGGGATAAATAATTAACTTGTTATTTAAATTTAGTAAGGCTTAAACTGTCAAATGTACTATTGGTATTTGCAGTGGGTCTTAACAAGCACCTAATTACCTGTCACACCAAAAGCAGCAATTCAAGAATTCCACAATAACAAGGCAAGCAATATCTCTTTCGCTCGTTTTTGTTCTTTCTTTCTTTCTTTCTTTCTTTCTTTCTTTCTATTATATTCTAACCCGATCTCACGGCAATTCATACATTTTTCACAAGGTGGCTTATTCGTACGAATTTGTAAGACCACACTCGTACAAATTCATACGATTGTTGCCAAATTGTACATATTTTACGAGTTGCACAATTCGTATGAATTTGTACGAATGACCTACAACTAACCCCGCCCCTAAACCTAACCGTCACTGGGGTTTAGACAAATCGTATAAAATCGTACGAGTGAGGTCGTACAAATTCGTACGAATAAGCCACCTCGTAAAATACGTACGAATTGGCCGTGAGATAGCGTTGGATATTCTACTACCTCCGTCAGTGTAAATATATGGTTTTTATTTATGTATTTTTAAACTATATTTCTTTACTGTGTGTTCAATTCCTTGAAAGAGTAAAATGACACCTCTCCTCAATTTATGCCTGTGGCACAAATAATGTGGGTTTCATTAAGAATTATTAATGTTATTAATTAAAACTAAAATAACAAGTAGTATACAGTAATTGGGAGAAATAAAACGAAACTAAAATGGTTCGAAATTTCATAACACATTAGCGTTAAACCTAAAACTGTGCATGTTTAAATAAGAACTAACAAAAACAAAACACCAAACTGAAAATAAAATAGAAATGAAATTCTAAATTTAAAGCTATAATTTTCCCTCATGAGATGAGAGTGTTTTGACAGAGCGTTTGATGGATAAAAATCTGAAAAGACACACATAGAAAATTTGTAAAATTGTTTAACATGTTCTAAAGTTTGAAATTAAGCAGAATGCAAATTTTCAGCACACCTGCCTCCTGGTCTGAGATTTCCATGAGTTTAAATGAGCTTTCATTAATGCAGGAACTTTTATGATGCTGGAATGTTGATCAAGTCTATCAATTTCATATGCATAATATTACACATTCTCTTGTAATTATCAGTCTCACTCGCTCTTTAGTATTTTCTCTTAGATCTTCAGAGAGTAGATCTGTGGAGAATGTAATCAAGCTGTCACTGTCTTGATTCCTTAAAGCTAGCATCTGCAGCCTGTCTGCTCCTGACATCCCAGGGAATGTCAGGAAACGCCACATGGCTGGCCGTAAATTGGATGGTTTGAGCATATGGATGACAGGTAGCCCGACATCACCACTATTTTATCTCATTAAGAGACTGCAAATGTTGTCTTACTAAATGCTGCAGCTGCACATAAGTGAGATTTAAAAAATGAAATATATTTAGTTATGTTCACACTAAAAAAAAAAATTTAGTGTAAACTATCAGTCAGACAACATAAGGCATACAGAAGAGGGTTTTGAGCAAATTCTGTAATTATGTTGATAATTTAATGTTTATGTGCATATCAGCTATAATACAGTAGAGTTTACAGAGTTAACTGAACTAAACTGGAGGACTGTGCATACAGCAGAATGACAGCCATAGTGTGATAAACACAATATGCATGCAAATGACTCCTAATGCACATTTATGACTTGCTACATCACAGCATATAATCTGGTTATCGAGAAATTGTGCTGGAAGAAAACAAACAAGCAGATGAATAAACATAACGATGGGAAACAGTACCTGTATGGATACATCACTGTAGGAGCCTCCGATCACTCCAGAGATTGCGAGTGGAACATCATCATGGATGGCGTAGGATCCATCCGGACACGTGTACTCACTATCGTCTACTTTTGTAAGCGAAGCGCGCACAAATTCGAGCGACTGCTCCAGCGCATAAGTGTCCTTTGAGCAAGTGTCCAGAATGTGAGCACCTAACGTTACCCCGGGCAAAATCTGATCATCTTGATTGATCTTGTCCAGAGCTAGCAGCATCGCCTCCAGTCTCTGAATCCCTCTTTGTGCATTGATACGGCCACATTCCTGAGCTCCCTCCCCCTTTTGATGAACAGGAAACAGGCCTCCAATCACCAGGTCCCCCTCCATTATGATCTCTTTCTTGGAGGTGTCAGTGTTGTAGCCTGGGACAGCCAAAGCCTGGGGTGTCCTGGCCAATAGAAGCAGCATTAGGGTGAGATGAAGCGGCCAGGTGGGGCCGTGACTTCTGAAATGAGCTGACCTCTGAGCCATGGTGAGCAAAGATCTGGACTCTTTACAGGTCAATCCCTATTTAGCAGTCTCACTTATTGGAAAGGGATTGAATGCAGGCTAAAGGAAAGACTTCAGACACTTCAGTGCGTTTGTAAGCAGGGATAGGCAAACTCAAGCTTCATCGCCATCTCCTGCTTGTTTGGGGAGTTAGTGAAGATCACAATCTGTGAATCAAACAGGTAGAAAGTGGGAATTAGATGCTGCACTGCAATACACAAACAATTGCAAAAAAAAAAAAATTGAAGAGATATGTAAATAATAAGCTTGGGGACATGAACATTTCTCAATGAATTTGAATTTGTACCATGCATTTTTTTTCTATACTTATAAATTTGGATCTCCCAAAAGTTTTCATTAATTACTCACCCTCGAGTCATTCCAAACCCCTAAGACCTTCATTCATCTTTGGAACACAAATTAAGATATTTTTGAAGAAATCCGAGAGCTTTCTGATCCTCCATAGACAGCAATGCAACTGACACGTTCAAGGCCCAGAAAAGTAATAAGGACATTGTTGAAATAGTCAAAGAGTGACATCAATGGTCCAACTTTAGTTTTATGATGCTACGTCAATACTTTTTGTGTGCAAAGAAAACAAAAATAATGACTTTGTTCAACAATTTTTTCTCTTAGATGCAATGCTGTCTACGGAGGGTCAGAAAGCTCGCAGATGTCATAAAAAATATCTAAAATAATCTGTGTACCGAAGATGAATGAAGGTCTTATGCGTTTGGAATGACATGAGGCTGAGTAATTATGATTAGTGACAACATTTACATTTTTGGTTGAACTCATTAAAGTGGGTTACAGCAACACAATTCTTGAAAAATGTTTTACAATCTACACGGTAAATTGGTAAAATAGCAGTTTACGTATTCCTTTTGTGTGGGAACCAACATGAATTTCCGTTAGTGTTAATGTAGCATTGCTGAATCTGGACAGGGGATTTCTATTTCCCAGCATGCATTGCTTGGGACTGGATGGGGAGAGTAAATGTTGAAATGAAGTGTTATATTATGTGTTTTTAAGTAAGATGAAAAAAGTAGGAACTCATTCATATTTAATCTTTTGCTATGTTGGGATTTAGCAGCTTTTCTCTCATATGGTGGCGTTTTGGGGTTATTATTGTGGTGAAGAGTGAAGCTAAGTTATGAAAATATGTTGCTTTACTCAAACAGAAATTGGAAACACTTCACATAAAGGTTTCATTTCTTGACATTAATAAACTACATAACTTATCATAAAATAATGGAAAACAATATTTTTTCTTTGTTAATGTTAACTTTATTCCTAAAACAAGAACAATTATCTGCAAGTGGGATTAGATAAACTTTTTCTTTCTTTATAACCTTGTTTTCTCCTTAAATTAAGTTTTTTAGAATTATTTTTTAAGAATTATTATTATTTTTTTAGTTAGTTTTATGAAAAAACTCTTGACTTACTATTTATTTCATCTCAAGTAAACATATCTTGATTTAATAATGTTTAGATTTACATACTGAAAAATAAGACAAAAATATTGAGTAAGAAAACATTTTTTTTTGCAGTGCACCAGCGTCATAAATTACACGTGATTAAATATATATATATATATATATATATATATATATATATATATATATATATATATATATATATATATATATATATATATATATATATATATATATATATGTATATATATATATATATATGTATACATATATATGTATGTATTTCATGATGCTATAGAGTTACTAGACCTGTCTTATTTTATTGGCATTCATTGAATACTGATTTGAGTTACATTTAAGAGGCAATTGAGAAAACCACACATTTTAATATTGCAAAGTAAAAACATTTCAATATGCATGCAATGTGTAAAATCTATCATTCAAGAATCATGTTAAATTGTCATTTCTATAACATCAAGGGAGAGAAACCAGAAGATTCATAAATAACTATCATAAATACCAGTGTTTCATTGCATTGTTAAATGTAATTGTAAAAATCATTACATAAGTAATTAGGCACCAATACACTTAAATCATACAATAGATCACACATCATTAGGATACTAATCTGACCAGTACATTTGAAACAGTTCAGTGAGCAGTTACAAGACAAAAAAACTTGACTTGACTGAGGGAAAACTGGATCATTAGTATTTCATTTATTATTTGCTTATCAGTGGTTGTAAGAGATCCCCAGCCGAGGGACTCAAATGTAATTTGTTTTGCAGTTGAAATATCATCATTTGGCTGTACTGATTTTCTCTGTAACTGTCAGAATTGAATTTCTCAGAATTTCTCTGTTATTTCATCTGGCTGCTGGATTTGTTAACTCACAGCGCTAGGTGTGCGCTCCCTAAGGCCCCCTTCCCTTAACATCCTGGCTAGTCCATTGAGGGCTTTGTTCACTTTTGTATAATATATATGTGTGTGTTAGGCTCTCTGCTCAGGGGACAGTGTGACCATTGTAGTGTAAATCTAGCTAGCCTTAACTCATGTAGAGGATCACTATCAGACAGCTTGTAAGCCAACAGCTGCTCCACACACACACACACACACACACACACACACACACACAAGCATCTGTAATCACATCAGTATATACGTTTGCATATAACTGCATTTAGAAATACAGCAACCTTAAAAAAATGCAGTTACAGCATGCACTTAAAAAATATATATAATAAAAGATTCCACATGTAGTAAGCAAATTGACCAGATAGGCCTAGATTTGTTTGTCTCTCTCCTTTTTTCTCTCTCTGTTATATGCCAGCATATCAATGGGGAGCATACATTCTAATTTCACACATGCTAAGAGGTGTGGAGTACAACTTTCGGATGTTGTGAATGATATAATTATGAGGTTTGCAGCCTCAGTTCCTGGAGTGTGTGAGAAGAACGTGTGTGTGGAGAGACTGCATGCTGAGGTGGTTATTTACTTTTACATTACAATGACTTTTCAACTGAAAATCACTACAATTTCAATGAGTGAAATAAGAAATACTCTACACTGATTTAACCTTCATGTTCGGCCTAATGTATAGGGCTTGATATTTCAAGAGGAGAATTCACTAAGAATGAATTGCACCTGCTAATAACATCATCTGCACATTCGGTCTGAATTGTTTTCGGCACCTCATTCACTAAAGCAATTATGCAAATCAGGTAACAGTCCCAGGATGTTTAAGAAATTGTGCTGAATGCCATTTGCACAGCACAGTTCCCCAGTTTGCAAGCCAAGTGGGAGCGCAAAGTTGTGGAAGATGCTGAATTAGCAGTTTAAAAGGCCAAAAGTGATCTCTATATACAGTATGTGCATCCGTGATGTATGCTTGGATATACAACTCTTCCCCATTATTTTATATTTTGATGAATTACTACTGCCACGATTAATAGTATGGGGCAAAAGTATGTGGCTACTTTTTGAGACTACAGAGGGCTGAAGTGTTGATAACATCAGGCAAGTAAGTTTTAAGTTACTGTAGATCAGAAGAACATAAACTAACGGCCAAAAGTTTGGAATATTTACTTTTTTTATGTAAAAATGTTATGTTTAAAAAAAAAATTGCTCACCAAGGCATTCCTTGGATGTAAAAATATGAATCAAATACAGATTAAAAAAAAAAACGGAAAAACAAATGTTTTGTTAATGTTTAAAATATATAATAAAATAGAAACAGCTCTTTTAAAAATGACATTTTGTCATAGGAATTTCTGCCACTGAACAGAAAATAAAAAAGGTTTTCAAAAAAGTGTTTTTATCTCACAGTTATGACTTTCTTAGAATTGCAAAATGCGAACTTGCAATTCAGACTTTTCCTTAAAACAGCAGGATATTCTCGTAATTGTGAGAAATAAAGTCAGAATTTCGAAATACAAACTTGCAGTTCTGACTTTTTTCTCACAATTGTGATTTATATCTCTCAATTCTGACATTTTTACGAGTTATAAAGCCCAGCTCTGAGGGGAGAAAAGATCGATATATTCTCGGAATTGCAAGTTTATATCTCACAACTTAAAAACTTGCAGTTGCATGAGGTTCTGAGAAAAAAAAAGTCACAATTGTGAGTTTATATCTTGCTATTTTGACAAATAAAGTAAGAACCGCAAGATCTCTACTCACAATTGTGAAAAAAAGTCTAGTACGAGATGTAAACAAGCAATTGGGCAATTACCCTTTTTTTTTCAGTGGCAAAACAGGCTGGTCTTCCTATTCAATATCGAATCTGTAGATGATTATAAGATTCATTTTGAAAATCATTTTATTATAGTATTTACCATAGTATTTTTTTTTTCAACATTTTTTCAGCAAGCCAGCTTGTCCTAGTGAAAAACCATGTTGGAGAAATAGTGACTATAAATAAGGAGGAACAATACATTATAAATTAGGCTATTTCTTTTCACCAGGACGAATGTCATAAACATCAAATTAAAAATCAAGAATGAAGAATGAAGAATGAACAGCCAAAAAGAAGTCCAACTGACCAGCAGGAGAGGGAGTTCTTGGGAATTGGATTGTGTGTGTGTGTGTACATCCATAGCACAAAATATATGTGTTCATCTCACTGAGACACACACTTACTCATTAGGGTCTTCTCCCTACCCTTTGTTTCCATGGAAACATGCGAGACAAGAGTGAAAGGAAGGAAGAGAGAGAGGGAGCGAGAGAGAAGTGAAGCTAAAAGGGTCAATCCAGTCTGCTAGGATGGGAGTGGAGTCCCTATGGGAATTCCTGTAAAGCTGGTGTAAATTGGCTATATCTTTTCACGACATACAACCCATGAACTGCATCTCTTAAGGATTAATACTCACATCCCCTCGTAACCATAAAGATTATTTGAGCCCTCTCTTCTCCACAACAGAATTTATTTATTGGATGATAAGCTTTTTAAGTAATATCTGGCACCATATAGGTAGAGAGAAGTATTGTAAAAGTAAGATTAGGTTCTGCTGAAGTCAATCTAGGACTGCAGTGCAGTATAATGTTAAAGTGTTGAAAATGTCCCGTATTCCTGATCGTGAACAGAAATCAGGTCTGGGACAAATGGCAAACAGCTGTGGAAGAAAACAAGGGTGAGTCCTGATAGCACTGCAGAACTTATAATCAACTTGAAATTAATTTTACATCTTCAATGCAACACTTAACAATAAAACATGTAGGGCAGGACTTGTCTCTCTGTAAGACAAGTGGTTGAAAAATAAAGACCATTGGTGGCATACGCCAGAAATGTGTTATTGCAGAAGCAGAGCAATTTTTATATTTTGATAGTAACCTAGATTTGATAGAAAATATTTTAGTTTAGTTTACTCACCCTAATGTTTTTCAAAATCTGTATGAATTCCTGTCCTATAGGAGATGTTACCACAAGCGGAATTCCCAAGCTGTTATTTTCCAAAATGAAAGTGAATAGTGACCAAGGGCTGTACATGAAGTTTTTTAAAGCAAGATCTCCAATTGATAATTACTTAAATGTCAATATTTCGGATACTAAGTGCTTCCTTAGCACTGAAACAGAGTGCATATGTCATATGGGCTACTTTTATGATATTGTTAGGTGCTTTTTTTTTTACCCTTTTGGGTGTCTTCCTTTGTATGGAAGAGTGAATATTATTTAAACCAAACCAATGTTGAACAACATGAGGGTAATTATAAGAAACAACTTTCCCTTTAAGAAAGTAATTTTGATTTCATGTTGACTTAAAGCTCTGTAGTTTATTTATCTCCACTTACAGAGATGGATGTCTGCATATTTACACTAGAGATATGGCAGTTCTCAGTAACCACCAAGTAACCGCTCTGAAGTGGAATATTACATTTACATCTATTCAAATTATGTAAATACATGGCAATTAAGGCCCATAAATATGCCTGAAAATCCAGTCCAATTCCCCCCGTCTCTCTCTACTCTCCGCTCCTTCTCCTCCACTATCACTTATATCTTCCGCTTCACCAGATGGCCTCTTCAGTTTGATGGCGCTGCTTCTGCCAGCCTTCAAGACTGCTCCAGCCACGCAGTGTGAAGACACAGGGGAGCTGAGAGATGCTGGCAGAGCACGGAGGAAGAGACAGAACGCAAATAAGAGAGAGGAAGGAATGAGCAACCTTAAGGAGGGGGAGGACCCTCCCAAAGTGTTAATCCATTTAAGTATTTTCAATCTCATGCTGGCAAAAAGAGCAGCATGAATATGGTAATAGCACATCTTGGAGAGAGGTCATCTTTATGTAACCGCAGGGCCGAGGGAGGACAAGGTAAGAGAGGAATTCCATACAAGGGCTCTTCTGAACTGATTAGAGAGGAGAAACTATGTAAATGAATTTCAGGCCACATTTTAGATGACAAAAAAATACATTTCCAGGGCAGCAGGGCATGTATGCTGCTGCACGCTTTTTTACCAATCCAATAATCCTGATTTTATGCGACCAACCTGTTGCTTTATTTAAAGTGGTCAACATTACTCATCAGTTAAACTGTAATCTCCACCGTCAAGTACCAAATGCTCAATATTAAATTCCATTTTCCACAGTTAGCCATGCGATAAATGCACATTACACACCCGTGAGAAAATTACAGCTTCTCTCGGTCTCTGCTACATTTGGGCCGCCACCGTGCCAAGTCCGACCTGGCAGTGATAAAGCTGAAAACAATAAACTGACTGAATTACAACTTCAGTTTCTGCTAATCGCTGGATTGCAGTACATTTCTCGACAAGCTGACAAATGTCTTTTTAATTTGGAGCTCCAAACCACAAATCCAATTCGAACAACTGTGCGAGTCTGAGTAATGCCACAACCCAGCAGGCACGCCATTTGATAAGCATCCAAAGAGTCGGTGGCTGCTGTCCAAATTAGGGTTTGAACACCTTACCCAGGGCACTTTGAGCAGCCACATCATCAGCTGCAATTTGAAGGGGAACTGCAATCAAGTGTGTACAACTGCTCACTCCAAGGGGCCAAAATGACAGTTAGACAAGGCTAGATGCACTGAGCACTTTCTGGAAATCAGACTAGGAAACAATCCAATGATTCTCTTCACAGATTAAGCCATAATAAAAGATGTCTACTTCAAAAGTACTAAATGAGATAAATCATTTTTATCAACCAGGGGTTAGTTTTCAAAAAGTCCACAGGAACTAAAAGACTTTGAGTGTCACGATTGCTACAGAGAGGAGCAAGGAACGCGACGAGATGAGGGATAATCATAAACAACGTTAGGGAAACACAGGGCAGGCTGGAGAGCTCACTGAGGTCTGGACGTTTCACTGACGCTCACTGAGCTTGGAGACGACAGGAAATAACAAATAAAATGCTGCCGGTCAAACTCCCCAAACTCCAAACCACTATGAAATCAACTACACAGAAGATCAAGAGATTGCTTTATTGAAAAATTTGATTTGTACTTACATTTGTAGATTTTTTACTGTATGTGTGCCTGTGTGTGTATCTGAAGTTGATTTCAACAAACTGCATATGCAGTATCAGAATGCGCTTTATTGGAAGCTTCGTTATGCATACGAGGAATTTGTTTTTCGTGACAGAAGCTCTGCAGTGCAACAGAATGACAGCGACTGAACAAAAAACACATAATAAAAGAATAAAAAAAATACAATAAATACAAATAAGTAGGTAAGGAATGACAATATACAAATTGACAATTATATGACAGGTATATTACACAGCAGCAGTATGTGTTTTTTTTACAAACACAAGGACATGAGGAAAGCTTCTCCTCTGCACTCTATATGGTCTCTCCCCTTCTTCTCTAAACCTGTACATTATTCATGGAGACCCATGAGCTGCTGCATACTGGGTTTCCCTTTTGCCTTTAAACACTTTAATGCAATCCTAATACATCACATTATGAATTTCTCTGACACATACTCTCAAAAGTGTGAGTAAACACACATACAGTCTTTTCTCCCTGTTGGACAAAGTACACAGCATAGACCCACTGTGAATGAACCCCATTACATGTCTGCCTTTAATTCTAAGCATTTGCATTTGGTTTAGTTTTTCTCCCTTTCTCTCAGAAGTACACGTATATATACACACGTGCCCTACTGCAAAGATGAACAAAAGGCACACAGATCCTCCTGTCTCTGTGCACAAGTCTCTCCTGGGATCTGCATGGTCGCAGAATTTCTTTTACCAGAAGTCTTTTACCAGATGCTTGACAAAAACACAAACCATCTGCTGTGTGCCTGATGCATTCCAGAGGATCTTAGCATTACCTCAGACTGCCAGAGTGTAAATGAAGACATTCATAAAAGTTTGGCGACATTAAACATCTACTATAATGCTATATGTTGTAAATGGCATTGCACTTAGCGAAGATCATTGATTTAACATTGAAATAATGTTAAATCAATGAGCTTTGCTATTTGGGATAATGTAAATATCATAAGAATGCACCATTGAACAAACTTTGAAGAAGAAGTGGTTTATATTCATCATTTGGTTATCATTCTGCCCATAAAGTCTAGCTAATAAAACCAAACTTTGTTGAACGATGAGAGGGAATTAATCTACTTCATTTTAGAAAGCAATAATTTAATCTGTTAATCATGAGGTACTGTAGATTAATCAAATGATGTGTGATTATCTAGGAGGGAGATGTGATAAGATAGACATCTGTTTAATGAAAACATTCGCTCAACTGTCTTTCCCATTGTCCTCTCGTTAAATGAATTCTGTCATTGTTTATTCACCCTCATGTCATTCCAAAACACTCTCGAAATATCTTCTTTTATATTCCACAGAAGAAAGAACGTCATAAACATTTGAAATGACATGAGACTGAGAAAGAGAACATCTAAACTCTTCACAGAAATCTCCCCCGGCCCAGACAGGACTCGAAGCTTTCTTGCTGTGAGGTGACAATACTCCCATTAAGCCACTGTGACACCCCACTTTACACCTCCATTACTTTTACTATCTTCATTGCTGTAACCTATCAATCATTCCCGTAGCAGATTAATCTCACAGGAAATTAATCTATTTCCTGCAGACATTTGTCAGCATCTGTGATTTATCCCACCACCAATATGCTTGTTGTCCAGCCTAAAAAGCCATTAGTTGAATTCTGTGTTAGCAATTCTGAGTTTTATTGTTGATCAGTTTTCAAAGCGGCTGTGTTACTTGCAGATAAGGACTAAGGAGGCACTTTTACACGCCATGGCAGTGATAACACAGCTTCGCCGTGCTCACAGAGGCATCTCCACTTTACTGGGATCACTGAGACCTGAAGGATTGGCTTTTAGTTCTCTCTCCATCTAACTCTTTCACTCCATTTCTCTTTTGCTCCATTTCAGAATTCATTAATTCTGAAATAAATGTAAAATAATTGGGATTCTCTTAAAATAATTGTGATTCTCTTTATTAAAGTCAAAATAAATGCAATCCAATTGGTCATAATCAATAAACAATAATAACAACAAAAATAATCAAATATACATGTATTTTATCCATCTATTCAGACATTATATATAAACACATTCGGGTGATTCATAACTGTTTTTGATTCACTAAATAGAACCGACTCAAAAGAGCCATTCGTTCAGCATCTCAATACATTGATAACATCAACTAAACCGAACGTCATAAAAATCATTCAGTTGTTTTCCAGCTTTACTGAGCAGAGACTGCGTGGAGCGATTCTCGACTCTCGCGCAAGACTTCACTGGAGGAGATAAGAGCATGTCCGTCGCGAGCCTGAATTATTTAAAACTAACCATGCAGCCTAGCGGTTCTTCACCTCAGTTTGTGTTTCTTTTATTTTTAAACCACAGCTTGATTTGGGCTGCTATGAATCGAATGGATTCTTTTATTTATTTATTTATTTATTATTATTATTAAATTCATAAATAGGGACGAAAAATCAAAAGATTATAATCTCAATGATGTTAGCTCCCGTATGATGTCATTTTAGGAGACACCAGCTAGACGTGGTCAAATCTGCACATTGTGATATGAAGCTGATATTAAAGCCTGGATCTGATCGCGATTTTAAACATTTCAGAGAGGCAGCAGTCAAAACCCAGGGCAACAATTAACACAGTTTTTTATTGTGATTCGAGAGAAAGGTTTAGACACATCCACAAGAAAAAAGACAAGAAAAAACTAACTAAAGTCTACTGCAAAATATTCAATTACATAATGTTTACGAAAAAATAGCATATTTTAAAGGCAATGGTCTTTTTCTGATTTTGTTAAAATGCTGTATCTCGTAAACTTGTTAAAAACGTTTACAGCATACCTCACATGAACCACGGAATAAGAGACCCCCGCTACACTTTACTGTGTGATTGATAATCTTAATTGTAAATCAAATGCAAATTTTATAATGCAACACGTTAGAAATACGCCTAATACGACTCAGGAAGTTTCAGGGTGGTGTGAAAAGTCGACAAGCTTTGAGATGAAACCGTAAACCCTTATAAAGTCATTTTAAGAAGATTCCTCACTTAAACCATCGACAAACTTGTAATATTTTAATGCGAAGCTTATATTATAGCCACTGCCTTTTCACTTCGCGAAACTGTTGAACATACATGCAACAAGCCACGATTTTAGACAAATGAAGTTGGAGTAGTGGGAATAGTACTTCTATCCACCCAGAGATGCGTTCCAGACACACCGCGGAGCGGGAGTGTTTTGCTATTCAAAGCAATATGTGATGAGATGTAAGATTGTTTATCTGATCTGACGCTGGCTTGTGTTGCCTTTTTGAAACGTGTCAACCCGAAAGACTTGTGCAAGAAAACAATGCAATGCGTTTATTTTAAAGAAGTAATTTCTTTGTTGTTGTTATTATTATTATTTTGATCGCGTCAGATTTTAACCAACATGCATGTTGCATGTGTTAGCAACGCTAAGTTTACCCCTATCTGGATATGTCGTGCTAACCGATCTCCAAAAATCATATTTGGTAAAATTATATCAACAGATAAGAATCAGACGATAATCATCTTACCTGACCTGTCCAGTTCACCTCTCATCGACAGATTCCTGGCGGATCTACTTAAAGACATCTGGTTAGAAGTCCGTATCCTCGCATGCAGTTTCGTATTACTCTAATGTCGAATTTAAAACATATGGCTGAATTCCAGCAGGTTTCATTCAGCAGGTGAAGTTTGCATTGAGCGCGCTCTTCGGAGACGCTATGCGCGCGAGGAACTGTCCGTGGTGCTGAAAAGGCGTCGCGCGCGTCATTGGATTCCTTGAGATTTTTTTTTTTCCCACCTAGACAGAATTAGCCTACCTAAAACGCTAAATTACCCTCGCCTCACACAAACTTTTCTAAGTATTACATGACGTTAAAGAAATTAATGTGAAGTATCACAGCTTAACCTTTTATGCATAAATTTAACGCTTATTGACGACTCTAAGAGCGCGTGTGTGCATGCGTGCGTGCTCTGATGGTATTACATTTGCACAGATTTGATGTCTAACCCTGAAACGGTGGAGCTCAAAATATCGACTGGATTTCTTCAACTGAAAAACAACTCGAAAGTGGGCATGTGTGCTAGATGCGTTTCCAATTCACCGACCACTGGCCCAGAAACATTTACAACGTAAGATCACTGACCGCATATCGTGAACTATTGAAAACATTATGCTGACAACAACTTGACTCAGTCTTTTCTAACTGTTCCGAGAGACACAGAATATGTAAATACGCCAAAGACGACAGGTCGTGTCTATTTTGTATTAACTGGCCAAGCACCAGTCTGCGACGACGATGTATTAACGTTGGCTTGACAGAATCACACATCATGAGATCAGTGTCCCATTTCTGGTCGATAGACAAGTTTCAACATGACACGAGCGGAAAGCGCGCGCGAGGGCACGAGCTCTCTTGAGGATTTTCTCAGACCGAACATTGACTGTGTGTTGACCCTCTACACATTGAGAAAGTCACATCCCATCTTGAAATATCAATGTTTTAAGCTATAACTTGCGAGAGAGTTTGTCTGCGAAATCTGTTTAGTTGTAGATCGTCATCGACGTCTTGAGAATTTAAGAACGATTACTTATAAGCATAGATATTCCTCGAAGGATCCTAAACACGTTGCATTGTAAGTGACAGAATTAGTAAACAGTACAATGATATGTAAAAGAAAATGTTGTGCAGTGAGCAAAGTCAGACCATTGTAAGAGCTAAGGATAGTTGACCCAAAAATGAAAATATAGTTATTTACTCACCATCATGTTGTTCCGAACATCTATCAATTTCTTTCTTCTGTAGAACAAGAAAGGGGATGTCGGGCAGAAATGTTAGGGACTGACAGCCTCAGTCACCATTCACTTTCATGACGTCTTTTTTTTCATGCAATGAAAGTGAATAGTGACTGAAGCTGTCATTCTACCTAACATCCTGCCTTACATGGAAACGACAGTGCTCTTTTGAATTTAAAACATAGCCAAACTCTAATTAAACAATGTCATACAGGTAATAGTGCTACTGTGGCTGTGACTAAAAGTACAAAATAAGATTCAGCCTCGGGTTGTTGTTTATTACAGCAATACTATTGCAAGTGTGATATTATGTTTATGCAATAAGAAGGCAATAAATGAAACATACATTACATAGAAATATTGAAGATAGATCGAGGCCACTTATTGATATTCTTTTTGCTTTACCAATGAATATCGGTCAAAGAGCATAACTTAAAAGTTCCTATTTTCTGTGCTTTACTAAACACAAAAAATCCTGTGACAAAGTGTTCAGAAGATAGAGAACCTGCCGGAGCTTTAGGATAAGGCACTTGTATTGATCTGTATTGTCAATGGCAAATACATCATCTAAACAAATCTTCAGAGTAACTGCATGCAGAGGAGGACATTTACACCAAAGGGGATTCCCGAGGCATAAAATAGATAAGAAGACACTATTCTTCTTCACTATTCTTCACTAAAAGCTTAGGATCAGTATGATTTTTTTATTTTTGGAAAGAAAGAAAGAAAAATAAATAAATTATAATTTATAAAATAACAAAAGTCTTTTCTTTTTTTCAATTATTAAGTAGCACACAGCTGTTTACAAAATTGATGATTAAAATAATATATATATATATATATATATATATATATATATATATATATATATATATATATATATTATCTCTAGATCAACATAGAATGATTTCTGAAGGATCATGTGGCACTGAAGACAGGAGTAATGATGGTAAAAATTCAGCTTTAACATCACAGGAATAAATTACACTTTTGAAAAAATATATTAAAATAGAAACAGTTTTTTTAAATGTTAAATATGACCTTTTAAACTTTACTTTTTAACCTGATAACTGTCACTCACATTTTTGAAGATAGACTTGAATGTTCATGATACAAACCTAAATTTTTATATTTCATGACTGAAAACATTTTGTAACATGATTTTGATGTGCCATTTACATGGTAATGCAATGTCTGATTTTAAAATGGGTTTTGAAGGATGAATTTTGAGATTTTGTGTTTTTAAGTGATATATAACTTCTGATGATTTCTAAAATGTGATAGAGAAAAAGGCAACGAGGAAGTCTTTTTTTTAAGCAAAGGTCAAAGCTCCTTTTGTAATGTAGATTTCTGAGGGTGCACTCTTGTCATAAATTAATCTATTACTTTTCCTACATAATTTTTAACAAAAAATATTGGTATAATATATATTTGGAAGTCTTAGACCTTTCCAACGATATATAGTTTGTCAAGATTAGATTAAAATTGATTTTAATATAGTATAGTCAACGTAGGCGTCCCGTATACGGGACGGGGTGACATTTAACAGGTTAATAAAAAAATGCAGCACTGGTAAACCTAAGAGACTTCTTTTAAAATCATTTTAAAAGAAAAAAGAATCTTACAGACCACAAACTTTTGAATGGATTTTGAATGAATATCTTTGTTTAGTAAGAAGGTTGAAGTAGCTGGTAAAGTGAACAAACAAACCACAAACTCCTTCCAATTTGCCTTACACATACTTTATATACTATATTCTTGCAGAATTACAATGTAAAAGACTGATCAAATGACCTGCTGAGCATCAGAGAGCAACTGTCAATATCAAAAGATGAAATAGCATATGATACAACTGATATTCAAACATTCTGACACAGTAAGAAAAAATATAATCCAAAACAAGCAACAGTCCTTATGCTAAAAACCCTGTTTCTCTACATATTAGCTTGTGAAAAAGACAGAAAAATAGAAAATACATGGTAAAGACAGAGAAAATATAGCCTGATTTACTTGAAAATGTCCTGTGTATTGTTTATATTGACTTTTTCTTAAAAAAAAAAAAAAAAAAAAAAAAAACAATAAATCCATTACATGCAGAGGGCACAAATAGTCAAATTAACATACTCCGATCATTAACAACATGCACTTTTTATTCTCACTCTTTTTCAGTTCAATTCAACAGCAACAGACAGCATTTGGAATGAATTATTCATGTTTTGAAGCAAACGTTACTGAATACATCATCTGCAGAACATGATAATACATAATAATAAATGTCTGATTAAGCTTCGTTTAGTTGCGTTAATAGTGTTACCTCATTTTCAGAATCTGCCTGATTTACTTGCTGCCTGAATGAAGTTGATGATTACCGTGGGAAGACAGACAATAGAGAAAGCCACATAAACAAATAGTTTCCTCAGAAATAAATACAAAGCCAAAGAATAATGTGCATTTCACTAAGTCTGTAATAAAAGGTTCTAAAAGTGATAACTGCTTGATTGCTAATAACAAAGATGTAACTTTTTGGATATTTAGAAATGTTAATTTCAAAGACACAGGAAGAAAAAAAAGCCTTTGATGATTTCAAAGACGCAGACAAACGTTCTCCCTCTCACACAGGCACCCACACTCACATATGCGCTCATCATTCACCCACATTCCCTCTAATCTGCTTTATCCTTCACTCCTCCCTGTTTCTGACGGTTTCTCCCTCCATCATAGGCTTCTGCTGTCCATTATGGTCTTCTTCCTCTCCTTCATTTTTCTTCTCCTCCTCCTCTTCCATTTCCATGTCCAGCTCTTCAAAGGAAGAGCCACTGCCTACAGACTCACTGGAGCCCTTGATCCCTTGGTCCCCATCCTCACTTTGACCCTCTTCCTCACCCAGGCTTGGGTGAGAGTTCTCCAGTAACGGGGCTGAGGCCTCCATCACATCCCTGCTCTCTTCAACCACTTCCTGGATCACTGGTCTCAACTTTTTCTCCGGTTCACCTGGAACATAAAGTATATTGACAGGTAAACCATTTAAGATTAACACAGAATCCCTGAAGGCCACGTTTCTTGATTAAAAAAAGGAAATGTTCATATTGTGTCAAAATTGTTCTAATTCTACTCACAAGGAGATTAATACAACTAATGTCTTGTGAAAGTGAAAAGCTCTATGTTTGCAAGAAACCAATCCATAATTTTAACTTCAAACCGTCGCTTCTGGACAAAACCTGAGTCTACAATTAATAATAGTGGAAAAGTCCATCGTCCTGTTGTCTTCGGACATCAAAATCATGTTTGTTTTGTTTTTTGCTTTTAAATGGTTCAGGATCTGTGCATATTTCTCTCTCGATTCTGATGAGGTGAGTTTTTCACTGGAGAAAAGCAATATTATGGATAAATGAATCCTGTTTTAGCTGGAAAACGACTGTTAAAAGTCAAAAACTTCTTAATAATGAATTTGTTTCTTATAAACACACAGCTTTGCACTTCACAAGACATTAACTGATGGGCTGATGTGGATTATGATGATGTTTTTATCAACTGTTTGGACTCTCATTCTGACGCCACCCATTCACTGGAGAGGATCCATTAGTGAGCAACTGATGTAATGCTAAATCTCTCCAAATCTGCTCCCAAGAATAATCAAACACATCTACATCCCGGATAACCTGAGGATGAGTACATTTACAGAAAATGTCATTGTTGGCGAAGTATTCCTTAAAAATCCATAAAAAAGTTTGATTGCTCAAAATGCTCTTTTTAGTTATAAAATGCTCTAAAAATAAATAAATAAAGATTCAGCTTTAGATTATAAAAATGTTCTTAAACTTAAGAATTATTAAAGGTTCTTAGGGGAACCAAAAACGGTTCCTACATGACATTGCTGTGAAAATCCACTCTTGGAATTTTTAAGTGTAAATGATTTTGAAAAATAGGCTAATAAAAGTTTAAAACTTAAATTATAAAATTAAAGTCCTGCTGTTAGCGCTGATAGCCTTTGGGGATCCTTTAATGGCATTTCAGCATCAGAGGGTTACAGTCATTTACTAACAGCAGTATAATTGCAAGAAGCTGTGCTGTTATCGAGACACACACCAGGTGAGAGCTAT
Source organism: Carassius gibelio (assembly GCF_023724105.1). Lineage (NCBI taxonomy): Eukaryota > Metazoa > Chordata > Actinopteri > Cypriniformes > Cyprinidae > Carassius > Carassius gibelio. The sequence continues at coordinate 8,266,282 of NC_068401.1, read as the reverse complement.
AATTGCCAAAATGCTAAATATAAGCTAAAACAACCCCCAAAGGCTGTGTTTGAGCCAAATTAAAAATGCCTCCAAAGGGATTTCAAATATTTAACTCAGAATTAAAGGTGAGGCATCAGTAAACTGCTGCGACTCTGTTGGGGGGAAATGGAATTCCTAAACGAGGAATAGAAGCTTTGTCAATTTAATTTAGTGGTCACCTCACAAACATGCTAAAGTCACAAAGACCCAAAGCAGTTGTTAACATTAAGTACTAGTTATATTATTATGGCTGTACATAGATAAAAAAAAAAAAAAAAATCTATTAATTACACAAAATGCTAAATTTATTGGATTTATCAATTGTAACCAAAAAAAATAAAAATAAATAAATAAAAATAAAAACGCAATACATTATTGTGGCAGACAAGTAAAGCATTGAATAAATATAATCAATAAACTGATTATTCTATTGACATAATTGAACATAAGCCTAATCACACACCACAATTCTTTTGAAAATTTGGGCAGGAGCCAGTGATCTCTTTGTAAGGTGTCATTTAAGAGGGTCATGGCAGCAATCATTTGCTGAAAATTTTTTTCAAATGAACAAATAAAGTGACAGAGGGATATGGATGAAAGAGGGAAGGGGAGGAGGAAGGAAGTAAGGAAGAAAGAAAGGGAGAAAGAATCTACACTGAGTCTAATACCAGCTATTTAAACTAGAATAAAACTTAGCATCTGGCCTAATTTCTTTTAGGACAGCAGTGAATTTGACCTCTCATCCCTCCCTGCCATTATTATTTTAGATGAAAAGAAATGATCCCTCTCTCATCTAGCTCATCTCAACATATTAGATATGGCATCTCAATTAAGCACCAACTCTCTGCTCATTGTGAAGCTCCACACCGGCAGAAAAGAGGAGCAGTGAGGGGAAGACCTCTTCAAACCCCATTAGGTGCCACAACACACCTCATATTTGCCCATCACATAAATATGCTTAAATGTCATTCATTTTAAATGAATCCTCCCCAAGAAGCCTGAATGAATGTTTTTTTTATAACAGTAATATACTCTTTGTTCAATGGAAGATCTACTCAGCTATGCAAACCATGACCACAAAATATGGATCTATATGCTGGAACAAGTAATATTTTATGTAGACTTCTTTCAAAATTGTTTATATATATATATATATATAAAATATTTATTTATATATTTATATAAATACACAAACACAGGTGGCAATACGTTTTTAATTTTAAAAACAATTATATTCTATCAAAAATATGGTAAAACAATAATACTGTGAAATATTATTAACATTTTAAATAACTTATATATATATATATATATATATATATTTTTTTTTTTTTTTTACGTCATTAATTCTTGTGATGGCAAAGCTGAATTTTTAAGCATCAAGTTTCACATGATCCTTCAGAAATCATTATAATATGCTGATTTTGTGCTCAAATATTATTGGTACCCATTTATTAATACAGGTACTTATCATCATTGTGGAAAACTATTTTTTGCTGCTTTATTTATTTATTTATTTGGAATCAATGATACACATTTTTCCAGGATTCCTTGATGAATAGGAAGTCCATTGACCGGCATTTATTTGAAGCAGAATTTATTTGTAACATTACAAATGTCTTTACTGTCACTTAGTCAATTTAATGCATCCTTGCTGAATAAAATTAAATAAATAAAATTAACAAAGACTTTGGACTAAAACAGAAATTGTTACACAAACAGTTAATTTAAAACCTACTCGTAAGACAGCATGTTCCTTCCCAAGTCCAAGTCACCACAGCTAATTATACCCTCTCAGTCAGTGTATGTGAGAAACCTTTTAACAACCCAAAAGGGCACCGCTAAGATTAGACTGGGCTTTCCGGTCCTGGTGAATTTGCCTGTACTTGTCCTTCACATTGTGCACAGTGTACCCTTGGTGCTCTTGAGCGCCGTGACACTGGAATTAGCCCTGTTCACAGCTTGAATGACACTCTCTAAAAGATCATTGTCACATCCGAGAATGGTCATTTGTGAGCAGAACGTGATGCTCAGTGGGTCCCTAACTCACCAGCACTATCCACTTTTCCTAATCACTTTCCTGGCCCTAATAACTCACCTTATCTTCATTATCGGGTTCAGTTCTAGACAGATCCTGGCCTGCCTGAGTCTCAGAGTGTCAGACCACAGGAGACTGACAATATGGAAAATGAGACACGATGGCCATTAACTAGTATAATATGAGCATGGTAATAAATAGCATGGTGATATTAAACAAGTAACAATCTTTTCATTGAACACATTGTCTACAGCAGGTGTTAGTAGATAGAAAAATCTAAATGGCAAATAAAAATATTATAATACATGCTATATACAGTATAATATAACATATAACAATCTCTCTTCATAAATCACTTGTTAAAAAAAACAGTTTTGGCACTAAGACGTCAAATATTTGATACGTGGGGATGAACTTCTAGTAGAATCTGCTTCCAGGCTCTCCAAATGGTTTGAAATCTCAACAAAGTTGAAGCATATCTTTCCATGGAAATCCTCTTAAATCGCATTTGCCTCAATTAGTTTCTAAATTGGGTCCAGAGGGATTGTTAGCCGAGCTTCAGGATTTTTGTTCAGTAAAATGTTTCAGACGAAAGGGATTTTGAAAGAGGACAGGACTATGTAATGATAGGTACAGTAAAAGAGAAAGAGCCCATCACTAACACTGTAACAAAACCAAAAATATTAGATTTAATATAAATTCAGCATGAAAAAATAATAATAGTTAGATAAATTTAGGGTATGTTTTATATATATATATATATATATATATATATATATAGAGAGAGAGAGAGAGAGAGAGAGAGAGAGAGAGAGAGAGAGAGTGAGAGCAAAGGGTATATTATTAATAAAAGGACATTAATATAAATAAACGTTAAGTGAATATGTGAAGTGCTGCAAGTGTATATGCCGCTATGGATTTGGAATGAATAAAAGTCACTACACTTTCACACTTAACTCACTGAATGCGTCCAATAAGCCTGAAAGACCCAAACTGAAATCCAAGCTCTAAATCTAAAGTTCTTTGGTTCATGTTAAAGCACCTAAGAGACGAAAGAAACAGGAATGAATGGAGAAAGAGAGAGTAAAAGCGAGATGAACTGCCATGCATTCACAACCTGCACTTGTCAGATCCAGCTGAGCAGCTGTGATTGAACGGCCTTTAATTAAGAGAGCTGCAGGCTCACACACATACACACACACACACACACACACACACACACACACACACACACACACACTGAGTTTAGCTGTTGTCCCGCTGGAGTAATGACTCTGTTTAGCTGGGCAGAGCAGAAAACAGCCCTCAGACTTTAGCATCAATCTTCACAGCCATTTGTTTTACTGACCACAGAGTGACTTGAAACAACTGCCGCTGTGACTGAGCCGTGCTCTTTCATTTCTCTCGGTTTCACAGAGCTTGTCGGCTCACGACAGAGACATAATATGGCAGATAAGGTGTGACTACTGTGTAATTGCTCTGGAATAAATACACATGATGAACGAGTGCTCATGAACACATTCAGGCAAGCACTCACACGCTCTTTTAATGTTGCTGGCAGGTTCTGACAGATTTATAACATCTGAAATGAGGGTAATAGTTTGGGATCCTAAGCAGAGGTGGCTAAAAAACTGGACATTGAACTTGACAATCACATAAGCCACCTGTCTGTATTACTGATATTACTAGAAGATATTACTGTGATATTACTGGACAAGGGATGAGAATCAAGAGACAGCTCTTATTGAGAATTGTTATGGATTGATTTTCATGACGCTTGCATGTTTTCACATTGTGATATATGTAATATATAATATAGCTTATGCATCAGAGAAGTGAAATCGTGTGCTTTGAATTGTACTAATTTGAATTAATTAATATAATGTTGTAATTGCATACCTAAAATAAAAAAAAAATACATTTTATTTGATTTTTTTTTTAAAGAAAATTCATACTGATTATTTTTTATGTTGATGATGAAGGTAATAATATTAGCAATAACAATTATTACATTTTTGAATTTAAACATAAAATGTTTTCATTTCGTGATGTTTAAAGCAAATTAATACAGATTATTTATTAAGAAGAAGAATTCTCATCCTTATACTGGGCTGATGAGTATAGTAACATACCCAACTCTGTAACATCAGCATCTTTCTGCTCCACTGTCTCCTCAGTGTCATCAGATGTTTTCTTCTCAGGCACTTCAGGCACACAGAAGTCCACCTGATTCTCCAGAGGACACATGTAATGGATCAGATCTCCTTTGCATATCTCCAGTAATGGGTACGCATTCAGACTCCTTTCCTAAAAGAAAATAAAAATGACAGAAAAATCATTAACGTTGCATACTCACAATTCATGCACACATGCTGCAGTCCTGAAACACTCTGTCAAGAACATTCTCCTTTAAATAAATCTATATCTCCTTTTATGTTTCAAGCAAGAAGGAATATCATACAGATTTTAATGACAAGAGAAGTAAATAATGAAAGAATAGTCAGCTATACTATTCCTTTTAAAAATCCTTTTGAAAGTCCATTTGACAAAAGAAAAGCATTTTATCAACTGATCATATACTCAACTGTAAATTTCTCATGCATTTCACCTCATCCATTAAACTGTTGGCCAACATGATTCAGCCATTATAATACTTTTTGACAACATAATAGCTATATAAACAACAAACCTTGAGTAGTGACACCAAGTTATTTGCTCTTTAATACATTCAGTACTAATTATTTCTATTCATTATTGCTAAGAAAGGAACATTGTCCTCTGCAAAAGACCTTCAGTGATGTCCCACCTCATTACAATCAAACTTAGGTCAGACCTTTACTGATGAAACATACCAGCCTTATGACAACTTTGCAGCTGGACTTTACGCCAATTATTCTGCTTTTAATGAAGCAGACTCATTAAGGATAAGAGCAAATGCCACTGTAATGATCTGAAAGACCAATGCAAAACCTCAAGCAGATCAGGCTGTAGTGCACATAAAATCATTGAGAGTAAAATCATGAACTAAAGTAAAGACATTCAGGAGTATTATTTAGATAGAACAGCTCTAGCATGTTTAAACAACAGGTCCAAAGCATTTAGATGTAAATAAACCAGACTCACTTATCAACCCGAACTATTACATCTTTATTTATTCATTTACGCACAGTAAGCCAATAATTTATTTTTAGATAGTATATACTGTATATCGTAAAGCTCACATGAAACAAACAACTAGAAGCTTATCATTTCAGATTACATTCAAATAAGAACAGATTTAGAATGCATGTAAAAATATATGAATATTTCATATGACATGTCATAAAACATCGTTAAGGTTTCGCCACATAGAGCCAGAATGCATGTGCAGAAAATACTTTGCAATCTATGGTAATAAAAATGCAGATGCTAGCAATATCAGAGAGGGCTCCAATATCTTTTGCACTGTGAATGATTTGATATATATATATATATATATATATATATATATATATATATATATATATATATATATATATATATATATATATATATATATATATGGAGGATGTTATGTTCTGCCGAGCCCTCAGGATAGAACTGTGCTTCCATAATTGTACTGCCTCTTCATGCTGAGAGTTATATTTTGATACAGTAACACTGTTTAAGGCCCATAAAAATAACAAGTACAGGCCGAAACAAACACATGTATGTACAAATGAACAGGTGAATCTAACAGACACATGCCATTCATTAACAGAATAACCTCATAAGACTTTAAACATTCATTATAAAACCGTCACATAGAGAGACAAACCTTTCAAGTGGAAAAATGTTAAAGATCTAGAAAACGTTAGACTGTAAAATCTTTTCATTTATCATTTATCAATTTCAAATATAATACTTGCATGATACTGCTGCTTAGGACAAAAACAGATTTTTTCCCCTAAAATAATTTCATTAAATGGGGGGTGAAATGCTATTTCATGCATACTGAGTTTTTTTACACTGTTAAAGAGTTGGATTCCCATGCTAAACATGGACAAAGTTTCAAAAATTAAGTTGTACGTTTGAAGGAGTATTTCTGTTCCAAAAATACTCCTTCCGGTTTGTCACAAGTTTCGGGAAGTTTTTTCGAGTATGGCTCTGTGTGACGTTAGATGGAGCGGAATTTCCTTATATGGGTCCTGAGGCACTTCTGCCGGAAGAGCGCGCGCTCCCGTATAGCGAGGCTGAGCAGCACAGACATTCACTGATCAGAGCGAGAGCGTGGCGAAATGTCACAAAAGGAGTGTGTTTTTGGTTGCCAGGGCAAGACAACCCTGCACAGATTACCAAATAAAAAAAAACAGCATTAAGGGACCAGTGGATGGAGTTTATTTTTACAGAGCATCAACGGAGTTGTGCAAGTGTTTGTTCCCCTGCATTTCGAAGATGCTTGTTTTACAAACAAGGCCCAGTTTGACGCCGGATTTGCATATCGTTTATTTCTTAAGGATAATGCAGTCCCAACAAATAAGGGTCACGATCGTGTGTTGGAACCGCAGGCGGTGAGTAAAACTGCTTCAAATATCTCTGTGTTGTTAACTTAGCTATCTGCGCGTAAGCACATCAAGTAAACAACATGCGATGTTGTCATCAAACAGCACTTTCCACCTGTACAGCTTAAAAAAAAAAAAAGACGACAAAGTGGAACTTTTCCAAAACCGCTAAGCAAATATATACAGTTTCAGTACATACCACATAGGCCTCCAGCCGGTCGTGTTTTTCCGGGAAAAATCGGTACAGACTATCTTTCTGTTATGAATATAATAAAACTAAAGACTTTTTGGAGTTATGAAGGATGCAGTACTACTCTTTAGGTACTCAAGATTAACAGGATATTGAGTGAAAACGAGCATTTCACCCCCCCCCCCCTTAAAATATTATAATCTTTAAAAAAAATCTTTAATTTAGGCTTTTTGCAAACAATTTCTTAATTAGATTTTCAGGCCCAGTCAAAGACTCCATCCCAAGAAGATGGTGAAAGGACTGAACTGTAAAGAGAAGCTGAAGATGTTTAGCAGTTTCACATTTCTCTTTCTCATTGCTAATTGATTGGTTGTATTCTAATCCTCAGTAAAAGAGTCCTGCTCTAAGCAGTATGAATGACCTGATACACAAAGACTCCAGCCCTTAGGGGCACACATGCAAATGAGAGCGCATCTCCTTGAACCAGGGGTGATAATGAGTGCGAAAGGAAAAACAAAGACAATCCACTCCACACTGTCGCACCCATGAAAACAATGACGGAACCAAAGCGAGAAAGAAGAATAAGCAAACTGAACAAAACTGTCTGTAAACACTTTAGTTCCTTTACTGTCAAGACTGAACATTGTTGTATAATATATTTAGGTTATAGACATTTCTAAAGTCACTATGGTACTTTCAAAGCTTTCAGTAGCACCATATGATTGCTGTTCATCAACTGTGTCAACTAGCACTGCAGTAATAACTAGCTTCCAGACAGCTCATTAGTGTAACAGCTTGTGCCCTCCATCGCGGCTCTAAACTACACTTTCAGACAGACAACAAGAACTTAACAGTCCAGTATAAAAAACACAGGAATTTTTTATTAAATTTAATTAAATTTAATTTATGCATTTAGCAGACGCTTTTATCCAAAGCGACTTACAGTGCATTCAGGCTAACAATTTTTACCTATTATGTGTTCCCGGGGAATCGAACCCCTAACGCTTGATAACGCAATGCTCAACCACTTGAGCTACAGGAACATTTTAAAATTTCACATTTTATTTTAAACACCTTTCACACTTTTCAAACATGTCATATAATCTAATAACGAATCTAATTAACCCCTATGAAATGTAAAATAATAATTAATAAAACAAAGTATACACTTTGGGAAGGAAGTCTTTGTGATAACTTTGACTGCTTTTGTGAGCGCTGTAGGTGTCATGGGAAAAACAAGTAATATTGCATTTTAACAGGTAATTAACCAAAGACCTCAATATTCTTTGCGACTGACATATCAGCTCATATGATCACGACTTGTAAATTGTACTGTCAAATACAAAAATGGGGAATGAAACTAGTCTCTTACATTTCACTTAAAAAAACTGCCCTTAAATAATCAGCATAACTTTATGGAGCTTTTAAACTTTGGTGATAACCATTATTACATTTAACATGATAAAATTTTGCAGCTAATTTCATATATATTTCATATATACTGTGTATATATATATATATATATATATATATATATATATATATATATATATATATATATATATATATTATAATGGTGCAAAAATTTATATTTCAAATAGATGCTGTTCTTTTCTATTTTCTATGTATTAACAAACTTTTTTAAAAAGTGTCAGTTTTCACAAAAATATTAAGAGGCAAGTTTATATGATATTCTGGCCCCTAAATATGTGTTGTGATAATAATCAAATGCCACTAATTACACTAGAATTCTCTAATCAGTATCATAGAGTATAATATAAAATAAACTCACATGAATAACCCTGAAATGTTTACGTATTGCACAGACATAACATATGCTGCTATCATAAAGCACCTGTATAATTTTGAACGCATAGCAGAAAAACAGCTGAGAAACCGACATCCATATTAATAACACCTGGTGGTTCCAGCATCATCCATCTCTTAGAGCTCCTTTATTATTTTGAATACTTTTTTCTTCTATCCATCACAAAAATAAATAAATAACTAGCCACTAAATTAAGCAGGGCCGTTCTAATTGAAAGTGTGCTTCCGGCATGAGCCGTTTTAATTACGCACCGACGAAGCTCTATTTTCCTAGCTGCTTTGTGTGTGAAACCACACCCTCGGTGGTGGCTGCGGGGCGAGTGTTACCCAACACAACCAGTCTGCATGACTCCACTTACCCTGAGCTAGATGGGGTGCAATCAGGAGATAATGAAAGGGAAACATCACCTCCTCAGCAGGATGGAAAGTGTCCTGTTTATACGAGCAAGCAATCATAAGAGCTCGACTGATGGGGCTTTTTCTCTCAAAAGCGAATTCTACAGAACAACAGTACTGTTGATATACTGTCAACAGTGAAGTTCAGTTACAACAGCATCTTCTTCAAGTTAGAATTAAGCAAGTATGGCTGCAACCTGCTTAAATCAGCCAATTGGTGGTTTGCAGGATTTTTAAGAAGGTTTAGCTGCTCTCCCAAACCAGGTCAAGCTGGTGTCTAAATGGTTTAACTAGCTGGGCTTGCAACCCTTTAAAGAAATGATGCAATTTTTTTTTTTTGACATCTCTCTGAAATTGATTAACTGATAATTATTTTCAAGTTAGGGACAACATTTTAAATGAGCATTAAATTTTTGGCATTTTTCAATTTTTTTTTTTTTTTTTTTGACCATACAGCATAGAGCAGCCAGAAAGCAATGTGGGGACCTAAAATTGTATCATGTTATGGCAAATAATTAATACATGTCATATATTAAGATTCTCGATTAATAAAATATACATAAAAATAAGCAAAATTCATTGTTTAAATGCATTGTTTATAGTAAATTTAGGCATCACAACATTATAATGTCCAGTATAAAAAAAGAATACTTATTCTGAGATTTGTTAAAGTCACATTAAATGTCACTTTAAACATTGTTATTAAAAGGATAGTTCACCCAAAAATGAAAATGTTGTCATCATTTTCTCACCATCATGTCTTTATAAACTTGTATAATTTTCTTTCTTATGTTGAACATGTAAGAAGATATTTTGAAGAATGCTGGTAAATAACCGGTCGAGGGTCTCCTTTCCCTACTGTGGAAGTCAATGGTTGGGGGTCTTCAAAATTCTTTTAAAGATCTTCTTTTGTGTTCAAAATAAGAAAGAAAATTACCCAGATTTGGAACGGCATGAGAGTGAGTAAATAATGACAAAATGTTCATTTTTGGGTGAACTATTCCTTTAAAGATTAACTTAATTTGAGCATTAACCAAAGGCAATGATAACCTATATCCAGTTTCAAAAGCTACTATATTTATGCAATACAATCCTATCTCCAATATTGGATAATAAACAATATGTTACCAACATATGAAGTATCCATACTATAAACAACCATATCGGGCCAGCCTTACATCTTGGAGAAAGGCAGTACAGATCTTGTTTATATTTTCACATTTAGTGTAAAGAAAGTAGAAATTACATTAAGAAATGTTTTAGGACAGAGCCTGCAAAATCCATATGAGCACTACATCTCCAATGTGTCAATAGTTATCTACTAAGCATTGGCCCAACTCTATTCATTAAGTGTAATGGTATATAATTTAGAAATGTCTATACATGCTGAAACATGCTTGCATCAAGGAGGTCAAGAGGATTTGATACCTGTCCAAGACTTCACTGTACAGCCATACAGATGAAAGGTTATTTATTCCCCATTGACAGATGAGATTTGTGCAAAGAAAGTCAATGTCTCCTGATAGATCCCTGTATTCCTGCTATGATTCAGCTCCGTCCAGGCCAATTACTGCTTCATAGATCAAGCTGTCTAAAGTGTGCAGCACAGTAGAGCACATGTGAAACAGCTTTCATCTTTAAAAAGAGCTCTCATCAAATCCTTCCAAAAAATCACTTCAGTACATGTTGAACTTGAGAATGACAGAAACAAAAACACAGAGATGGTGAAAAGTTGTCCCGGGTTCACTCAGGTCCATCATTGTCACAACAGCGCTAAAAATAGTTTTGAAATCAATTGTAATAAACCTCTTGGTGTTTGCTGTTAAACATCACTTTTCACTTGAAAGGTGTGGGTGTCTGGAACAGATGTGTGCCTGCATGACAAGTAACCATAAATAATAATGGACTGAAACATGTATACAACCTGGAAAAAGAAGTATGAATGAAAGTAGCAGCATTAGTATAAAATATAAAAATAAATGCAAAGGCACAGAAAGTCTAAAAGGACACCCATTTTTTCCTCCCACTAACCAACTGCCATTAAACCACAAAAAGCAAGGTAACAAGTGAGATGCACAAGATGGAGCTGTAAGTCAATGCCCTTGTGAATATGAATAGCTTGTTTCATTTTTACTACCACAAGTCATTCTGTACAGGGGATTCAAACAAGAGGGGTCTGCGAGAATTGGCAAAAAAAAAAATATTATACATTTCTAGAGCAGCGTATTTGTTAGATCCAAAAAAAAAAAAGAAATATGCTGAATTCTGGATAGCTGGATGTGGACAAACTGGCCTTTACATTAATGACTGGAACTCTATTCAAACTATAAAACCTACTGTCTAATCATATTTGGTTTAAAGGCTGATCAAGTGCTTTGGAAGGCGTCCCTGCTTCAGCCACATTCTATTAGCAAGACCTTCAAAGTAGTGGCCTGTATTAAGACATCACTGTTGAGTCCCTTCCTGTTTGCTGTCAGAGAGTGTTGTGATTGTGGGGCTGGACACAGAGATGCAGGGGACGGGCAGAGCATGACTATCTAGTCACGTGGAGTGCCAGGCGAACCAACCTTTGCAGCAGTGGTGACAGATGAAACTCAGCAGGACTCCACCGCACCGCACAGTAACGTAAGAGTTTCACACAACAAGCCACAAAACCATCGATTAAGGCTGGATAAACCAATGGGTTTTTTTGGGTTTTCAAGTCCAAGTCCTTGTACGCAAAGTTTGTTTGCATAAAATAAACAATGAGAGGTGAAGTGGAAAGATAAAGGTGACTACATGAGAGAGAGACAGAGAAAGAGAGAGAGAGAGAGAGAGAGAGAGAGAGAGAGAGAGAGAGAGAGAGAGAGAGAGAGAGAGACAACTGGAAAGCCAAACTGATTACAAATGCGAGGGGGCCTTCACCTAATTGGGTTTTCTACCCTGGTCTACTAACGTTTTCTTAAGAGTGAATAGGCAGGTTAAAAATCAATCAAAGGTAATTTGAAAGTCCATTAAGAATTAAACAACATCCAGTAATGCTTAACCAAAGTCACAGAGCAAATTACAAATGAAGTATGAGAGCTAACATGCAAAATCAACCTGGTTGTAATCCACTTGTGTTGGGAGAGAAAATAAAAATTATATATATATATATATATATATATATATATATATATATATATATATATATATATATATAAGACAAATTACAAACATGGAAAAAGAGCAACTTAGCAGGAAATCATCTTAGTAACTAATTCAATTTCACCGATATTTGTACTCAAGAAAACAAAGATTATTGGAATGAGATCAACAAGAAAATACTATTTCAGTCACGTTTAATTCAATGTAATTCAATTCAAACATTTTTAGGAGCCTTAAATGAGCTAGTTCCTATAAACACACGCGCAGCGTTAGAGGAAGTCTGCGAGAGAGAATCCGAGGAAGAGAGTGACAGAAGGGGAATACTCCAGGGAAATGTCGTGACTTTGTTCTTTCAGGCAGCTGCTCCATGAATTTGTCTCCTCCCACAAACAGAATATGAGCACTCACAGGTAAGCACATCCCCAATCTCCCCCATCTCCCCGGGCTCCCACTGTTACATAATACACACATCTCTCAGCGCAATCACAGTCCAGTCACAGAGCCGAGAGCTGCTCCTATCAGACAGAGTCCATGTGAGACAACAAACCCACATTTGAGAAGCCATATTTGATGCAGCTACTATTAGTGTTGTCCCAACTGTAACTTCAGTGAAAAACAATCTCAGTAGCTGACACTAAAATTTCACAAATCTCAATACCAGTTTTAATAGCACTGTGCTCTCTCCAACAAGGTTTCAAGTAAACTTTAGAATTAAAACCGTAAGGTATCTTAGTATTCCTATATTTTATATTTGTTCCATTTATGTTCACTTTGTGGATGGTTATGGCAGCCAGGTTAAGCAGATAAATAAAGTACCAACCACTGCACTAAAGTGAAGTGAAAGTGACATTCAGCCAAGTATGGTGACCCATACTCAGAATTTGTGCTCTGCATTTAACCCATCCGAAATGCACACACACAGAGCAGTGAACACACACACACACTGTGAGCACACACCCGGAGCAGTGGGCAGCCATTTATGCTGCGGCGCCCGGGGAGCAGTTGGGGGTTCAATGCATTGCTCAAGGGCACCTAAGTCGTGGTATTGAGGGTGGAGAGAGAACTGTACATGCACTCCCCCCACCCACAATTCCTGCTGGCCCGAGACTAGAACCCACAACCCTTTGATTGGGAGTCCAACCCTTTAACCATTAGGCCACGACTTCCCCTAAAAAGTCTGTTCAGGGCAAAGTGGATGCCTTCAAAACAACACAAACCCACCTGCTCTTTTATCTCCAGTTTGTGACAAAAATAGTTCACAGAGCAGAGAGGGAGTATGCCACTTGAAAGGTGTTTTAACAGTAATTTTACACTTCCAAAAAGTGAATATTTGAAAAAAGATTATATTGCCACAAGGTTTGGAAGCTAAGAACCAGCTTAGATTAGGTAAAATAGATAGATAAGATAAAGATAGATAGATAGATAGATAGATAGATAGATAGATAGATAGATAGATAGATAGATAGATAGATAGATAGATAGATAGATAGATAGATAGATAGATAGACGGAGAGACGGACGGACGGACAGATGGATAGACAGATAGATGGATAGACAGATAGATGGATAAGATAGATGGATACACAGACAGACAGATAGATAGACAGATAGAACGATAGATAGAACGATAGAACGATAGAACGATAGAACGATAGATAGATAGATAGATAGATAGATAGATAGATAGATAGATAGATAGATAGATAGATAGATAGATAGATAGATAGATAGATAGATAATCAAAGTAATTTAAAATTGGTCTTAATCAGTATTTTTGTCTCATTTTCCAGTAAAAAAATCTAAACATACTTAAATCTAAATAATAAATATAGTTTAAGTCAAAATCTAACAAAATTTAGTGTGGTTTATGCTCCTTTTTAAATATGTTTTATTTTTATTGAAAAACAACACAAACATAGTGAATAAGATAATCATTAACATAATCATTCCTTCTGATTTCCTTGCGTACTGAGCCAAAGAATATTTTTCTTTTGTAAAACAGCTCATTTCAGCAAACTCATCTGTATAAAAAGAATAAACAAAATCTGTAATCATGTCCTTCAAATCATTCATTCATAAGGAAATGCAGCTAAACTCAGCCGGAGCAGAAGGAGGAGATGAGCATCATGAACAGCGAGCGACTAGACATGCCCATCAAAAGTGAGTGAGAAAAAGGAGGCCTATCAGTTACCTGCGGGCATAATAAGACAAGAGGACAGCAGCTGACAGCACTCGCATCTACTTGTGAGACAACAAATGAGGCCGACAGTCCACTGAATAATGAGGCAGAGGTCAGAGAGAGGAGGAGACAGATAGTTCAGGGAAGAGAGAGAGCGAGGGGCCATTTAAGTCTCATATAAAGAGTGACAGGAAGTAGCTTCCAGACCATCTCAACAAAATGCCCGCTTCCTTTGCCTAGGAGCTTTAAACGCAAGGTCTGAACATCCTTGCACAAGCTCTCCAGTTATAACAACAGATATCCCTGCCTATTCTTAGACCAGCGATTTCTTACAAGGATCCGCAGGCAACATACAGACGCTGGAATTAATACATCCACAAATCACAGTGACAATTGGCGACAGTCCCCAGAGCCCTTCCTCCCATGCCTATTTACTTTCATACACTGTCACACACTCGCGGACACACGGATCTGTGAGAACAGATTCAAACTCCATTTCACACCTCCGGTGCTGTTCAATTTTGACCATCCCTTGCGGTCTCACGCTTGAAGAGGGCTGTATTTTTATCTTACATGATAACACCTTTATTCTCCCCTCCTTCATCCACGCGGGCATGTCCGAACCGGCGACAGAGTTCTGGAAGTTTTCTCTTTTTTTCCATTCAGAATAAATGAACCCACTCGGGATGGCGTGCGCCTGTGCGGATGTGCATCTCTGTGAAGCGTGTCTGGGTATGTGTGAGTGGGTGTGCACTCCGTGTACCCTGCCGATCGATACGCCGTGTTTCCTGATGAACAGTAATTGTGGACTTAGTTAACTGCAGTGCCTGAGTCGACACAGAAGTCAGTCCTAAATCGATTGGCTGAGCTGAGGGAGAATGTAGCCAATCAACACTGATCAAACAGTCACAGTTCATTATTTGGAGACGTTTTGTGAATTTAAATAAATTATCCTACTTTTCAAAGAAAAGTCCCAGTCATAAGTCATTAAGCCCAAAATCAAAAGACAGAAAAAGCTCATTATAATTTTGGCATTGCTCAATTCTTTCAAACTATTTTAATGATAATTAAACACCCTTTAAATTTGCTTTACTAATCATTTAAAACAGAAATGTAAACCATGGTGTTGGAATCAACATATGTATATTTTAGTTTTAACACTACTTAAGTTATTAACAATAATATGTATTTTTTTAAATATACATAATGCTATTTTTGTCATGATGTAGTGTAATGAGACTATTTAATGTGTCAAAAAGGAAAAACACATTTATTCAAATTGCTAATGGAGACTTAATAATCAGTATGATAATAAAATGTATACACAAACAATTTTTTGAATAGTAAAAATTTTAATGTTTTTAAAAAAGTCTTTTCTACTTACCAATCCTGCATTTACTTGATCCAAAGTACAACAAAAACAGTAAAATGTTGAAATATGTTTTACTATTTAAAACATCTGTTTTCTATTTGAATATATTTTTAAACGTAATTTTTCCTGTGATTTCGAAGCTGAATTTTTAGCATATAAATATATATGTAAATTAATACATATTTGTAATGTAAATATACACATATATTTATTAATTATATGTTCTGTAAACAAAAATGTTTAGATGTGTTTAATCGCAATAAATCATTTTGACAGCACTAATTTACACACTACATTATACTACAACATTAAAAATATTTTTCCCATAGATAATACATAATAATGGAACATTTTTCCATAATAATGGAAAAATCTAAATGGTTATAAGTGGGCTTAATTTTCTTTATTAACATATTTATTCATTAACATATGCTTTTGACTTTATGATGAACTCTCATTCCGTGATAATATTAATGAGGTTCTACACTGCAATTTACTTTGAAACTATTTGTACTCATAAATAGCAAGCAAATTTCATAAGACACAGCAGTATCACAATTAATCAAACATAACATTTCGATGTAGAAAGACAAACGTTTTATTTTTACAAAAAATTTACTCCAATAATCTTTGTTTTACTTACAAATTTGAAAGATAATTTTTGTAGTGCAAAACCTTGACCTTTTTCCTTGAGTTTCAGACTCCTTTATGTACTTACATGGAAAAACATGAGTGCATATTCTGTGCATGGATCAATGTTTAATTCCTGGAGAGTCTGTCCTTATATAAAGATCTCTGCACTAGCTTTACAACCTTTTCTTTCTCCTAAACACATATACAATACAACTCAGCACAAACAAATCTGTATGGCGGGGGACACATATATTCTCTCTGCACCCTGACGAACATGCACAATAGTATGCGGAAACAACTAATTAAAAATCCATTTACGCTTGGCATTAGTAGGAGAGACATTTACTCACACACACACACACACACACACACACACGTTTTCACTCATGGCAACCCTGCAACAGTCCCAAACCCTACAGAATGGGCAGTATAGTGAAGGGACATTCTTAGCTCATCTGGTCTCATGACTATATGTCATCAGAAAATGTGCTGCCGTTGGCGTCAGGGTCAGCTCTGCATACTGGACATACATTTTCATCCTAACAATCTGACAAGGATAGTTAGCAAGCAGACAAACAGGCGCTTGACAGCCATAAATATGGACACGTAGATAGATGGAAGCCTTGTATTAATGGCTGTCAAATCCTAGATGTTATACAGTTACGAGTTTTTCATCTTTACCTTCCTCCATTTATGTTAAAAATAAATAAATAATAAAAAAACACCAAAGGGTCCCAGCTACAGCTGGTCTATTAAAACACTTGAGACATCAGGATTGATTTTTGTCTGAGCTCTTAGGAGCACAGGGTAGCATGATGAAGACAAAAGACAGTACCTGGAAAATATAAAGACATTTCTGGCTCAACACTCTTAGTGGTTCTGAGTCTGATTGTAGACAGTAATGGCGGTAAATTGCTGAATTCTTAAGCAGACGACAGAAAGGTAAATAATTCTGGAAAGAAAAAGCTATGAGGCTTCTAAGGTGTTTCCCACAGAATTTAGAAAAGAACATTCAGATATTACATTAGGAGATATTATCCTCTTCAGAAAGCTTGTGTCTTTAAACCCCTTGTGCCTTAAAGGCATAGTCCACCATTTACTCATCCTTATGTCATTTCAAACCTGTATGATTTTATTTCTTCTATGGAAGACAAAAGAAGATATTTTAAAGAATGATGGTACCTGAAAAGTTCCGGTTCCCATTGACCTTCATTGTAAGCTCAACAAATACAATGGAAGTCAATGGGAACAGAAACAGGTTGGTTGTAAACCTCCTTCAAAGCTTCTTCTCTTGTGTTTAGCGGAAGAAGGAAATGCATCCAGGTTTGGAATGTCATGAGGTTGAGTGAATGAAGACAGAATTAACATTTTTGGGTGAACACTCCCTTTAAGGCCCCTGTGTTCAATTTCACCCATTTAGCTATCTAGCCGAATAGAATAATGTGGTTATGTAAAAGACTCCTGATAAAAGCATCTGATCGGGTTTGCTTGAACTGGAAACCATGTTTTCTTATTCCCAATGAGTTGACTAGTCATTAACCACACAGACTAGTCCATTTTGAAAATCCATAGGTTTGCACATCTCCAAAAGTGTACAACATGAGGATTCGGGTCCCTAACCCCTTTTGACCCCCTGCACCTGTGCCCTGGTTCACCCCTGGCCAGAAACTATTAACGTAGAAAGAGCACTAATAGTCTGTATTTACTGTCTTCACTGCTGAGAAGCCTCTAAACGTAACGCTGCCTTTCCTGCACTAATGACTGTGATTGTGAGAGAGAGAGAAAGAGAGACAGAAAGACATACAAGAGAGGAGGGGGCATCTCTGGAGAAAAGACTGTTTCACATACAATACTGTGTTTTTTTACGTTTTTGTCAAAATATAAGAGCGAAATGTCTAAAATGGCAATATTACAATGAACTATTGTGGTATAATTGTGTTTTACCCACAGTTTTCTATTTGTTATATAAGTGAGAGTGTGAGACTGCAGTTGAATCTGATTTGAGAAGTACATCAATATTCTCTGGGTATTTTTTAATGTGGGGTTTAAAAAAAAAGAGTTGATATGGGAAAGTAGCTACAGAAAACTGCAGGAGTGGAAACAGATGTTAACAGAACACTCCGTTTCCCCTGCTGTCCAACATAAGCAAAAAATATAAAAAGTGTTTGAAGACGAAACCCTTTATCATGGTAAAATCACACACAAAATAATTAATTGCTTTTATAAAATGGTAGCCAACTGCAATATGATAAATAATACTACAGTGGGAAAAAAATGTAAAAATCTAAGTTAACTGATTTTATTCAAGACAAAAATATTAATAATCATCACTGAACCAACTTGTATACATTCTTTCATACCAACAAAACTAATGATTCTATTTAAATCACATTGCCATAAAAAGGTTTTGCCTAATAACAACGGTTCCGTTCAGTCAAACAAGGTCAACAGGAAAAATGCACGTAATCAAAGCTGTAATCATGACTCTTGAATCTTTCTTGTGTGGCCACCTTAGTATGTATATACTCCAAAATAGACGGATTTTCAGTCTGTATGCTTCATTACATAGTCGTCATCAGTCATAGCAAATTCATTCCCTGTTGAATAAAGAACCATACCACTTCTCTTTTCTATCTCTGAGAACAACCAACTACTAATGGTTGTTCTCATTAACAGTTGGATGTTTTCAGAGACTGAAAAGAGAGTTGGTAGTGCCCTTAACTGAGGCTTTTGTGGCCTTGGCAATGACAAAAGACTACTTCTCACCTCCAATTCACATTAAAGAACTGACAAATTATTGTGTCTCTTTCTCTGTAAAAACAAAGCCACATGACATTGCTAAAGGAAGATGCCTACTGTTATCAGTGGTGATGTCTACCACACATTTTCTTGAGTATGCCTAAACTTAAATGTCGAAGAGTGTCATTCTTAAAGACAGAAAAGTCTGTGTTTAGTGAATGTGAATTGTTTCTCACTAAAGCTGACAAGCGTCCTTGGTGCACGCAAAAATGTACTGTCCAAGGCAAGCCCTGAAGCAACACATCACACGCATTTACAAGGCAAAGACACTCTATGAGCATGCATCCTGATTCATTCTATTACAATTGGTTATGTTTGGGTTAAGCTCCAGTTCTTGTTTCGGTGAGTATCTGTTGATTTAAAACGGATGTTTATATTGCAATCCACCCTTTTTGTTCATAATCAGAGATCAAGGGATGGTTGAGATTTTACTGAATAAAAAGTCCTAAGTCCCTTGAAGTCCTAATCATAATGCTTAATATATAATTTAAACAAGAAAAACAATAATAATAATAATAATAATAATAATAATAATAATAATAATAATAATAATAATTCTTCTTCTTCTTCTTCTACTTATTATTCTTTTTATTATTCAGATATAATTTGTTATATTTCATTTGTTTTTGTTGTTGACAGATATTTGCACTTTTTCCAGAAATTGTATAAAGACACAATTAAAAATTGTGGAAATGTATATTTCCAAACAACCTTGAATGATATATGCCATTTTTATTATTAATGATAGTAGCAATATTGACAAATATGTATTATGATATATTAAACACATTTATTATTATTATTATTATTATTATTATTATTATTATTATTATTATTATTATTATAAATGTCTGGTAATTATAGTGTCAAAGTCCAAATAAACAATAAATAATAATATAGCTGTGGTAAATATCATAGATGTCAGAGACATTAACTCTTGAACTTATTTGAAATTAAATTTAGTATTAAAATGAATATAAATTGGACAAATTCTGGAGAGTCTGGAAATCTTTGTATTCTTTTTTTAATAGAAACTGTGATTGTCTATTTCACGAAAACTTGTATTGTTTTTTTATTTTATTGGCATATCTGTATATTTTATGCAGGTAGAGATGAACACACATAACTGTACATCTACTGTACATAGTTGGTATTGTATTGTACTTCTGGTATTGTATTGTACCTCTAAAAATAATTCTGTTGGTTGTCAGCATGTCAGTTCTTCCACCTTG
The DNA here is from genome assembly GCF_023724105.1 of Carassius gibelio. Taxonomy (NCBI): domain Eukaryota; kingdom Metazoa; phylum Chordata; class Actinopteri; order Cypriniformes; family Cyprinidae; genus Carassius; species Carassius gibelio. Next base: position 8,245,949 of record NC_068401.1, on the reverse strand, counting down.
CAATAAGCTGTTCTGAACATTAGGTCAGTTCTTCCAGATATAACTTCACAGAAAACCAACCACAGCATCTCTCCGGACATCATTAATGGTTAACCTCGAGGTTAAGCTCGAAGCACTCTTTAAAACATTCACAATCCTGAGCCCATACAATCAGAAAGATGTTGCCACATCCATGCAGCTTCTCACCATTATTATTTCATGAAAACCGACAAAAGAAACCAATCTTATTCACACTAACCTATTATTAGACTGCAATGACGATGGAAGACCAAAACAGACATCTGTTGATGCAGTGCCAAGTCTTACACTGAAAGAGCTAAAGAAGAATTAGCACAATTGTGTTTGCCATCTGCTGCGCCTCGGTGCTTCGCGCTAACATCCAAAGCACAGTGCTGTGATATGGGGCAGTTTTGTTGTGCTAGTTTAGCCTGTTTTCATGTTTGAAGTTCTCGCTTGCTAACTGGGTTTGTAGTTCCCTGCTGGGATGCCAGAGAGCTTTGTCAGCAGAAAAGCAGAGGGCAGAGGAATATACAGGTTAAAAAAACCTACTTAAACCCAAGTCCCCATCCAGTTTCCCAGTGAGAGTTTGTGCTGTTGTGGCCAGAACTGCATGGCCTGAGGCTGAGAAGAAAATAATGCAGGTAAATGATGACAGAGAGGAATTTTAAAACCCAATGGGAAAGATGAGAGCAGAAATCATATTCAAACACAGGCACGGTGCCATTTTTTCTCAGAGTGCATTGGCTGAATGTGAATAAGATGAGTAGTTGCTGTGTGCTAATGTCGAGAGGCTGATTATATGTTTATTGGTGTTTCAGTCAGGTGAGTCTGTGAAACTGAAAGACCTACCCAGGAGGGAGAACTTAGTTTAGACATTTTCGCTGAATCATCAAAACAGTCTTAGATGACATCCATTCAGAGAGCCAGCAGGCAATAACTATAAGAAGCTGAGCAGTAGATGGTTGTACAGTAGCACACAATAACTGCACATAATGATGTACAAGTGTTTCTCCACTTACTCTTTTAAAGAATCATGTCAAACAGACGAACAAGAAAATGCTATTTATTTCTAAAAAGACCATCAGTAAATGAAAAATCATGTTGTGAGCAAACAATTCTTAGTGAATCTTGACTGTAACCAAAAATGTAAAACTGTTCAAGAAAGAAATATCCAATTTTTCTCATTGACCTTTATTTAAAGCACATAATATTTTTTTATTGTTTTTCATTTATAAATTATTCTAATTGACCAAGTTTCCATCCACTTATTATATTAATTTTGAGAAAATAAAAAGTAAATTTTAATAAGTATAAATATTTAAATATATAAACTGCATATACCGATGCATATATGTGTGTTTGTGCGAGTGCTTCCTTGAATTTTTGTATAATGTTTTCAATTTTTATTCAGTACAAAAATGTTAATTAACTATATACCATTACCAACCATATACATTTCTAGATAAGCATAAAAATCTGGTCAATTTGCATCTCTTTAAAAGGAAGCACTGGTCGCAAACATATATTTTTTAAAAATAAAATATTCCCTTAAATTAATTCTGCAGTTTGGATGGAAACATACTGTAACTACACTTGAAGCGTGTAGCTTCATTGTAAACAATTAACGGTTTTAAAAGAGAAAAATTAAATGTAGACTTACAGTATAATCATGACCATCATTGGTTATCAGCCCTAGTAAAAAATGCTATCCAACATAAATAAATCTATTTAAATTCATGCACTCCCTACTGTGGCCTTTCATAAACTCTTGACTAGAATTATGTCCTGTATGGTTCTATTTTTATTGTATTTTTTTTAAAGGACAGGTGTTCTGCTGGTGACTAATGCAGAGTGCCAAAGTGAGGTGTGTAATAAACTCTCTGTCTTGAGTTTTGTCAGTTTAGCTGTACTTCCCCCTTCATCCAGAGGCCTGGCTTAAGTGAGCTTGTTGCCAGGGCAACCGTTTCCTCTGAGCATCACTTTTCCATGGAGACAGAATTCTTTGATAATCCAAGGGATTGAGAGAGAGGAGGTGGGTGAGAGGGAGAGGAGAGTAGTAGCCTTGCTGTGTCCTCTGAGGCAGACAGACTCACGCACATGTGTACACACACACACACACACACACACACACACCAAGTAACGTGTGTTAACGCAACAACTCAAACATCACAGACTACATAAAACCCTGGCACTCTCACAGACGCACAGAAAGAGGTGTCGCAACGCAGCACTAGACTTTAATATATGTTCATGGAGGTTTTAAAAATACATTTTCAAAATATAACTAGTTTAATAGTTGAAATGTTAATATTTCATTCTCAAAAATGTATGAGTTTTCACAATTTTAACAATTTAACAACTTTTCACAATGTTTCTGCATGCAAAACTCACTGCCAATACAGTATGCTATACTGTTCACAGAGAGTTGCCAGTTTTAAGAATAAATAAAAAAATGTATATTATTTAAACTTTATATAAATACTACTTATTACTTAAACATTTTAACATTAAGGTTTCATACAAAACAGTATGAATTTTCACAATTTTGACCTTTTTAAATTCCATTCTGCAATTTTTGCAATTTTGACCTTATTGTCAAAATTACTTGTTTTAATTCATGCTACAACGTTATTGTTTCACTCTGTTTTCAAAATATTACTTAGAAAAAAAATTATTACAAGAAGGAAGTTAAAATTTAAAAAAATAAAATTCTTATGTGATATTTGATACTTTAAATCTCAATGTTCTGATTTCATTTTGTGAATTAATCTTTGCAATTTTGACCTTATTATCAAAACAACTAGTTATAATTGTACAATATAACACTACAATTTTGTACACATAATTCACATGTGGAAGCTAAATTCTTACATTCTGCACACATACAATGAACATGTTTCATGAAAGAGAACGAGAGAAATGGAAAAAGAGGACGTGGACTGGGAATTGTTCTGCAATGTGTGACTGCAGCAAATGGAAATGTTATCCCTCATCATTAGCGCACGACCAACAATCGGACCCAGCACAGCCATACCCAGCTACCTCATTATAAAAGTGCATATTAGTGTGAGATTGTGCAATTGAGTGAGTGAGCAAGAGGGCACAAAAAGGCACAGGGTGTAATATGGGTCAGATTATCATGTCTTGTGTCATACTCTTTTCTTCCTAATGCTAAGAAAAACAGTACAACTCCCAAGGCAGTATGATGATGTTGGTCGTAGGTGGTGCTAGGGAATGCTAATGGCAGAGAGTAGATGAGATTTCCACTGACGCATATGCACATTTCTGCAGCCGCTAACTCCATGCACAGGCTAGAGACATGGTGTTTGCCATGCCTCAGTGATTTTTTTTGCCCATCTCTCAAAGCCTGACCTACACTGCGCCCTGTCATAAGGAAGAATTTATTTTGTGCTGAGTGACAGAATACCAAATGGGGTGAATATGGCAATAGATTGTACAAAAGGGGAGATTTTTTTTCATATTTAATCTGTTTTGAACATTAATTTTCCCACATTACTGACAGAGGGTTTGATCTGAGCTAATTCAATTTGTTGCTTTGTTAAGCTACTTTTCAGTAGCACCCAAAAATAAATCCTTGTTTATCACTGAAAAATGTGCAACTGCCTTGTTGTCATTGCTCTAAACCACATTTTACAAATTTTTGGTTTTTGGGTGAACTATCCCTTTAATCGCACCACGGCTTTCTATCGTCACGCACCTGAGGTAAGGTTCTTTAACATATTATGAAGTGCATGAGATGATGTAATGAAAATTGTGCTGTTGTTATTTAAGGTATTGACCTCAGACATTTGTTTGCATACTATAACTAATTCCAGTTATTTTTCTCATAATCTCTCATAGCAGGAAAAACACACTTTGGATAAGGTGATGACTTCTGCAAGAAGAGGAAAAAGCAGCCCTTCTTGGCTGAAAAAAAAAAATATTTTATAATAATAATACTTTGTTTGTTTCTACAGATGGACACAGATAATTAAGAGTTAGTTGAAAAATCTATGAAAAAATCAGTGGTTTACTCCCGTTTATGCCATTCCAAACCCATAAGACTTTCACTGTCTCTACACTGGATGCAAACGGAGCAAGTGTCACACACGATCTTCATTACTTTTTTGGATCCTCTAAATTTTGGTTACATGGACTGTCACTGGAGGGGAGGAAAGCTTTCAGGATTCATTATGAAATATCTTAATTTGTGTTTGTTAAGATAACCAAAGTCTGATGGATTTGATCTACAAGAGGGCGATTATTGAATCTGGAATGTGAGTGGCTTTTTTCCAATGGCACATGGATCTTAAATTTCTTGGATGAACATTCTATTCTGGAATGTTATGCTTTCATTAAGCCATGCCATTTTAAAGCAATTTTATTAACTGTAAATTCTTCCTCAAATTCCAAAAGTGAAAATGATGTCAATGAGTGTTGAAGATTTCAATGTGATGTAATAAACATTTTAAAATGTTTGACTCTCAAGAGTGTAAATTCAGTAATTCAATGACATGTAACACAGTCGAATCACATTCTGAAGGTGAAGAAATTGCTTTATGTACAACTTAGATTTATCTGGATATTTGATTTAAAAATATGTAAAAAAAAAAAATGATAATGATAAACTGATAATTTGATATATAATCATTTAAACTGTACTACTTTTCACGAGATTCTGGAGTGTGGAGTGTGATGGGAGAGTATTTATAATGGCACACTATATAGAACAGACTTTTCTTAAGTTTGCAAAGTAGTAGTAGCTACTAAAAATTATGCAATTTCAGACACAGCTATGATGTTTACATGATGCACAACATCATACTGATGTTCTCTGAAAAATGTTTAAATAAAAAATATTTGAGTTTAAGTGTGTCTTAAAGAAAAAAATTATTGTGTGGTTACAAATCCGCATTAATTTTTATTCTGTAAAAACCCAGGACTTATATACAATAATATGAGGGTAACTATATCAACATCCACACCAATGCACAATATCCTTCTGTTATTATGAGCACATACTGTACTTCTGTTTACTGCCAGGATGGATTCTTATTGGCTGTCAATGTTTTCATTGTTCATCAGGTAAAAAAACAATCATTGTGAAAGTGATTGCAATAATATTGTTCATCAATGCCGTTAATGTTTGGAACCTGGAATTCTTTTCAAATTAAAGTGATTTAAACCATTACAAAAACAAAAAAACTATGTCATCATTATTAATTACTCTTCTTGGTGTTAATGGGCCTCTACTTACAGTAAGAAAGTATCCAATAATGTAAGCAAAAAAAGATTCTTTTTTTGAGTAAATAAACAGGTTAGATAATTAAACACCCAAAATTTAATCAAATTTAACAGTAGAATTGTGGTGAATTGTGTTGAATATGATGCAGAAATGTTCAGCACCTTCTTCTCTACAACTTTTGGAGTTTAAAGTATTAGTTCAATCCAGAATAAACATTCTCTGATAATTTACTCACTCCCTGTAATCAAAGATGTTCATGTCTTTCTTCCTTAAGATGAAAAAAAAATGAAAGCCCAAATTGCAGTTTCAATGCAGCTTCAAAGTGCTCTACACAATCCCAGCCAAGGAATAAGATTGTTATCCAGTAAAGCAAACTGTCATTTTATATATATATATATATATATATATATATATATATATATATATATATATATATATATATATATATATATATATATATATAAATAAATAATAACAATAAAATAAAATACCACCTAGACACTTTTAACCACAAATGCTCATCTTGCACTAGCTCTGCGTTGCGCGTCACACATTACGTAATTGGAAAGGTGCATTGAAACTACAATGTGGACCTTCAACCAATTGGTCCACAATAAAGTACACTCTATGGAGAAAAATCCTGGAATGTTTTCCTCATTTCTTTTCGACTGAAGAAAGAAAGACAAGAACATCTTGGATGACATGGGGGTGGGTAAATTATCAGGAATTTTTTATTCTGAAGTGAACTAATCCTTTACAGTCAATTCCTAAAATAATTCCTAATGAAATATTGCATTTAAAGATTAAAGGACAAATTAAAGATATTTAAAGATTCCCATTTCTAATTCTTAAACCGTAAGAATCGACTGGTAAAGTAATCACAAGGTAAACTTATATCAAACATAATTGTTTTTCCCAAGTAAACACATTGACAAGAATCATAATCTGTTTTGAGTGTACAAAGTTGTAATCATTTTTGTCAAAAAATACTATTCTTTTGTCCTTGCACCTGCTCCCTCTATTTCTCTCTGTCTTTTTCCTGACTTAACATGTGCTCATTCATCTGTCCCCTGTCCTCCCTTTGTTCCCACATGCCCGGTTTACCTCTGTCTCCTCTGTGAAAATCACTCACTGCCTATCGACACAACACAAGATGCATTTTAGCATAGCTCAACACCCTCGACACGAGGCGTTACATTCCCCTGCCACAGGAATGCCACAAATTAAACAACCATCAACATAACAACAGCATCTATCCATTAAGATGTCCATTCTGCAGTATCCCACAGAACTATAACTTTTATTAACCCATTCTCTAATCGAAGGAGGATGCTAATAGATCTTTGATGAGTTTCCCACCACACATTAACCACCAGAATGCCTTAGTCCCTCAGGAAGACAGAGAGACAGGTGGCTAGAAGTCTGTGGGTCGATGGCAGTCAGTTAATGGCCTCCAGGCCCCCCACAATTCACATGGAATAACAGGAGTAGAAAGAAATGCTTTCCAGTCATGGGTGGTAAGACGGGAGCAGTCAGATGTGAGTTTGCCTGCGTCAATCAATATCCGCTGGTGGAATGAAACTGGCTTCTTAAAACACCACTTCCACTCCTGTGAGCTGAGAAGTCTGGCGGCACTCAGGTGGATGAGACTCAACCCCCAGCAGGCTGAGAGAGCATGAGCTGTACATTACTGCAAGCATTTAAGTGTCTAAGCCAGAAGGGTTCAACAGAAAAAGCAGTTTTAGCATCTCTCTGACCTTTCCCTCCAACTGACTAAAAGATTTTATAACCTTCTTCCTCCTTTTTCCCAATGTGCTTCAGTTTATGGACCAGTGTAGTCCACTTATTTGGCTATGGCTTCTTACCCTATTTGGTACCATTCATAAAGGACAAATCTAAAAACTGCGGGAAAATTGTCAGAAATGTAAACCAGGGGTCTTGAGATGTGGTTTCAAATACTGAACTCTCTTTAACTTCTTACTGAACGGAGCAAAAGCATGGAGTTTATGATGTTAGATGCTGAAGATGTAATGAAACTACCAAAGATACTTATCTGACTAGAGTACATTACTGTATATCAGCATTTAAAAATAGCATAGATAGAATGCATTCTTTGTGAACAGGTTCTTAACATAAAAATCAGCTTCTATACATGAGAAAATGTCAGAGAAATATTAATCATGCATGCATTTCAAGCAATACTTGAAAGGGTTTGATGAAAATATTTAATCAAATTAACATTACATTTAAAAGAACTTAAACTTTCTCAAGGAATATGTGATAAAACCTCAGCTTTGCCTTTACAGCAATACATTTCCTGCTAAAATATCTTTTAAATAGAAGCAGCAAGCAATTACTTTAAATTCTAATAATATTTCACAATGTTACTATTTTTACTGTGTTTTGATCAAGTAAATCCAGCCTTGGTGCACATAAGAGATTTAACTGCAAACGATAATCTTATCAGAAGTACCATTTATTCTATATTAGTCAATATTAAAATAAAAAAAGTGTATAACAGATAAGAGTTCTTTATTACTTAACATTTACTTGAATACTTTATTTTGATTATCTACAAACATTGTTTATTAAAAGTACAAAATTCTACAGCTTTTAATTGTTCTATTGTTTAAAATGTATTTCTTCATATCAAGTAAACAGCAATAAAACAAAAGAACAGTTACTTTAAAAAACCGACCGAACGACAGACAGACAGACAGACAGACAGACAGACAGACCGACAGAGAGACCGACCGACCGACCGACAGAGAGACCGACCGACCGACAGAGAGACCGACAGATAGATAGATAGATAGATAGATAGATAGATAGATAGATAGATAGATAGATAGATAGAACATAAAAGCAAGGCAGATGACATCAATGATTTAGAAGCTATTACACTTTTTTAAAAATGTTCATCAAATGTTTGTGTGCTTTAAAAATAAAACAACGCCTTTCAAATGACGCTACTGTATCAGAGATGATGCATGTGTTTATTAGTTATAAGTCTCCTGTTCATCGGTTCATCTATCCATTCCATCTGTCGCTATAGTTATTCACTACCGTCTATCATCCTTTCAAAGCAGTCGCTTTTCATTCTGTTCATCTGTAAAGTCACGACAGAGTTGAAATAGACCCATCCGATGCAAATCCTGGTGGGCAATGCTTTTTGCAGTAAATCACCCCTAAGTAAAAGAGCATATCTTTACTTTAATATTCTGTTAGACTCACTGAGGAGTCAAGAGGGGCCTGAGGGGCCATCCTATTCGTCACAGGAACAAAAGACCGCTCTCCCACTGCACATTGTGCCACAATAGTTTCTAGCATCAAAAGCTTCAAACCGCCTCAATACAGTTGAAAAGGTCGGCACTATAATAGCAAGAAATCATAACTGATAGCATTTGAACGCTACATTCACTTTCAGTAGATGGGTTTGATGTTTTGTCTATTAAATACTAAAACTTTTTGGGACATGTGAAAGGAAAAATATATTTGAGGTATTTATCTATATTTGATGTGTATTCTTCTCTAAAATTTGACTAAATCCAGTTAAAAGCATCTCACAGAACAAAATACAAAATGCCTCCCCATCTGACAAACATATAAAGAGGCATCCTTAAAGACCACAGACAGCTGCAAAGAGCAGCAGGTGAATAGTAAGCAAAGGGGGTTTTGGAGTCTCAAAAGGGTGCTAGGAGAATAGAGAGCATGCTTCGGAGATGCTAATGTGGTATTTGAGGGTAGATGTGATATGGAGGAAATGGACAGGAAATTGCAGAGATGCTTTTGAACTTTTTTAACCTTTAATAATCCCTAGAAAAAAAAAAAAAAAAATACAATCAACCTCTGAATCATTCTGTTTTCTCGAGTTAAAACCATGTCTGATACTTTTACATGCAAAGTACTTTTAAGTAGTTTTTATAGAATCACTAGTTTTGAATGCTGATTGTAATTGGCCAGTTCAAAATCCAGCACAATACAGGAACAGTTATGGCATGAAACTCCTGTTCAGGCACATGTAAATGAATTCTCATAATCATATGATTTTACTCATTTGCTTAATAAAATGAAGTTCTAAACTCCTATTGAGGGTCAGAGTGTTTTTTTATTGAAATACATGAATATTTGTATTCAGCAATGACGCATTAAACTGATCAAAAGTGATATTTAAAAGGCCTAATAATGTTACGAAAGGTTTCAATTTCAAATAAATGCTGTTGTTTAGAAATTTCTAGTCTTCAAAGAATCTTGAAAAAAAAGATCAGTCTCAACAATAAATATTAAGCAGGACATTTTTCAACATAATAACATGTCATAGTTGAAGGATTTGTAACCATGACTTTTTGCCCTAACTAATCAACTGTTCATAGCCTTCATACCTTTTCTTAAATATAAAGTATTTTTTCTGTACCAATATTTTGACCAAACGGAAAAAAAATAAAATAATAATGAGATGTTTCCTAAACACTCCCAGGCCTGCAATTGGTCAAACAAACAGATCATCTACACCCCAAACTGACATTATTGGTCAAGCTAAAGTTAAAGCTACATTGGCCTAGTTAGGATGTTAAAAAAACAAAGCAATGTTTAGTTGAAGCCTTTTCTGAAACTGATGCTGGGATAACAGAATGTAGTTTAACACAGACAGTTTGACACACATCACCTTTAATAAAGATTGGCATTGTTTGTGAAGAGCAGGATTTCATTTCCTGTCTGATTTCAGACAGCAGACAGACTGACAAAGGCAAACAGGCAATTGCAGAGACAGTAATTGCAGGTTTGGTCCACCAGTTTTCAAACAGGAAAGACAAACACTGCCAAATACTGAGAAATTAATACTTCCTTCGGCCTGGAGACAGAAGCTTCTGCTTTTTCTCTAATGAACAAAGATCAGACAGGCACAATCATCTCACACTATTCTCCCCACTCTGTTGCTTCTATTAATCCCAATCACTGTTGATAGCTGTAACACAGATTGCAGTAGCTACAAAGAGATCAAATTAGGGCCTGGCATGTTCACCTGACTGACAGAAAGAGCATAATCAATTGGTCTTCATAATTCAATCAAGTGGCTCGGTGTAACCGCAACTCATACTGTCGGTTTCAAGCCCCACAAAAAGGCAAAAGCTCTAAAGAAAACCAACGCACACAGAAACACTCGCACTTTATGTAACACGTACCAGCAGAGGAACCACACACACACACACAAACCCAGACAAGATGCAGGATGAAACACACACAGTCCTTCACATGCAGAGCATTGATAGTGTATATATGAAAGTCCGCCTCCTCTCTCTGCCAGCATAAGAGAGGAGAACAAATGTATCTGATGGAAAGCCAAAGGATGGGAGGGAAAATCGCCTGTCTTTTTAATCAACATCAATGCTTCCATACAAACATGCAGCAGCACAAACACAAACAAACAGACACACAGGTATGTAGGTCTCTAATATGTGGGAGTTTGATGATTTCATATATATGCTGCCTGGAAGCACACATGAACTCCTAAAACCAGAAGGGAGATCCCCACCTCTGCCCCCTGCTCATGCTTGATTCCAAGTAACCAAGTCGGGAACTTGGCTGAAAAAGCAGCTGGTTTGAGGTATAAGAATGAGGAGAGGGGCTTCATTTTTCAAAATTTTAATTTAACGTCATCTGAAAGCTGAATAAATAAGCATTCCATTGATGTATGGTTTATTAGGATCGGAAAATATTTGGCAGAGATGCAACTATTTGAAAATCTGGAATCTGAGGGTGCAAAAAAAAAAAAAAAAAAAATCAAAATACTGAGAAGATCGCCTTTGAAGTTCAAATTAATCCAAACAAATTCTTAGCAATGAACATTACTAATCAAAAAATACGTTTTGATATATTTATGGTAGGAAATTTACAAAATATCTTCATCGAATATTATCTTTATTTAATATCCTAATGATTTTTTACATAAAAGAAAAATCGCTAATTTTGACCCATACAATGTTTTTTTCGCCATTGCTAAAAATATACCTATATCTTCTAACTTGAACTTGAAAGTATCTTAAAATGTCATATACATGCTTTATGAGAAAGCATTATCCAGTTTTATGCACATAAAAACTATATTTTTCTGATGTGTGATTTCATTCCCTAAGATGTGAGACCAGCATTGTGTTTTGGACATTAATGACTGTGGTTAAGAAAAGTGAGACGTGATTTTTGCCTCTTTAAATATATCTGATGAAGGACAGCGCTGTGTGAAGGCTTATTAAGGATATTAAAGGAGTGTTATAGGCAACATTAAAAAACACAATTTTACAATACAGCAGAGGTCAGTTTCAATCAGTCAAATTCTATATGATTTTGGAATATCAGTCTTATTTATTTACATCGTACCATGTTTTATCTGATTATGGCACACTATAATACAGGTTTTTAGTAAAAAATAGTCTGATAAAACTACAGGCACATTTATGTCCAAACCCAACAGAACTGAACTAACATCATCAAATTAAATTACATTAGTCAACTGTCTGCAATTGGCTGAACAAACGAATAGCCACACCCCAAACTCATGCCATTGGTTAAAGAAATTCTGTTGTGTTGGCTGGTTTTAGTGCCAGCTTTCAGTTTACAATTTTTGGGAAAATCAACCTGTGATTGGTTTATTTACACTTGTCTCAGCATATTAAACTGGAATGGAGGATTAACAGAGATAATATATATATATATAACTTTTACCCTAAAATATTCTGCAACTTAAACTATAAGCCAAGAAAATCCATTAAAGGGATTGTTCACCCAAAAATAAAAATCCTCATTCACTCACGCTTGAGTCGTTCCAAACCTGTATGGATTTCTTCATTCATATAAGTTGGTATTATGAAGAATGTTAGTAACAAATAATTTTGGACTTCACTGACCATGAATAAAATGTAAGTTTGTATGTCAACATTTCAAACATACTCTGTATTTTTACCACCTCTTCATATGCTTTGGCAATTGAATCCCTAAGGTTATAGATTGGGTTATATTTTGCATGCATTATAACACATTCAAAAAGCATTATGGTCTTGCATTGTTGAGTCCTGTCAATGCTATTATAGATGACTGGGTAGACTATTGTCGCAATTATTAGTCTTAAGGGTTATTGATCTCACAGGATCCAAATCACACAAAACGACCCAACCAAGGAGCTGGGGTCAAGCTACAAGGAACAAAAAACAACATAATAATAGAAGTAACTTATCTTTCTCAGACCAGCTGTGACTCATATTGTTTATGAAAAACACCAAAATGGAAACTTATATACCAAAAAATGTATGATGTGAATATGAGTGAGTTTTTGTGTGCATGGACTGTGAGGTGAGACTGATTCATGCACTGTTAATGTGTGAGGATGTAGGTCTGACCCCTCAACCATACTCCCTCTGGGTCTCACTTTATCACTGTAATGCAGAAGTAAATGGGAAACTGGCTTAACACAAATCTCTATACAGCTATACAGATCTATAGAGCTGTCTTAAGTACTGGTCTATAGGCAGTGCAACGTGGATCACTTAAACTCACAATGAAATTATTGTCTTCAAAATATATGCTTTAGGAACAGTTGACCCAATATCATGGATAGTCATGGATTACTTGTGGAATATGATGTTTTATCAGCTGTTTGAACTCCCTTTCACTGCATAGGATTCATTAATGAGCAAGTGATGCTCTAAATTCATTCAGATGAAGAAAACAACCTCATCTACATTTTGGATGGCCACAGAGTGAGAAAATTCAAATGTTCATTTTTGGGGGAACTATTCCTTAATGCCCCATTATTTGTGAACTAGCTGCTGTGACATTTTCTCTGCTCGCTTGATCCCCATTTCTGTTCGGTCTATTATGTCAGCAATTTAAAAACGTTAAATGCTACAAACTTTAAAAGTTTAAGGTCCTTTTTATCTGCGTAGGCCGTTTCCTGACAGATTTTAATAACCTTTTATTGTTTTGAACCAGAATCATTTATTAATGAAACAACTAGGAGGCTTCAGTAGACTTGATTCAGTCCCATCTGAACAACTTATTAAAAACTGAGAACCTCTGAAATAGAGGATAGACATGTGAACTAACAACTGATGTGCACTTACTTGCAAAATACTAGGTAAATACTATGGTATATAAATATATGGCAATCATTTAATACAATGCCATATATCCATTTCTTTATGGGTCCTTGAAATACGAAACATATTTTTAATGCAATCTAACAACCTTTTTTTGGATAGCTTTGGAAACAAATCCATGCTGAGCCCCAAACTACACTATATTTAGATAAATTTTCTATTTATCTGTCCTGAAAATCACTCTCGCCTGAAGGGATTTTCAGTTGAACTTTCTTTAACCTCAAGAAGAAAGTGTATCTGTGAAATATCCCAAGACTGGATCTTAAGCATTCACTACAAAGCCCACCATGGTTCAGTGATGTGATGGACACGTCTTTGCTCCTAGCTCATGCCTCAGTTAACCATGATAACGTACACATATAGTCAGCAACAGCACACACACACACACACACACACACACACACACACACAAAACAATGCTCCAGGAAGCTCATATCAATTATGAAGCTGCTATATCTGGCATACGGCCGGGCCCTCTCCAGAATGCATATGCACACACACACAAACACCCTCACTGATTGGCTACTTCACTGATTAAGTCAATGACTGTCTGCATTATAGAAACGCTCAAATGAGAACTCTCTTTCTATCCTGTATCAGTTCTTTTCTCACAAACAAAGACAAGAATAGTCTAATAGGCTGCACAAATAGTACAGTTAATTTTTGCTGAATGCTGGGCACCGGAATCTGCTACAACAACCACGTATTTAGATTTACTGATGAAAGAGAAAGAGATAGGAATCTACTGTTAACATCCATCGAATTACCAGTGCTTAGATCGCCATTTAAACTTCCTTTTCCAATTTATTATTTAAAGGGGTCATATGATGTTGCTAAAAAGAACATCATTTAGTGTATTTGGTGAAATTAAGTGTGTTTTTTTGTGGTTTAAAGTAAAAAAAAAAAACTGCCTTTCTGAAACACGTCGTTTTTTTTTAACAAAGCTCATCGGTCTGAAAATAAAGGTGTGCTCTGAATGGCTGAATAGCTCAAGCGTGTGACGGAAATGTTATGCCCCTTACCATACAGTAACACGTGTCTGAGAACACTGTAAAAATATTAAGTTATAAATGCCATCACAGAAATAGAAAGAAAAAGTAATATATTGAAATACAAATATTTCACATCACTGGATTATATACTGGAATATACTGTTTTAATCAAATAAATGCAGACATTGTGAGCAATTTGTGACCCATTATATAAAATATTGTTTATATATTAGATAATAATCGTAATATTTTTAAATCCAAAATTTTAGATTTAGTTTAAGATGCCCAAAACAGATGTTGATAGCAGGTGTAAATAGGCAGTAGTGTAAATAGGCCCAAAGAAAGGCCAGGGAAAGGTAAAGAAAATGAGATGGGGAGGGTTTATAGGGTCTCATTAAAGATGTAGGGCTACCTGTGAGGATCAAACAGTCTGTCTGCCAGCCCACCCACACACACTCCCTCTAGAGGGGCACATACAGCATAAAAGGGGAGCCTGTGGTCAGCTTCTATTCCCACTTCTACACTGTACGTCTATCTCCTCTCTCTTCCTCTCCAAGAAACAACTCTGTGTGTTAGAACAAGCTCCAGTTAATACAATCTTAACATGAAATTACTAGCAGAAGGTAAAACCCTGCTAACAGAAAAGTACAATAAGATACTGTCTTCTTGGAAGAAAAGAACATAATAATGAACAACTGGTAGTTGAATTTTGAAAAGTGCCGGTATATAAAGTATATATATATAGTGTGTGTGTGTGTGTGTGTGCGTGTGTGTGAATGTGTGCGTGTATACAGATATATATATATATATATATATATATATATATATATATATATATATATATATATATATACACACACACACACACACACACACACACACACACAGACATATACACAATACTGTGCAAAAGTCTTAGGCCACCAGTATTTTCACCAACAAAAAAAATGGTTTAAAGTCAATTATTTCTATGTTTTGCTGTAGTGTGTCAGTAGTAAATATCAGTTTACATTTCCAAACATTATTTTTGCCATTTATTGTAATAATCCAGTGAGATTTATCTTTGCACAACGAGTCTGACAGCAGCCAGTGCTCCACACAGAGATCTGATCTCACCATAATCTGCCTGTCTGGAATAACAAGAAGAAACAGAACAAACTGAGACAGACTCAATCCAGAAGTACTGTGGCAATGTCTCCAAAATGCCTCAAGAAACCTTCAAGAAAGCTACAGTACTGTGCAAAGTTTTAGGCACTTGTGTAAAAATGCTGTAAATTGAGGATGCCGTCAAAAATAAAGCCATAAATAGATTTTATTAATTAACATCTATTAACTGACACACTATATATATATACACACACATGTACAGTACAGACCAAAAGTTTGGACACACCTTCTCATTCAAAGAGTTTTCTTTATTTTCATGACTATGAAAATTGTAGAGTCACACTGAAGGCATCAAGGGCTATTTGACCAAGAAGGAGAGTGATGGGGTGCTGCGCCAGATGACCTGGCCTCCACAGTCACCGGATCTGAACCCAATCGAGATGGTTTAGGGGTGAGCTGGACCGCAGACAGAAGGCAAAAGGGCCAACAAGTGCTAAGCATCTCTCGGAGAACTCCTTCAAGACTGTTGGAAGACCATTTCAGGAGACTACCTCTTGAAGCTCATCAAGAGAAGCCAAGAGTGTGCAAAGCAGTAATCAAAGCAACAGGTGGCTACTTTGAAGAACCTAGAATATGACATATTTTCAGTTGTTTCACACTTTTTTGTTATGTATACATTTCCATATATAATTCCACATGTGTTAACACAGTCATGAAAATAAAGAAAACTCTTTGAATGAGAAGGGGTGTACTGTATGCATGTATAAAAAAAAAACTAACTTTCTACAAGCTTTTAAAAGTAGTCTCATCACCATATCCTTCATTCCATTTATCTTTTTATTAGATTCTTTTTTTGCCCCTCAGATTCACTTTGGTTCTTTTCCAACTGCCCACACATAGGAAAGCTCATTAAATATGGAAACCATGTACTACCACAACCAATTTTGCATGTTTAATTTATCAGATAATAACATCAAAGAGGATAGGGAGGGACAGAGCTGCAATATTCATGAGCTGATTGGACTAGAGGGAAACGGAATCAGTATGTTGTTCAGGTAACTGCTAAAATGGGCGGAGTCGACTTTCCATAGATTTGCTTGCAATTAATAGAAAATAATGAAGGTTCTGGAGAATACATCATATGTTCTGAAAATCTTGATAAACATCGGTAAACAGCAAATGGTAAAGATGTTAAATAATCTAAAGTATAAACTAAAAAAAAACTGCATGGTTATGTATAGGAATTTCCTCCTGAAAACACAATACTGAAAACACAAACAAAAATATGCATTTACAATAATGCACTTATAATATAAGTCAAAGGTACATAGCTTTTAAAATACCAGAAAGAGAAATGACATAACTATCCAAAAAAAGACTATTTACTAGTTACCACGAATATAATAACTGCATAAAAAAGAGATCTTGTATATAATTTAATAAGTGGCAAAATATTGTATTTAAGATTTAGAATCAATGACTTGGTAAATAGTTTTATATTGAATCGAGTCTCATAAAAAAAAAGCACACACACATATAGGCCTATTCTTATCCTTTTTATGTCTTTCAAAAACATTTTGGACTCAAATACAAGCTTCTAGAGTTATGATTCACCTCTGTGATTGTTTTTTGGTTTAAAGTAGTTTTTCAAAATTCCTATGAAGGAAATGGATGGAGACAAACGTATCCTGACCTGAACCAAGGCCGCTGAAAAAGTTAGCAGTACCATTACATCTACAATTCATATCTAGTAGTTTATCCACCTAAAACAGCATTTTTACAGCTAAACAGATGATTAGACAACTTCACAATTCAAATAACATTCTTGTGCTAAAGCATTCATATCAGATACAGTTGCTTGCTAGAGCTTAATGTTTTTGAAACCAAGGGCTATAAAAAGTGCAACAAACATTTAAATCATCAGGCAGCAAACGTTAATCAGTTTGGCCACTATGTACATAATTTCTTAAAGCGGATCAGTGCTATGCTGTTAACTGGATTGAAACTGTGTTTCGGGTTTAGACAAAACTCTAGCACTGAGACAGGGGGTGCGTTGTTAGAAAACTGTAGGGGCTCAGGCAAATCCCTCTAACGTACTTCATCCCTTCCTTTATTCCTGCTTAAAAATCACCTCTTTTAATGGGCTTAGTCAATCCTCTGACAGCCAGCTGTCTGCTGGATCCACGCGGCTCGCTCACGGGTCGGCATGAACTCACACAGCTTGAAATCACTGTTACAGTGTAATGGGACTGCCCACAAACTCAGTGTACACTGTGTTTCTTATGAGTAAACTCCAGTGTGGGTGCAGGAGATTCTGCCCTCTCGCTGTCTAACAGATGGTCCGTGTGTTTGTGTTTATCATCAGCCTCTCAACAGATTGAGAAGAATGTGTCCATGTCTTCTGTCGATAGCGGGTGGACAAGTGATTTATCTCCTCCTTGAAAAGCGATATATAAAAGTGGACTGAGGGACCAATACGAAGATGGAGAGGTGTGTGGGAGAGGAATAAATAGAAAGCATTTGCCAATGGAGAAGATAAAAAGGGAAATCTAGCGTTTGCAGAGGGGCAGTTCAGTGTTTGACCCGTGCCACAACAGACCTCACCTCCCCGCGCCAACTGCCACGCTCGGCAGAGAACCAACAGAAGCCATTCCCAACACATGTCCACTCCACAGGATACTTAAAGGAACTAGACATAAGCACTGGCTGGCTGATATGTTGGATACTCATAATTACTTGGAGATACAAATTAAACACTGGAAAGTCAATTATTTTTGGCTGCTGCAAAAAATTTAACAATGTGCTAATTACAAAAGCAGTATTATTTTAACACCACTGATATCTAGGATTGGTTTTTATTACTCTCTTATCAAATCTAGTAAAAAAATAATAATGTAATGTTCTGTTTTCACTTTAATTTTAAAGTTTTGGCAATTTTGTTGTGTTTTTGTACTTATTATTTTATATATATTTTAAATGTGTCTGTATAGCATTTATTATTTTTATTTATTTTTTTTTTTGTTATTCTTAGCCATATTTTGGTGAAACAAAATATATTTGTTATATTTTATTTTATTTTTTTATATTTTAGCTACTATTTATTTTAAATAATCATTTACTTATTTCATAGTTTTAGTTTTAATAAGAATATTAACCCTTACCAGACAAAGAAAGAAAAATCCCCATAGACATTTTCCCACCATCTTTTACAGGAAAAAGAAGGACAAAGCATAAAGTTGCTGGTGGGAGCGGGACAAAATCTAAAAATATTTATGGAAGACCGGGACAGAATCTTATGGGAGCAGGATTAAGAAATCCATGCCATGGACACCTCTTGTTTATGTCATTTACTGTATATGTATGAATCAGAACAAGCTGCATCAGTTGACAAAAAAACACTAAACATTTTAACGGGTGAAAATATTAATATACTATAATGTATTAGGAATATATATAGGTATGTTTAAAAGTGTTATTTCCATCCCAAAATGACAAAACACATTATAAGACACATCCTGATTAAAAATATACTGTTGACAAAAATATGACAACCAAAAATAAGAAAGCTAGATAGTGGCAATGAACTAATAATGCTTTTTTTGTTTTTTTTGGATTGATCTCCTTGAACAAATGCATTACAAATGAGCAAACACTCAGACACACACATCATGTCCTATCTGTGTTGAAGTGTGGTGCATGTGCTGTGTGGTAGTGGTGGGTTTACAGAGGTCTTTGCAGGAAGTTTTACTTCAGTTTCATAATAAAGAAAGCACCAGTATGAACTTCTGCCAGACCCTACTCAATAAATCATTGTAAAGACATGTCCCTACCTACACACACACGTGCATTTGTGGATGTCTCTCCATTATTCAACTGCTCGGTCCCATCTTTGTCCACTCTGCCACTCCATATACATCACATTACAAACTCACACACATAATCCCATAATGCAACATGCATCTTCTGCTGACTCCTACACTGCACTGCTCATGTAACTACTGCACTACTCTTAATACGCTGTCAGACAAGCCAAGTTAGGAAATGTGTGTGTGCGCGTGTGTGTGTGTGTGAGAGAGAGAGAAGGAAAGACAAAAAAAATGGAAAGTAGTCAACAAGTGAAATCAGTTGCTTTCACTGTTCTTACATCATAATTTTAGCTATTTTCAAGGAAATGGACAGAGACCTGTAGCTGAATTTTGTTTAAAGTCAATCCCTTTAAAAAACTGAATTATGAGACCACTACCTTAGTAATGCAATTTATATTAATTACATATTTTATCAAAAGTCTCTATTATTAACCATTCTATTCAACATACTGACTCATTAAAGTATGGAAGCCCATTTCCACCACTGAATAAAAATTTAAAAAAGTTGCGACTTATCTCATAATTCTAAAAATGAATTCTCACAATTGCATGTTCACATCTCAAAATTCTTTTCCCCTCAGAATTGCATAATATTAACTCACAATTCTGATCTTTTTTAATTGTATGGTATAAACTTGCAATTGCAATTTGTAAAGTCAGAATTGCGAAATAAACTTGCAATTCTCATATTTTTTCTCCAAATTGTGTGATATAAACTAACAATTTCAAGTTTTAAAGTCAGAATAGTGAGATATAAAGAGATAAAACCTCACAATTCTGGCTTTTTTCTCACAAGACTTTTTTTTCTCACAACCAAGTTTATATCACGCAATTCTGAGAAAAAAAGTCAAAACTGTAACTGCAGAATCTTGCTTTATAATTCTCAATTGCGAGTTTCTCACAATTCAAAGAAAAGTCTGAATTGCAAGTTTTCATCGCGCAATTCTGAGAGAAAAAGTCACAATAACCTTTTATATTTTTTATTCAGTGACAGAAATGGACTTCCATATTGAGATCTGGTTAATAGATTTGTTCGCAAATCAAATATCACAACTTGCAATGTGCACACTAACAAGATCAAATCTGACAAAAACACATGGACACAAAGTTTTCTGAACAGCAACTACATTTAAATTATTGTCACAAACTTTATGTTACTTTATCTAATATTCATTTTAATCACAGCATGGAGACATGCTGGCGCATAAACTACAGAAATTCCTTGTATTCAAGGATAGCAAGTAGACAAAATGTATCTTCATCTAGGGAAACAAGTGAGCATCTGGTACAGGGTGCTTTCTAACTGTATGAGACGGCCCATGCGCCAGCGCAGCAACTAGGACAGATTGTCACGCCAATATTGCAAACCACAAGGATGCCAATATTGGTTGCGCCTTCCATCTTGGTTACCCAGTGTGAACAGCCAACACACTGCAAAGGTGTTATAGGTGGCTGCCAAGGCATTGATAGCTAGCTGGTAGTGTACGCTAGGTGTTTACTTATTGGAAAAATAACACAAGAACAGCATTAGCACCAGAAAAGTGACACCTATACAAATAACACCCTGTCACAAGTTCACACATGGTAAAAAAACGCATTATTCATCACATTATCTCACAGCACTGAATTGTACTGAACTCATGCTGCTAGATGGCAACCAGCCAGCTCACGCAAACTGACATCATTAACAGCCTCTTTACAATCTCTCTATCCAGTTATCTGTCCATTCAGAAGTGGTTAAAGCCATTTCCTCCCAATTTACACACGTTTCTCACTATACAGTCCACATGCTATCCTCCATTTGATGTTGACCATTAGTAACGTGAGGTGTGTAAAGCACCATTGAAATTACAACATATAAAGCAGAGCGCTGTCCTCCGTTCGGCCAAGTATCTTATATTTTAATTTAGTGGTATATTATCAGAAGTGACACTGGATTGGAGATGATTTATACTGATAAACCCCACAACTCAATAACAGTCAGTAACACATCATTCATTTTGATTTTGATTTACTGTAAATTATAAGTTGAGTTACGTTTTAAAAAAGGGGAGGTAAAAAAAAAATCAATAAATAAATACAAGCAGAATGCATTAAACATGAAAAGAAAACAATCCTGCAGTAGTTTTTGTTAGTAATTAGGAGTCAAATATAACATTTCGCAAGGCTGTTACCTTTATATACTGTTGTAGTTCAGGATAGACTCTATAAGCACCGCAGACGGGGGACAGGGTGCATCTGTTTGGAAATGAGGAAGTTACGGCACAGGTGACTTCTGGGAAGGAGATGACCTTGTAGCCGAATTTCTCATACAGACGCTGTAACTCTTTGTCAGGTTCCTCTTCATTTTCACACAGTATGCTGCCCACTACATACCGACACTGATCTGCTTGAGTCTGAAACAAAAAGAGAGAGATTACATCAGATTGTGCTGAATATACTGTACCACAATTAATATTTACATTCATAATACTGATCCAAGGACATTTATATAGGCCTAGAGTTTAAAAAAAAATTGTGTTTTTAATGTTTTTGAAAGTCTCAACAATGTTCACCAAAAATTCAGTGAAAACAGCTATATTGTGGAATATCATTACAATTTAAAGTAACTGTCTCTATTTTGATATATCTCATTTATAATGTATTCTTTTGATGGCTAAGCTGAATTTTCAGCAGCAATTATTCAGTGTCACATAATCCTTCAGACATTCTAATATGCTGATTTGCTGTTTAAAAAACATTCCATTATCACTGTTAAAAAATATTTTTGATATTTTAATATTTTAAACATCCCCTCACAATCGCATGTGCACTGGAACTTTATTAATCCAATAAAACACCAATGACAAAACAATTAAGGTGTTTATAAAGTTGTCATCTCTAATTACTTAGCATCTAGCATGTGTTCGCCCACTACAGTGAATGATTCAATATGTCGCTAATATCCGTAATATAGACTGAATGCTTCACGTCATCGTTGTCGAGTGACGATGAGATGATCTTCTCGAGAGTTTGACAGCGGTGACAGGAGCCTACATCATGCTAAACGTATCTTCAGTACATCCTTTTCAAAAACCTATTCTTTTCCCGTTTCCTGGTTTGTCTTACTTTTCCACCTCCATCCTTTGACTCACTCTCTCTCTCTCTCTGTCTCTACCCTGCCATGCATCTTTTTTCTGTGTGCGTTTTGTCCCTTTTCCCACCGCGAAGAGCTTGTTTCTCCAACCGGGGACTAATGATGGTATTCAGAACTCTCTCCATCGCTACCGTCCTACACAACTGTCAGCAAATAAAGTGGGAATTTCTGGCAGTTCTCCAGACAGAGCACCCAAGAGACAACAGGCAATTACTTGGAGCAAGAAGGCCTGCACATACACTTCCCTTCACTTGTCGTTCGCCTGTTTATGTCAAATAATTCAACCAACCAATGTGGACGAAACAAGAAAACGCAGTACCAATTCAAATAATAACCACAAGTGCTCTCAAACAAACCAACTAATCTTCACACTGCCAATCCAAGACAACCGAGTAGATCTGGTCTCCAGACGTCCAAGAAAAGGAAGCGAATTTACGATCAGTGTTCCCGACGGTCGCCCCAGATTTGACAATGAACACTAATGGGCATGCTAAGGCATTCTCTCACAGCCTGATTGGTTCTCGAGTTGTTGTGCCAGACACACGGATGCAATACAGCGTGTTGCGCATCTTCGTGTTGAAGGTTCACTGCTCTTCTCTACGAAAGCACACTGAAACAGCCAGTCTAAAAATGGCTCTGCGGATACATTTATAAACAGATCTTTTTCATTCACCCCCCAATTGCTTAGAATACTCATGATTTAAACTGGATGATGTAGGAAACAGTCTTTGAATGCACTCTTTGCCCTCAGGAATCCACGATGGCCACTAAAACGCAGTACATTGTCATTTGCTCGGCTTCTTTGTCTATATTCCCTCCAGAGGCCTGCTGCAGGGAAAAGCAATTTTCACAAGCAATTCTCTGCACGGCTTTGCAGGGGTCGTCGTTTTTTGACAGATGAAGGCTCTGCAACAATAAAAAGGTGGTAATTCTTTATTAGCAGACATGTAACAAGGATTTACTCCTCTCATCTTTCCCAACCCTTATCCTCTCCCTCTGCTCGATCCTCCCGGGGCTAGGACTTCAGGGAATTACCCCCAGCCACATTCGGGATCGCTCACAGATAATACATGGTTTTTGGAGCATGCACGTCGGAGAGAGTGTCCCTTTTTTTTTTTTAAGGGTTGGCAGCAAAATGGCAAAAGCTCTCTGCATACCGCAGTAGTCCCTAAGGTGCTCAGATCTGCATAATTGTAGAGAGCGAGGCGGCTCAGCCTTGGCTCAAGAGGAGCCTCATGAAAATACAAGAGACATCTGCCTGGTTCACACTGGCAGCCGCAAACCAGACGCAGAATCAACAGAATTTAGCTAAATTCTGAAGCAGATCCTTTAGACATTGATAAATAATTCACAGACAATGAATATTCAGACTTCGCTCCAAAATTAAAACACTTATATATATATATATATATACACACACACACACATAAACAAACAAAGTTTATTTTTTTATTTATTTATATATTTTTGCAGTTATAGGTTCATTTTTATTTATGCATTTGGCTGATGTTTTTTTTCCAAAGCAGCTTACATTCAATGTGAATTTTTAATATAAAAATGTTAGTAATTTTATAATATTGTAAAAAATTATATAACTATACACACACACACACACATACATACATATATACATATATATATATATATATATATACATATATATATATATATATATATATATATATATATATATATATATATATATATATATATATATATATATATATATATATATACTGTACATACACACACAATTGTATTATTATTTTCTTTAAAAAAAAATACAAAAAGTAAATGTTAAAATATTATTATACATATTTTTATGAGCAATAAAATATTATATAATATAATAAAAATACACTTTTGTACTAACAAACTTTATAATAACTTCCTGGCCTTATTTGTGCTAAATACAGAAAAATGTATCCATATCTTAGGGCTTCACGATGCTGTTACTGATGGGTTCGAGGTTATAAAGCCATATGAAAAGAAGCAGATAGTGAGCTTAGCATGGCTGGCCTGGTTTGATTCATTAGCCCTGGTTTGTGAAGTAGGGTTTTCATGGTGCTTCTCAGTATGGACACCGCAGGTGGAACTGTCCTCAATTGAACCTGATGGAGAACTATACTTACTAGAAACCCCTTTTCTCATTATATTTAATCAAACACAGATATGCAGTCTTGTTTCAAACAGAGAGCAAAGTTCCACTTGGAGACCTCCTATGCAATGTTCTAGAAACCTGTAGGATGTGTAATTACTAAAAGGTTCAAGAAGTTTACTTCAGAGCTCAGATCAGGACGTTATACGGCACATTAAAACTTTGTAGTCTGACACTGAATTGAAAATATTTATGATTTATGGATGCTTGACATTGGACAGGTCTAAAGAAGTCCCACCTCTGGGTCCTACTCTGTATAAAAATGGTAAGGCCTGTTTCATACCACATGCATAAACAGGAAATAAGCAAAGCATCAACATAATGCAACCGCAGGCTCATGTTCTCAAACTCCTAGTGTTCCTGTAACAGAACTGCTGAAGAACAAATCCCACCCATACAATCTTAAAAAAATAAATAAATAAATGTAGAACTGCAAATTAAAATGTATAATTAAATAATGCAAAAAAGGTCTGAGCATATAGATAGATAGATAGATAGATAGATAGATAGATAGATAGATAGATAGATAGATAGATAGATAGATAGATAGATAGATAGATAGATAGATAGATAGAAACACTGGACAATGAAGTCCTGAATGAGCATCAGGGAGACCTCTGCTGACCACGTAGTGGAGCTACAGGACAGATCAACTCTAATGCAGTTTGTCAATAATAATAGCAATGCCACATCTATGGACGAGCCTAATGCTAATGTTTTTCACAAGAATTTGAAAAAAGGTAGTGCAAAAAAGGTTAGAGGTTAGTGGTTAGAGCTGGTAAGCAGAGTTAATTTCTGCTAATCATTTCACTGAAAACTATTCATGCAGTTCCCCCAACTAAAACCAGGCTCTATACAATGTCCCTGAGTGATATTTTATAATATTTTAATTGATCAAAAATCCCATGTCCTATAAAAAAAATTCAATAATATATAAATATTGCCGTGTATGACAAGGTATTGGTGACTATGGGTGGGAATTTGCATTTTAAAGAATCAGACCACAATCATACAGAAACTTATTGAATAAGATGGGCAAATAAGGAAGGTAATTGTTATTTAATGTTATTCTCTCACACACACACATACTGATGTATCCATTATTAATTACAGTAAGAAATATTATGTATTACGCGAACACTGTAAAATTAAGTGTTACTAATGGAAACCCCATGAAATAAAAGCATAGCACCAAAGGATGAACTTACTAGCGGGTCACGGCACCATGAATATGCATAACCTGCTATTTCCTCAAGATGATTAGCTGCCCTGAATGCCCTCAAATGTTGAATAGCCTCCCATGCTGACTGAAATTGAAACTGATGGCGTATCATTTCTGGGTAACCGTGGGTGCCGTGTTGGGTAGGGGCCAATCTGGACAGAATTAATGGGGCAGAAAATAGAGTATGCAAAAAAGACCAGTTTGGAAAGCGTGTGATAATATTTGAGTTGTCGTGGAAAAGGATCACAAGAGAAAAGTTTCAGTATTTGCATTTAGCGGACAACCTGGAAATCTGAATTTGCACTGCAATAGTCAAAACTATCAACCTGAAGCTTTGAGGAAAACCATTTAGATTCATTTGATTATTAATAATGCATGCTTCAGATTAAATTGAAGGGTAACTCAGATTATCTATCAAAAAGATTCAGACATGAATCACAGAAGAAACACAAGGTCCACCTAACATGCACTCGATCCTTGCTTCATTAGCTGACTGACACTGCTAAACTGAAGCGCCTAGATCCACAATGACCGTCCATCAGTCATGTTCTGCTCTCGCACGTAGGCTATAACTAATCATAACTCCTAGCTCAAGGCAACGTTCACGCCATCGGTCTAATTAAAAAAGGCAGAGGAGGGCGACTGGCATTCAAAAGTCAAGCATGTACTGTAGGACATTTTGCTAGTAGCTGGACAAAACACTCACGACTTGGCAATTTCTTTTTGTCATGTGAACAGTAAGGTCAGCCGTTCAGATAAAAGTGCTGAAAAGGACAAGGCTCAGCAGAGTTTTATCCTGAAAATGGCTTTAAATGTGAGGACGATCTACCTTTTAATGTTATCTAAAATCAGGTCTCTATCCCCAAACTTTAAACCAGCGCCTCGAGACAACAAAAAGCCATTCCTTTCGTATTCTTTCTTGTAAAAAAGCATTTATTCCCCTGGTCTGTGTCTTCAGATGAGTAAACAAGAGAAAATAATGCACAAAGAAGCTGAACATGGGGGATCAGGTCAGAGCCCAACTTAGAAATGTTTTAGTTTTTTTCCGTCTTAAGCAGTAAACAGAAATGTATTAGCATGTTTCATAAGAGGATGCTGAATCCAACTTCAACTTTGACTATTCAGTGGGTTGTTCGACAGAATAGATGGCCTACGGAAACACTGTATAATTGAGCTAGTATAGGGTCATGTTTTCCAAACACCATTTCTACTTATTTATATTTACAGTACTGTTTTTTAAGAAATTAATGCTTTTATTCAGTAATAGCTGCATTAAAATGTTTAAAAGGGACTTTTAAAATTAAAATTTCAAATGAATGCTGTTTTTTCTACTTATAAACTTTGAACTTATCAAATAATTCTGAAACAAATGTATCACAGTTTCCACCAAAAAAAAATTATATATATATATATATATATATATATATATATATATATATATATATATATATATATATATATATATATATATATATATATACACAAAATAGTTATTTTAAACTGTTATATTTTGAAATTACTGTATTTTTGATTAAATGTCGAAGGACAAGACACTTATCCTTATGCTCAAAACTTTTTCTAAATTTTACCAGCCCCAAACTTTTGAAAGGTAGTGTGTACATGCAAAGAGCAGCTCTTCAACAGAGTGACTGACAGATATTCAATAAATAAATAGCTCAACTCTAACTCTTTATTCCACAAAAACTATCATAGTCCTCAAAAGCTGTGGGTTATTATGAATAAAAATGGGAACACTGCTCACAGCAAGCGAAGTTGGGAAATAATTGTCTTGAAATTGAGTGAAAGCAGTGCTTTGATGGCTGAAGCAGCACTGCTTCAAAGGTGATGAACTGAGAGACGTTCGGAAGCAACGCAACTGCTCAGAGAGGGTTGTAGGATGCTGCTGACAGTCTCGTTACTGATACATCATGCCCTAACCAGATGTGATAAAGACATTAAAGCTCTCTTACATATAGACTTTTATTCTAGATTTATTTAATACCTATACCCCTGGATTCACAGAGAAGGCTTAAGCCAAGTCCCAGACTAAAATGTAAGTCTGAGCTGTGTCAACTGAAAGAAACTTGCACTGACTGATCTTAAAATATATCAGTGCCTTTGTTTTGTTTAAGGCACGTTTATGAAAAATTACTTAAAAGTCCTAATTGAACTATGGCCTAATCCTGGCTTAGTCTAAGCCCTGTTTGTGAAACCAGGCCAAAGTGTTTCTAATTACATTTAACACTAGATAGATAGACAGACAAACAAGTCTATATTCAACTAGTGGGGTGTTTGACTGTGAAGTATTCTTTGACCCACAAAACATAATAAATCAAAGAGAACAATAAAGACATGCCAGGGTGATTTCAGTTTAGAAGATGCAAGTGTAAGGCCGAGTATAGGGACTTGATGTGCTGTGAAACAGCTGTAAAGGTTTTTTATTCATCCGCTGATTTAATTTATTAACTTTGGACAAAGTAGGCCAGTTTTAAATGGCAGCCTTTTGCTTCTACCATTAACTTCCATGATTGATTCAGTGTTTGCGAAGGTTCTGCAGATTGTTAATCAAGCCTGTGTTGCACAGAAGTAGCAACTGATTCACTTCGACTGCTGAATAAAACCTGAAAAGCATCCTCTCCAATCAGCCCTGAGTGTAGACACCTGGGCTGAATAAACTGCCTGAAGAGAATAAGCTCTTCCATTTATAAACAGTCATAAATAAGCTGGTTTCATGCTGGTGCATCACAAGGCCAAATGGCATTAATGAAGGTGACTGAATATAAAAATCATTGAGAGTTCAAACGCAGTTGGAGAATAAAAGATTAAAGTCAAAGCTGTCCCACCTCTGACTCATAATACCCTGCATGAGTCACAAACAGTCACTTGACTCAATATGTCTGGTATAAGCATCAAAATGCCAAGAAAAACCACTTCATCCACAGAAATGGGTCAAAATTAGGGTGGATAAAATGAACGGATCATTTGCTGGTTTAACTGTTTCTGTACTTATTCCCTAAATCAGATCAAAATTGTGACTGCTGATGCTTTCAAAACTTTTGCCATAAACTTAACCTGTTAAATGTCACCCCGTCCCGTATACGGGACGCCTACATTGACTATACTATATTACAATCAAATTTAATCTAATCTTGACAAACTATATATCGTTGGAAAGGTCTAAGACTCCCAAATACATATTATATCAATATTTTTTGTAAAAAATTATGTAGGAAAAGTAATAGATCAATTTATGACAAGAGTGCACCCTCAGAAATCTACATTACAAAAGGAGCTTTGACCTTTGTTTAAAAAAAAGACTTCCTCGTTGCCTTTTTCTCTATCACATTTTAGAAATCATCAGAAGTTATAGATCACTTGAAAACATAAAATTTCATCCTTTAAAACTCATTTTAAAATCAGACATTGCATTACCATGTAAATGGCATATCAAAATCATGTTACAAAATGTTTTCCATCATGAATTATAAAAATTTAGGTTTGTATCATGCACAGTTAACAGGTTAATGTATAAAAGATTACTTATCAACAAGAAACCTGGCTACATTTTCTCTTTCAGTACTAGGAGTGGGGAATCTCCTCATGATACGTCGTTATTATTATGATACATAATACTCATGGCATGATATAACTGTGATTTTAAATATTTTGTGATAGGCTGAGTATTGCCATAACATATTGCAACTTATATATAAAAAAAGTTTAACTGCAGAATATACCCAAAGGCCAATTTTCTCCACTTGTGTTTATCTAATAAGATAAAGTTCTCAGTCTGCTAATCTCACTTTATTTTTATTGCTGCAAAATGGGATTTTCAAGCAGACAAATCAATCAACACTGTCATAAAAAGCCTCTCAAAAATGTTTCATAAAGCAGTAATGGTTTGAAAAAGAAACTTTTTTTTTTTATTCAGTATCAAAAGGTTATTATTATTTTTTTTTTGACAATGTATACTTTTATTCAGAAAAGAAAAGATGCATTACATTTATCAAAAATGACTTTTACATTGTTGCAAAAGTCATATCTTATTTCAATATAAAGTTGTTCTTTTAAATTTTGTTAATAAAAAAAGAAAAAAAAGAAAAATATGTTTTCATGGTTTCCACAGAATATTAAGCAGTGTAACAATTTTAACACTGATAATAATCATTTTTAAAAAAATCTTGAGCACCACACCAACATATTATACAATTTTTTGAAGGATCCTGTGACACTTAATACTGGAGAAATGGCTGCTGAAAATTCACAGGAATAAATTAACCTTTAAAATAAATTCTAATATAAAACAACTATTTCAAATAGTAACTGAACTTAAAATAAAGTTTGTACTGTAATTATAAACTGTGTTTTCACCTAGAATATCAACCACCAAGAAGTCTCATTTAAATGCTTATGTAAATGCCACAATGGTTTTCCATTGCCACTAATAAGCAAGTAGGTAGAGTCATTCTCTGTATTTTTCAAAAGCAATCTCCCTCAATAAAGTGTAAATCCCTCTATTTTATGCTGTCAAGCTCAAACACTCTGGCTCCGCTGGTAGCTGACCTTCTGAAACAGACCATATCAACCCCTGCCTCCCACCGGAGAGCTGAGCATGCTAATAAGCGCCGAGCATTATGCCAATTAAAATCGGACAGCGACCTCAGCAAGTGCTAACAACCGATCATAGTCAGATCTGAAGCTAATTGGCTTTAGGGGAGACAGTGGCTGGACACTAAAAGGTGAGAGTGCTAATCAAAAACCCCAACGCTGTCACCATCTCAATACAAAGAAAATAAACACAGCAGAACCCATCAGATGTCACCCTCGCACATGACGGCGTGGCACAACTGTGAGAGCAGCCAGAGGACTGTAGAGCAGCATCACAGAGCTTTAGCAGGCTTTGAGGAAAAATGTCGCCAAAAACATAAATCACCAATTACATGAATGAACCAGAATAATAACCTTAACTCTAAGGTACTGGATTAAATGATCAGTTAAATATATACACATGGCTCCAAAAGTTATTTAGAATGTAGTGACTGCATGAAACAATTTATATATATATATACAAAACAAATTGTTATTAAAATATGAATAAGAAAAATTATTATATTATCCTATTATTATTTCCATAATTTGAAATTATAAAAACTATATATTTTTTTCTCTAATAATGTAATCGATGCTAATCAGGTTTGGTGTAAGTCTACAACTATTATGTGGAGTAACAATTATGGTTATAAACAATAATAAATACAAATAATAATTATATTTTTACCTAAATAAATTAAATTCATACATTTTTATGTGTGGTATAAGTTTCCGAGTATACTGTCGAGCCACTGTAATGAACACTTAAAGGAACATTGTTATGATAATTATTAGTAGTAGTATCCAAAACAATTGCATTCATACAATTTTAAGTGTGGTGTAAGTTTAAGTTCCAAGTGTCCAATGCTGATATAACAGAATCTGAACATCCCTGACATTCAACCTGTAGGCTTGAACTGGACCATTTCTACTGCAAGTTATGTTCTTTACCCTGGACCATGAGTGCCATCTAGTGTTTAGGGATCTACTGGCCTGACATCAAAAAATGCATGACCTGTTTTTGACAATTTTCATTGAAACACAGCGATCAGCTTTAAGCCAAGTAAGCTAATTTGGCAGTTTATGCAGCACTGAAAAAACACCCTTTACTTTGCATTTGCTTATTGTTTCGGCAGCGCAAACATCCAGACGGTTCACAAAAAATAAATAAATAAATAAATAAATAATACTTCAATTCAATCATCATTTAATTATCATGATCATTTTATATATATATATATATATATATATATATATATATATATATATATATATATATATATATATATATATATGTGTGTGTGTGTGTGTGTGTGTGTGTGTGTGTGTGTAAAAAAAACTCAGAACTTAATTTCTCAGAACATAGATATAGGATACAATTTTGTTTCTTTTTGTAGCTTTTCAGCCCCTGGTACCCATCTGCTTTGATTGTATGAAAGAGAACAGCTCAGACATCCTACTAAATTTCTCCTTTTGTGCTTCAAGGAAGAAAGAAAATTATATGGTTCAGAACAACTTAAGGGTGAGTAAATAATGATGGAATTTTTCATTTTGGGCAAACTAACCCTTTAATTTAGCTTTCCTGAAAAGAAACCCAGAATTTAATGTATAATTTTATGCCACGTCTCTTTTTCCAGTTAAAAAAAAAAAATTACTGTGGCAGAAGTCAAGTACCAGATGGGTAATAGCATGGAACTTAATAATATATTTTTTCACACAAGTAAGCTGGTTTGTCTTGAGTGTACATAATAATATCATGGTGCTCATGGCGAAATATATTCCTAACTCTCTTCAGCCAATATCATGGCCATGAATAAAGTCTGTAAAACTCCACTGCCAGCCTGGCATTCACTTTATTATGTCTTTTTTTTAGTCACATCACCATAGGGTTTCAACTGGTCCTGTGTTGAATATAGAAGTAGGCTATGTGACTGAAGCGTTTCATATTTTCCTTTTTCTATTCTAAGATGCATGACATTTGCACTCAACTGTCTGTCCAATAAGGTCTAAACGAGTTAGGCAACTCAGACACAAAAGTGGGTAGCAACAGATCTTTTCTTATGTACTGTGACGTACATCTCAGCAAAACAGATTATTACAAAAATATGTAGGGTGAGGACTTGTTTTTTTTTCATTGACTGTTGATTGGATAGAGGCAGATCTGAATGTGAGCTTGCAGGATATTGTAAGAAAATGAATTTTTATTTCATGCCTTCCTTAAAATCATATTGGATGACTAAATGCATAGCTTGCTAATCATACTAACACCCAATATTATTAGCTTTCTAATCAGCGATGCTATGTAGATTACTTACAAATTGTTTCAAAGTACATGACAAAAATTTTAGTAACATAAATCCATTATATTACAAATTTAAGGTAATATAAATCAAATCTATAAGACACTTTTTGATACTTTTACATTAGAACTCATTTACCTAATCCAATAATTAATTAAAAATGTAAAATTAAAATCATTAAAAAAAAAGAAAAAAAGATTGCATTGTATTGTTTACATGCATGTCAAGTGACCATTAACCAATATCAGAGAACCATGAACATGCAAACATGTTACTTAACTTTTTACCTTAAAATATCACTAAAGTGATAATTAAAATATAAATTAATGCATAAATCAGTAGCTGTTTCAATGTTCAAATAAAAAAAAAAAATGTTAGATAACCTTATTACAAGTACATACTTTTTTGGAATCTGATTACTTAATCCAGATTATATTTTTTCAGTTAAAAACCAGCTCTGCTAATCAGGCACTGAATAGAATCTGTCCACCAATGCAACCCACCAATGAATGTCGGCCAAAACAATGATTTTATGGTCCAAGGAGGTAGGAATTTAACGGGGATCCTTGTCCGGTCACGCATGAAAAAGATTTGTTCCCAACTTCAAACCCATGGAATTTAGGTACTTTTACCAAGGTACTTTCAAATCCAGTCTTTTGTTTTTGTCCCAGTTTACCATTCAGGAGACAAATCCCAGGTCACAACTCAAAACAAAATGTGCATACAGAACAGAAGAAAAATCAACAGCTCTCATGCACTCACCAAACAAAATATTATGCAATACCCCACCTGTTCAATTTCACAAGTTATACTGAGAGAGAAAAAAAAAAAAGCACCACACTGATATGGTTCAATATATGGGACCAAAGAGACATTCCCAGTCCTTACTTTGCAAGCCAGCAATTCCATTTGGCAATGACTACCAAGTTGCACAAAATAAAATAGAAAAGTTACCACAGCACTCAAGGTTCCAGTGTCCAACCTCATAATATGGATGAACTATTACTGCATGACTGCTGCAGTGACTGTACAGCCCTAGATCAGTGCAGAAATATTAATGACAGCCATCCAGGGAGCCTACACATGACCTGTTCTGGTTTAAATATTCATTTATATTTGCCGAGACATCTGACATATTTTGCATATAGTTCTTTCACTTTCTGCTGAGCAGTCCAAATTCAATCCATTGTCTTTTCAGAGGTGTGCATGCATGAAGAGCACCTTAAATCTTTTCATATTAAACCAAGTTGTTCCTCCATGAGCTCCATGTTCACCTCTGGATCCTTGCACAGCGTGTTATACTAATTTATTATTCTGATACACTAAATAGCACTGTATAATAATAGATATGAAACATAATATTGACTTAGGAATTAGGGTTAGAGCAGACTTTTCTTTACATTGTGGCCATGAAGTTATTTTAAGGAAACGCCTCAGTGAGTCAGTCTTAAAACCCAGATGAATCATACATTTAAAATATTATTATAATAACATGTTTGAGGCTTGATTCTCATTAATACAATAACCCTTAATTTATTATACTAAAATGACCATGTTAGTACTGTGGTAATATTTGAAACTTTGTGCAACATTAATCATTCAGTAGCATGGTAAAGTACCATGGTATTACCACCTGTTATCATCACTGTACCATAGTATAGAAATAGTCAAACTTCTTACCAATTCTTAAATTCTGGGACAAAGCAGTTTTGAGTTATGGTTTTATGACAGGTGGATTTAGGGGGTTGTGAGCTATAACTATAATTTGTGTTAAGAACATTGTATTAATCATTTCTAATTTAAAGTGGAAATGTTGTTTTGAACACAACGGGAGGTGAAGTTGCATCAAGAATCACTGAATCAGAAAAAACGGAGTTACTGACCTGATTGGGGTCATCGTAAAACACACCGACAGACGACAGCTTCGGTCCGATACTGCAGCTCTCCGTGAAAGCGGCTCCGCTGGCCTTGTACGATCCTTTTCTGAACTTGTATGCAATCGTGATGTTTTTCACCGGAGGAGTTCCAGTCCGAATCACGACTTCCGAGAAAAGCCCGGTGTAAAAAACGAAGCCCACCAGAGTTAAGATGAGACAAATAACCAGAAACAAAATCAGCAGTAAAATGACATAGTCAGACATTTTTGCCCGGCTGTCAGAAAATCCAGCACAAAACGCTCAATGTGTGTGAATAGTTGTTAGTTGCTGTGATGGCACACACGAAATTAATCCTTCTGCTTTCCGAACAGCATCCGAGTCGCTCTGCAGATGTTATGTTTACAGTATCTATACTTTACTGCAGGTTAGTTTAAACTCGTCTTTTAGTTTTGTTATTGACACAGCTGAGCGTTTGTTTATTCTCCTCTGCACAGAAACACTGTACACACTGCTTCCTGGATGCACCATGTGACTGTGACTGAGAGGGTTGGCTTGAAACGAGCCAACCAAATAACGATGGAAAGTCCGACTCGTTTCAGCGAATCGGTTCTTTCGAACAGCTCGATTCTGAAACTGATTCAGTGACTTTCGGCGATGTCAAATGTGTTTTTTTTTTTTTTTTGCTGTTGTTGTTTTTTTTTTTTAATTAGGGTTTTATTATGTCAATTACATTGTGTGCTATCGTCAGAATTTCTGTCATACAGTCAAATATTGGACAAGAACTTGCATAAAATTAAGGCAATTGACAAATGTATTATTACCATTTATATTTGTATTGAAACAATATGAAAACAAATAAACAATTAGCATATTAAACATGCAAATACAATTAGAGCGGTGCAAGAAAACCACTTGATTACAGTTAACTGAACATTGCACAACAGCTCTAATCAAAATCTTTTCCATTTAATATGAGATAACAAATCCTAAAACTAATTTGATGTAATAATCAACAATAGTGTGCTAATCATGTTACTAATATATAACAATATTTGCTTTGTTTCAGTCTGATTCATCCGATTCCTCCGCTTCTTCCTGTGCATTGTTCCTCTCATCAGAGTCACTCTCCTGTTTTAAAACAGACTGAATTAAATACATACAAAATACAAAATTTCTCATAAAAGATCTCATGAGGAAATGAAACTCCCAAAACAAGCAAAGCAAAGTTCATTACCGGCTATTAAAGGCAATTATAACCATGCTGTATATTTGCTTTTGTGAATTACATGACACTGCATGATAACAAAATACTGCTGCTGTGCAGGTGATGACTATGTTAATGTGATAAATTAGTTTAAATATGAGAAGTAATACAACTAACTGTCATACATGCATATTAACACAATGTGGTCTGTAAGGCCACTGTATCATGCATAGTAATTGGAAATCATAGTATGTTGTAATGCCATTGAAATTATAATAATATTTGGCAACATTACTGTTTTTATGTATATTTTCATCAATGCAGCCTCGCTGAGCATATGAGACTTCTTTCTTAAAACAATTTATTTTTCAAAAATCTCAAACTTTTCAATAAGACCCTAAACTTTTAGTAATAGCAAAAAAAAAAATAATAATTTAGCAACATGCTAACATTTGATCAAACCATATGTCTGTGTTTAATGCAGGATAATGCAGTCAGTCAATATGCCGTACCTCCTCTTCACTCTGCAGCTGAGAAGACTCTTCTTCCTCTTCATCAACTGCCTGTGACCTTTGAGAGAGAATCTCTTCACCCTGTAAAGCAAAAGAAAAAAAAAAACTTTTAGCATCACTGGATTATCAATAAATGTTACACTGTGCCCTTTACAGACTTATGTTATAGCTGCATAATTTACAGATAATATTATATTATGCAGCAAAAATAACAGTGACAATGTCACCCGGGCAGGTAAAAACCAAAGTAGTAGTCCATCCTTATTAGGGCTGTCAAAAAAAAAAAAAAAAAAAAGTATTATATATAAATATATAAATTAAAAAAATCCACATGAATTTTAGTTGTGCGTTAAGGAGGCTGCTTTAATGCCCGCCCCAGGTATACTTCACATTCCGTGCTTTATTCCATCTCTTACACAGCCTCGTCCGCACAGCTTTCAAAAGGCTGACGAGCTCAACAAGCAGTACCACATCTGTCTGTCTGTGTGCAGGCAATTTTTGACATGGCACGGATGGATGCGCGGCTTTTCGCGAGCCCTCTTGATGAGGCAATTTACATAATGCGGACGGTGCGTGGAGTGTCATTGTATTAGAATTTTTTTGGAAGCCTATCCAGTTGAAGAAACTAGAAACAGCGCTGCTGCGATGTTCATTCAAAATATTGCGGAAAAAGAGAACATCAAAACCGAAACAAAGCCGTTCACACAAATTAATAAAAAATGTTTTTTAATCTTATGCACTTTTTTTTCACAGTCATGTATTCCAATGCATTGGAGTAAATGTGCATTAGTAACATTTCGCTCGATGCACCCTCTTGGGGTCTCAGGAGAGAAGCCAAATGCTTTTCTTCACCCTAACTGAAATTATGCATTTTAATATGAATATAATTCGATATTTTGATCATATTTAATAGCAAAATTTGAATTTAGTTTTTCAGCCATTTTGACCGCCCTAATTCTTATAGTGGGTCTTTTTTAGGGATGTGACTTTGCCACATTTTTCCATCTCACCTTTAAGTCTCTGTTCTTCAGGTTCCCCAGCCAGAAGGCTTCCTGGCAATGGTTAAGAGTGAGCATCGCTTTCACACGATACACAAACTGCTCCAGATTTTTCTTCAAGGCTGGAACGTGATTGGTCAGCCCTGTATCTTGCCTAATCTGTGAACCGTAAAACACTGAGCATCACAAATTCTTTTCAACATCAATAAGTTAAATTTATTTAGAGTTTTCTCATTTCAATCTTCAATCCCACTCGGGCTCCACAGTCCACCATGCACTGCAGATGCTGTAATTCACCTTTGAGTGGCCACACATGTGGTGGAGTTGTCTAGTACTGAGCTGGAAGGTCTTCAGCAAACTCTGAACATCCTCCTGAGAAGATCCCATGCAATGATTAAAATGTCTCATGTTACTAAACAGACAAATTTAGCTTAAGATGCCACGTTACACATACATTTTGATGAATTAGACAGAAATACCTTGTGTTTTTTAAAGCTATAATCGAGCAGAGGCATTCCAAGTTTGAGGAAGGACTCCAGAAAAAGACGACCATACTGATCAAAAACAAAGAGGAAACAAGTGTTGAATGACATTATCTTCATAAACATACCTTCATGTGTGCAAATGCTTCTTACCTTTAAACACACAGTGAGTACGGGTCTGCTGTCAAACATCTATGCCACAGAAAACAGAAGAACATGCTGTTTACAGAGTCATAAATGTGATGTGCACACTGGGAGAACAGGAAAGATGTGAAGGCCTCTGTACCTTGACCAGGTTTATGAGGATGTGGAAGTCACGCACAGCCAGATTCCATGTTAAGAGCTTCTCGCTCTGCACCTGAAGAGATTTAGGTCATTAACTTGAGACACACTTTCCTTACACTTCTTGTTGGTACCCAAGAAATAATGAAATTATATCTACAGCCACACACCTCTTGATTATCGGTCTGTTTGCTGGGAGGAATCTTGCGCACAGCTCTCTCCAGCTCTGCCATCATGCTCTTGTAGTACACCAGGAACGTCTGCCTGCAGCGTCAAGCAAAGCACAGATATCTGCATTTATTACACGCCACTGTGGAATACCTGATTCTGATTGGTCAAATGCAACGATGAGTTGTCAAATATTTTGGTATAAAAACATAATGTATTGTACATGTAATTATTAATTTGATATGGCAGCCTGCTGTACCTGTTGAGTGTCGGCCAGCTGCGTGAGTTAGCATCTTTAGCAGCATTCAACAGCTCTGGAACCCCTTCACCTGCTATTTCCTCCACCGCCTTCAGAACATCATCAGTGTGCTCCAGATAAATACTACAGCGGGAAAAACAAACTGATTTAAACATCCTCAGATATGAATAATAGTATTAAAGCATGGCATTTTAGTTCAAGTTATTTTATTCTTGCATTCTTTTGAGTATATTAATTAGGGCATATTTTGGATAGGCCCATCCTGTTCAAAAGTCCAGAGTGGGTAAGATTTGTTTTTAATCTAATAGAGAGTAAAACAGTCATAAAATGTGGTTTGTTAAGATTTCATATAATTTTCAGCAAAACTGAGAACAGGCTTTCCAGGTGATTTTCTCCCTAATTATAAAATATTGATGCAATGTAATAAAAGTCATAAATCTTTAATATTTCAATTAGTAAAATAATATATTATTATAATCATAATTATATTAGAGTTGGAAGATCAGAATGAATATTTAATTAAATTCTGTCTTTGTGTATAATAAATTCAACTATTTCTGGATTAATGGATGTAATGAGAATCATAAAGCATAGAAATCCTTTTATTGACTTATGTCTCTCTCCTCTATCTAACAGTATCTCGTATTCTTGAGTCTTAATACCCTTATCGCCTCAATTCAGTGTTATTTTAATATTATTTATATACTAATACAGAACTAAAACACTGTCTCCGTGATATTTTTGGTTTTACTTTTAATTCCAGTTAAGGTTTAGCAATTTGGTCTTTGTGCTTTTGTCATTTTTATATTTTTCAACACAATTTTAGCCTTGTTTTACTCTTGATTCAGCTTATTTTAAATCACTGAAAAAAAAAAAAATTGTTAACAATAAAAACACTGCCTCAATGACTCCTGGAACTGAATGGGAACT
The DNA here is from genome assembly GCF_023724105.1 of Carassius gibelio. NCBI lineage: Eukaryota > Metazoa > Chordata > Actinopteri > Cypriniformes > Cyprinidae > Carassius > Carassius gibelio. Next base: position 8,206,471 of record NC_068401.1, on the reverse strand, counting down.
TAAGCATTATTGTGTGTAACTCACAACACACCTGAGTAGAGTCTGAAGAGCATCATTGTATTTGTTTCCTCGCTCTTTCTCTCCACTCGCTGTAACCCACTCCTGACAGAGGAAGTGCTTCGTCAGGGATGCTGGGGGAAATGATGGCACTCAGAATGAATGTTTTACAGAGAGCAACCAATATTATACAGCATACGTTAGTGGAAACGCACTGATCTGTTCTCTGTAGGTCCTGTGGTTTGATCCCCCGTACTGGGACAGCACAATGAGCAGCTGGGTCAGACACAAGGCAGTGTTCAGGCTGGGCACTGTGCTTCGGAAGTTCTGCAGGTACTCAAAAGCGTGCCTGAGCATATAAAACACCATTTAGACACTGTTACATCGCATGTTGTCCACTAACAGCAAGTAAGATGTATGTGCACTGACGCTCCCACCTGCTGAGCTGATCCAGAGTCAAATCAGACTCGTCCTCCTTCAGTCGGCCGGCCAGGACCCCCAGAGCGCTCTTCAGCAGAGCACGATGCTCTGGACCAGAAAATCCAGCCCTGAATGAAAAGCAGGTGATTGAAGATGGTAAGAAGGTTTTGTAGTTGTCAGGAAAGTCAACTAACGACTAACTCTTTCGTGCTCACCAGCTGAACGTAGTATGTAGCACTTGCAGTAGGAGCTGATATGCTGAACACATGAGCTGCTGTTCCTTCACATCCACACCAGGAGCATCGACAACACCCTGATGCTCAGACAGCAGGGTCTGTGTGAGGACAAACGTTCAAACAGAGCAATAAACCCAGACGTATGCACATGCAATGAACATGTTTACAAGGCTATAAATGCAAACGCATGTGCACCTGAAAGTGATTGTGGCAGTTCTCCAGGTGTGTGCAAAGTGTGGGCAGCAGCTCGATGCAGCAGGTGGCGATCTCTTTGGCATTTTTCTGCTGCAAGTGAGCAAAGCCAACTGCTCTGTCCGTCTTACTCTTGGAGAGACACCGCAGAACACATTTCAATACCATATTGGTTGTCAGCTGATACTGGAGATGTTTTATAATTCATTTGTGCTTATTTTACATTTAGATTACTTAATTGCTCACCAAACATTCATTAAATATTATATTTAAAAACATTAATTTACTTTAATAACAATTATTTTAAATATTCCTTTTTATACTGTACATTATTAAGCTTTCAAAGAGCACTTGATAAAAGCAAAATACAGATTTACTTTACCTGTTAATAAACTATTAAATAATTAAAATGATGCCAAATTGAGTGAATTTACAGCATAATTTGCTAAAGATTACAGCGAACCTTGTATTATTTAATTACATTATAATAATGCCGAACTTTGGTGAATTTGGGCATCATTTCAATGTAAAGCATCAAATGCTGTTACTTCGAAACTGTCCAATAACATGTTTGACTGGGTAAAACAGGTTTAGTAATGTGCGTGTTTTCATACTTTAAGAAATGGAGCCTTTTTGGCTGGTGCAGAAGCCAAACTGAAGTCCAGTTTACGCCACATGTCCTCCAGCAGGAAAAGTAACTCTGCAGGGCCCAACTGCACTTCCTCTCTTAACTACACACAAAACAGCACTCATTTAATTAAAGCATGTACTTTTACCAAGAACTGACCAGCAAACAGACTCGTTTTACCTTACTGTGTAGCTCAGTGTCCAACAGGGTCCGGGACAGAAGGCCACACTGAAGCACGCTCAGAACTTCAACATCAAGCTCTCTGAAGAACGGCCAGTACGAGGACAGACTGACTCCTGATTTGGCATCCTTTTCTTTCTCCTTCTCGTTCTCTTTCTCTGGAAGATCCTGCCACAACAAACAATTGTTTTTCTAAGAGATTGAAATTAAAATCCAGCTGACACCATAGTCAAATTTTCAGGTATTGAAGTACTCTTCATCTCAAAGACTATGGTGTTACAGTCCACTCTACAAGATGTTGATTCAAATGTCTGTTAACCAATGGGCATGAAATAAATATGGTCTTTACCTGTTGGGAATCCTCTGCTTCTGCTGCCCCCTCCAGCTGGGATTTGTCTCCTGAGGAGTTCTTACTCGCTGAAGCCTTCCTCTTCCTCCCAGATGACTCTACACACACACACACACACACACACTCACAGTGAAGAACTGACCCTATCTATAGCACAAATCAGTTTGCCGATTTCTCCAGCAGACTTACCCTTCTTTCCTTTCTTTGGCAGAGCACTTGAAGAAGAGGGTATCATGCCTTCAGCACTCTCTCCATCAAAGTTAGCCTGAGGAGGAGTGTAGCCTGGAGTAGCTAACACAATAAAACATTGTTAACTTTGCAGAGAAAATAAAATACAGGAAATTTAAATCATTTTCAAATATAATTAACAAAATTGTTAAAAAATTACTTAAAAATAAAATACAAATTAATAAATGTAACAACTAATTTGTATGTATACATTTACACACACACACACACACACACACACACACTGGGGAAGAAGATAATCTGTCCCTCTGGTACCTGCTAAGCATGTCTGCAGTACACTCTGAAGGTAAGTGATATTCTGAATACGAGTTACAACCTTCATTTTCATCTCGGGATCATTCTGCTTGCAAAAAGCATTCACCGTCTACATTCATAAAACAGACATGCATACTTTACATATTAGAATATATTAATTATAAAATAACATCAAAAACACATAATTCCAATCTGTAGATCCAAATAATAAACTGAACACAGACTTCTCATTTTTGCATGAACTATTCATTTGCAACTAAAGTGAATACTTTAAAAAGGCCAAATAGTCATCAGAATTGATCAGTGATGACTGTAAAGCCATTCTGAATTTAGTACTATGCTGTACTTACCTCTCTGAACCAGTTGATGGTGTAAAAGAGCAGAGAACAGAGGAACTCTCGCTCAGCCTTAGACAGACTCTCCACCTTCTCCACCACCTCCATATCAGTCAGAATCAAAGGACAGCCTAGAACGGCACAAAACTCATGTTTTTTAACCTTAAATACCTCTTGTGATAATCTTAACCTTGATATAAGTAATCTTACAGTTTAAACACAATCATAATGCATTAATAAAGCAGAGGCATCTATTACATTTACTTTTTCACAGCGAACAAGACAAAAAACAGTCCAGAACAAAATTATGATAAAAAAAAAAAAAAAAACTGCAGGTGTCTAGTATCTGACCTAGCAGAGCATCAATCTCCTCCAGATCACCCTGGTGCTGCACCTCCTCACACAACCTCAGCAGGCGGAAAAATGAGGACAGACACAAAGGAGACACGCGCCTGTGAGAATAAGAGAATCATTCAGATAGTGACAATGCAGGGATCTTGTATTACAGTCTACAGTAAGAGAGCGTAAAAATGAGTTCAGCGTGGAGTATTCATTAATGACCTCTCTTTCTTGACTCCAGCTGCTTGGGATGTGTCTGTTTTGAGCTGCTGGTCTTGAGTCATAAGTGGCAGTAGATTGATGGCTATTCCCCCTTGACTCTCATCCTCATCCAAATTATACATCACAGAGGCTGGAAACACAAACGGGCTGAGAGACACACACACACATACACACACAAGAGGGGTCATGAGAAAGTCAAGACATAAAAATGCTGGAATTTAAACAAATAAATGAAACAGCCAATTGCTTTAATTTGACAACAAAAAAAGCAGGTCGTAATGATTATACTATTCTTTCTTTATGAGCTCTTAATGTGTCACTCACCCTGATAAATCTGGTCCAAGGTCTACAACAAAGTCTTCCTGAAAATCCTCTAGCACACTCTTCCCGATCCATGCCTAAGAATGATATAGCCATAATAGAGAGTTTAAAATACTAATATAATATACAGACATTTTAGTCATGTAGCGATCCATCTGAAATGTATTCTTTTTGTATATAACTTAATTAAAGGGATAGTTCACTCATTAAAATACAATTCTGTTAGCATTTACATGTTAGCATCACGTCATTTCAAACTCATTTAGAGAAAAAATCCAAAGATGAGGACATGAAGGCTGTTTTAAGGGGCTATTTACAGTCAATAACCCACACACACCTGAACTAGAGGGTCCAGTTTGCAGGTCTGCAGCAGGTTGGCCAGCTCATCGTAGTAGAGAGCGGCAGCTTCAGGGGAACTCTCACTGCATGAGCATACCAGCTCCAACAGAGCCATCACCTACAGACACAGCAACACTCAAAACCTTACGTGGTACATGGGTCAGCGACAAGTAAGGAGCGAAAGTAGGCAACACATTTATAATCTTCCAGCACTTTTCATTTCAAATAATTGGCATTGTTTTATTCTATTCTATTCATCAAAGAATCCAGAAAACATATGACAGTTTCCAGTTTCCACTGATAATAATAAAAGATCTTTATTATGCATCAAATCAGCATATCAGAATGATTTCTGATGAATCATGTGACACTGAAGGCTGGAGGCATGGCTACTGAAAATGTAGCTTTGCATCACAGGCATAAAATACTATTTAAAACATATTACATTTTAAAACCATTTTAAATTGGAGTATATTGCATCTTTTGACTGTATATTTGATCAATAAATGCAGTCTTGGTGAGCATAAGAGACTTCTTTCAAAAATCTTACAGACGGGTACAGTGCACACTCAAACCATCAGATAATTTCACTCACCTGTCTGTGTGTCTCTTTGGGCAGTGTGCCACCCTGAGAGCCATCAGGTTTATTTCTACAAAAACAATACAAGACCAAACAGAGTAAAGCCCAAAGATCTCAGGCTTATATGCAAGGTGTAGAAGCGAAAAACACTGCAATGCACCAGCAAAGAGAGTACCTGCAGGCCCCAATACTGCCCACCATCATGACTGCACCAATAATACCAATACGCTTGTATTTGGGCACCGTGCTGGACAGCTGCTTACGGATGACGATGTGCATGTCATCCTGGTGCAGGACATACAGAGATTTGACAGATTTTTCATTTTTGGATTAGCTATCCCATTAATTGAAAAAAATGACAACTATACTTTTAGGATGCAGTGTGTTTCTCACCTGGATGTGTCCTCCGTGCTGCTCCTGTCCAAATGCCAAGCGGCTGAGCAGGTGGAAGAGTCGTCTGATCTGCTGTGAGGTCAGGTTGTCCATGTAGTCCAGAATACCCTGCCAGATGACCCACAACTCACACCAGCAAAATGCTTAAATATCATTATGCACTTGAAAAGAAATTCCTTCAAAATTGTTTAAATAAAACCATTTAGATTCAGACTGATTCATGTCAATCTGACTTCATGAACAGAACTGACTCAGAAGACATATTTCATTATCTATATAGGCAGGTTTATACCTTCACAAAAACAGTGAACTGGCTCATTTCTGCAGGCTTCTGGGATACCAGCTCACAGAGCAGCTCAAGAGCCACATCCACTTCACCACTCACACCACTGCATGCGTGTGTGACCAGAGAGCCCACCACCTCCTACACAACAAACACACACGTACTGGACATCAGTGCAGGTCTTTAAATTAGAGTGTTTGTTGTGAACTTGTATTAAGAGGCATTTCTTTTCATACCTGCTGACAGTAGGAGTCAAAGGCAGTGAAGGCCTGTTTGTACATGTGACCTCCGAAAGACACCACACAGCAGTCTGGAGAACGCAAGAGTCCCATAGCTAGAGCCAGAATTGATGGGAAATAACCCCGCATCACCTGTATAAAACATTTACACCATACTTGATATGTACAAGGGAAGCCAACACTTCAGTTGGCATCATTAGGTGTGTTTCTTGGTCATAAGCATGTGAATGAAAGCAGACCTGAGCATGACCCTTAAAGGTCTTCTGCAAGAGGTTTTCCTGAATCAGACCCTTGCGAACTTTGACTTTGAGCACTCTCTCAGCCCCACGCCGGCTGTGGTTTGCATTAGTAGAGTGAAGGATAAACAGCACCAACAGGTCAACCACCTGAGAGACACAACAAGTTACATGTAGTCTTGCAATTTGGATGTTCAGGTATGTCAATCTAATGGGAATCGCATAAGAACATTCTGATAGGAGTCAATCAAACCTTATGGTCGTCTGACTCATCAACATTCTCTATTGCCTGAAATTAAAAAAAATTTGAACAGTAATTAGATAACTTCAGTTGCATGGAAATATTGCACCAGAAAGTAAAACAAAAAAAGCTATCAAGATTATATGAACTCACTTTTAGCCAAGCCTCTGAGATGGTCTTCTGAAATCGGATAGCTGACTTAATGGCCTCCAAAACCAAAGCCACACTGTCCTGACCATTGCTGCATGATGGGACCCTGGAGGACCTGAGCAGTGACATTAAAATCAAGAACAAGACCAGCAGAACCGGATATATTTACAACTTCTTATTTGTCTTCCAGGGAATAAATTGTCATATGGGTTTGGGAGGGACAAATGAGAGTAAGTAAATGAAGGCAGAATTTTAAAAAGTCTCACCCTGACATGGCTTTGGTTTTCATACGACTCTGGGAAGCCTGCAACACTGCTGGCAAAACACATTGCTCCAACTCCAGCTTTTTACGCAGGTCACACACCACCTGAGGAGCATGAAAGGGCATGAGCATAACTACAGCTCTACAGGAAACTGATTTAAAATTGTCAACCAGAGAAAAGACATTTTTTATGAACAAAACACAAACAAAGGCCTGACCTCATTAGCATCAGATGCAGAGATGGAGTGTAAGATGAACTTGACTACAACAGGAAGATCCTCTAACTGCACTGCAGAGAGAGTTCCCATAACCACCTCACGCACCTGATAGAGAGAAAGACACAGTATACATTACAGTCTAAAAGGCTAAATAAATTAATCATTTTACTCAGCAAAGAAAGTGACTGACTTTTATATAATCAGTTTTTTTTATATATAAAAAAAAAAAGCTTTGCCACTACAGGAATAAATTACATTATAAAACATGATTGTGAAAATAGAAAACTTATTTTAAAATTACAATATATATATTTTTATTTTACTCTTAAATAAATGCAGCATGACATACTAATTTAAAAACATTAAACATAAAACCTAACCTTTTTTCTTTAAAGAATTATTTAAAGTGATAACACTGAGACCAATACTTTTTAGGGAAGATATTTGCATGTTTAGAAGTACCTCGGAGAGTAACGCAGAGCTCAGATTCAGACTGGATAAAGCATCCAATATAGGCACAGGGAGCTGAGTGTTTTGCTGAAGTAAACCACTGCACAAGGGAGCAGATACAAACACAGACTCACTTAAACAATATACACGATGATAACAAGCACCTCAACATTACCATCACAGCCAGCCATAATTACTAAACCAAACACAGGACAAAACAACACAACTTTAATTCCATGCATTGGGAAATGGCACAAAAAAAAAACAGGTTTGGCTACGGCTGGTGTACTTTAGTTCTTTGGCCATATCGCCATGCTGGGAATCCTCCAGGATTTCAGGCAGGCTGGTAATAATGTCCCGCTGGATCTCCACCGGAGCCACAGACACCATCTGCATCAGCTTACTGCTCAAATCCTACACATTCACAACAAATATATCAGTCAGATATTGGTCACAGTAGTGCCATATTTTGGCTTTGACAAAGTTTTATGGCTGCTACAAAGGAATTTTTGACAATTCTGATGATCACTGGGACATTTTCACCATGTAGTACATTCACACAGACAATATCAGTCGACTGTGTACCTTGCCATCTACAATTCGGTCCAGCCACTTCAACTGGTTTATTATGAGACGGGGAACATTGAGGCCATCCTCACTCACACTGTAACAGAGCACATTGCCATCAGTGATAAGGGATGTTACAGGACTGTTTATTTAATTAAAGTGATGTGTATAAAAAGTGATCAAAAAGACATTTACCCTTCAAACATGAATTCTGGAAGCTTTTCAAACAAAGTGTTTATGACCTGGGTCTAAATGCAGGAAAAGGAAAATATAGATTACTTATATTCCCCCAACTATTTTGAATAAATGTTAATAATTAATTGCTGTACTTAATTATTTCAGCAGAACATGTAAAAAAGCTACATTAAAAATAAAAATAAAAGTATCCTACATTTTTAATTTATTCATGACATTTTCTATATAATCATTTAAGAATGGATAAGGATGTTTTTTTTTTAAATAAAAATAATAAATAGTAAAACATATAATAAAGAATAATATATAAAAACGATGTATAATTATTATAGAATAAAATAACAATTACGAATGAAAAAATAATATATTCAGTCCAGTCTATTTGTAGGAAAAGGACATTTATTTTCTATTGCTTTGTATTTTAAGATGTAAATTGAGCAGGTATTTACCTGTAGCATGTCTATTCCTAGCAACAAGCGTACAAGACTTTCCTGATAGGAGCCGGAACTGATATTAAAGGGAAAATAAGCAACAATTAGAAAATTAGAATAACAAAACATTTTAATTAATTATTTTAATATTCAAGAATCGGTGAATTACTTGGCATCCTGCTGTGGCGTGGACGATGGCACGCAAGGCAGAAGGCAGTTTCTGAATCTCTCTGGGTCTTCAATGTATGTTTCCAGTGCAGATATAAACTCCTGAATTATCTATAAACAGATATTTAACAATGTAAATATATGTAAAGTAAGCTTTTTCGTTGGAAAAAAAAAATAAGTAGTATAATAATGAGCTGTTTCTCACATTGGGGAATCTGGGATGCTTTCGTAACTGCTGCTGGAGCCGCTTTTGAAATATTACTTGGTCTACAGCTTTAAAAAAAAATTATAATAATAAATCATTAATAATTCATTCATTCAAAAATATATGTTATGTGTTTATAAATAATGTGTTAGTTGATATAAACATGCATGTATGCATTGTGATTTCATCTTTGTTGTCAATGCATATTTTCTTACCGATTTCATTAGCTGTACTGCCAGCTGTCAAAGTGACGCCAGATTCCTTCAGAAACTGAACAAAAACTGATTCCGAGTCCGGGAAGGAGTCCTGTACTGGAGACTTTGCTGCTCGTCCACTGCTCTTGGCCTTTTTTGATTCTGTGCGAATGAAGAGACATTAATAAACGCCAAAAATAAATATTTTTAATTTCACATAATGTAAAAATGATTTTAGCCATTCCAGATTTAAGACGTGACGTCATCATGAACTTACTAGGAACGTCAAGTGTGGAATCGTCATTCGCTGTGACGGACGAGCGCTTCTTTTTACGCATCATCTTGAGCTCAGATCAGATGGAAATTATAAATAACCAATATGACCTGTTCGCTGTTGGGGTTACATCAAACAGCTATTTCAGAAAACTATGTACACAACTGACAGTTCAATATTGACAATCCTGGTTCAAACAATCCCTGAATCCATTCTCTGAAGATGGTAAACAATCGTGTCATGCTAGCAAGAGCTAAATTACATATTCAACTATGTCGACGAAATTTGAAACAAAATTTGGTCAGAAGTGTTTACCTTAACGTTACTCCCCACGATGCTGATATTAAACGTTTGTAACGTTGATGTGATACTAATAAATGCTGATTAAATTTAGACGTGAGCATAGAACGAGTTTTCTTCAACAGGCTAAAAGATCAGACAGACACAAAGCTTCCCGCGCCAGTGTTTCGTAAAGTCTAGGGACCGTGGTAAAATTCTCAATTCTGTGTCGACATACAAATTATTTTGGAACGTTACTGTATGTTTTGTCTATTAACTGTATCCCTATTTATAAGTGTAAAAATGCGAAAGACATAACAAAACATGTAATCAGATTCACAGATAAGAAGATAAACTCTCCCAACCGTTAAGCAGTAAACAGAACAATTTGATGACACTCCCTAATAGTATATGGGCGTGTATTAAAAGTACGCGTGGAGCGTCTTGCCTTGATTGGTCGCTTCATAGCACACCGCCCACGTTTATCAGTTTTATACAAGTGTCACTTTCCTAGATTCTGTATTACCTGCAAGACAACTATAAACATGGCTGGAATAAAATCGTTTTACGACATCACTGCCGAAACCATCACTGGAGAGGAGTTCAAGTTTTGTTCTCTACAGGGCAAGGTGGTCCTGATCGAGAATGTCGCTTCTTTTTGAGAAACGACCACCAGGGATTACATCCAGATGAACGAGCTCCACGATCGCTTCTCAGATAAAGGGCTTGTGATTCTGGGAGCTCCCTGCAATCAGTTCGGCTATCAGGTAAGATAACTCACAGTAAACTCCTTGTTTGACTGCCGAACAGGTGCCTGTGGCGCACGCGTTCTGTCATCACCTGCTGTCTTACACCTGTGCTTATGTGTGATGGTTCAACTGTATAAAATAAAGGCAGCCTAAATGTCTTGACCGTATTAAGTCATTAATCAACATTTGTAAATTATGTAATACTTAAAAGATTATTTGTTGCTTTGCATTACAATAGAAATATAAATAAATGTTAATTTACATAATTATATATATATATATATATATAGATGTAATATTTAATATTTGGATATGAATACTGATAATAATATACTGATAATAAATTATATAATATTAGTATAAGATATGATAAATATAATTATCAAATAATAATACTTTTATTTTTATAAATAACTAAATAAAAGTAGCTGTATTTAATTAATACTTTATTAATTTAATCAATCAATCTATCTATCTATCTATCTATCTATCTATCTATCGCTCTGCTGTTTTAGGAAAACGGTACAAATGAAGAGATCCCTCTGTCCTTAAAGTATGTCCGTCCTGGCAATGGCTTTGAACCTAAATTCCAGCTCTTGGCGAAGGAAGACGTGAACGGGAAAACCGCTCAACCTCTCTTCGTCTTCCTTAAGGAGAAACTTCCATTCCCGAGCGATGAGCCAATGCCCTTCATGAACGACCCCAAATATATCGTGTGGAGTCCCGTGTGCAGAAACGACATCTCTTGGAATTTCGAGAAGTTTCTCATTGGATCTGATGGAGTTCCATTCAAACGCTACAGCAAGAGATACCTGACCAGCAACATCGAGGGAGACATCAAGAAGCTTCTCAGCATAGCCAAGTAAAATGGTTTTGTTGTCAAAAGGGTGTAAAAAAAAATCAATATCCCAGTTTCTGCATTGCATACCTTGACCTGCATGGGTCTCCTATAAGTGTTCATGACAGGTTGTGCTCTCATTTGCATGAAGTTACTGTGTTTGGACTTTTACTTCATGAAGGTGCTCCTGTAAACATGCTTTGTCTGTGGGGAGCATCTGATGCCGTGCAAAAGTCCTAACCGAACAGTTTCATTTAGCTCTTGTATGGTACAACATGCAATCTGGACCAATAAATGTGTTTTCTACTCAAGACTAAAGATTGGCTTTTTTTTCAGCTTCAGTTAATGTGGGAGGACAAGAACACAGAGCTTTAGGGTTTGGTCTGTTGTGTAATACGATACTGATCATCTGGTGCTTTTATGAGATTCATTCTGCATTAATGTGTGGGGGTGCGAGGCGGGAGTAGAATTTCCCACAGCACATCAATATTATAATCTTAAAGGATCATGTGACAATAAAGACTGGGGCCATATTATTACAATTTTATTCTTAAATGTGTCAAAATTCTAAAAATGACGTGATTTTACTCTTATTCCTAGACTTAAGTATAAGAGTGATTCATAAAGGTTCCTAAGTGTTAAGACTAAAATATTGCTAAAATATTAAAATACTCCTAAAATATTTAAGAGAGCTGGAGAGGTCTCCTAACCTAATTAGGAGTAACAAGATGGCAGCAAAAAGGAGGAGACACACAGTTTCCAATGAAGATATGACATATTGGAATTATATGATGATATAGAGTTGATAAAACAGTACAAACTTCGATCGTCAAGATAATCAATTCTTTCTATAACTGACCAAGTAAGAAATTTAATAACTTAAGAAAACAGAAATGTAGTAGTTACATTTTTTGGCTCCAAAAATGCTGCAATGCGCTGGTGATGACACAGTAAGCATGGTCTTAACTATTGTGGCACTAACCTCACCAAACACAACAGTGGCCAAAAGTGATGTGTGAAGTTTTTTATTTGAATTATTTATGACCCCTACATTTCATTTAAACCATCAGAATATAAGGGGGGAAACACTGTCCAGTGCCGTCCACTGCTTTCAGTTGAAAGAGCTGCTAAATGTTGCTAGATTACATCATAATGGCAAGTTCACCAATCTACATAAAATAAATATAGATCATTGGGAAAGACTTTGGATCTAGATAAGGTTTGTCCAAGAAATTGATTTTGCTTTTTTAGATTTAGATTTTTGCCCTTTTGAAAAAATCTCAAAAGGGGCGAGGAAGTCACTAAATTGGGAACACTGAGATTGACCACAACATAATCAGTTGTTAATATTTCGTTGGTCCGCTCTTGTTTTTGCATGTGTTCAGGATTTCTTCGTATGACAACATGGTCAAAAATTATGACCGCATTGACATGTTGGCATGTTTCATTGCATTAGTATCACAAGTAAAAAAAGTTAATTCTAAGCAACTATGCAATATGCTTACAAAATCTTTAACATTGTATTAATTTTTTTTTTTAATTGGGGGTGAAGATGTCAAATTTCTTAGGCCAGCATCACTTTTGCCACTACTATATGGTAGTTCTTTGACTTTCTGTCAGTCAAACCAGGCTGAAAAACAAGCTACTTTCGTGAGCATAGCTGGAGTCATTGATGGAACTCATGTTCACATCAGGGCTCCAACTGTAAACAAGGAAACACACCAATAGAAAACAATTTCAAAGCATCAATACCCATTTGTGATCATTTTGCACAATGCAAAGCATTTAAAAAAATACATTTAAATATGAAAATATTCTTATTCTTATAGTCTTAATTAAATTACATTAAATTAGTAAATTGGCTGTTTCAGAGGTCAAGATTTCACAAAGCTGCAGAAACAAACATTTACTAAGTAATAGACAGGAGTCTTAAACTACGATTAAGTGCGGGGTTGATCTTGTTGCCGTAGATGATGTCAGCATACTTACTAAATATGCACACAGTGATTGGCTGACAGTCTCTGTCACAGATTTATTCATAGAAATATTGTAGAGCTCAATATTATGTTTCCATATTCAAATAAAGGTTTTAAAATAAAAATTTTAATTGCCACATTCAAATAAAGATTTAAAAATGCAGGCTAACTGTCACTAATTAAACAAGTAGGCTATATATTAAGCTTATTGTCAGCCTCTTATGCATCTCTTGAACAATTAGGGTGAATTCAGGTAAGCTGGGACATTGTTTGCAATTTTGAATTCTGTGATTTATTTCGATAACGGTCTAACACATTAGATCAACACATTAGACTTTTCTGAAATCCCCAAGATGTTTTCTAACCACACCAGAAGAAATAATGTTGATATTATACCCAGAGGAGAGGAGACATGCCACACCTATTAGTATTTTTTGTGTAAACAAAACAAAACAAAAACCTTCTGCCTGATTTTGATCATCTGGGACAGGTCACTTTGTAATCTAAAATGTATTAGGCCTAAAAAAACCTATATTCACCATAATTTAGCATGCCAAACAGATTATCACTTACAAAAAAAAAAAAAAAATTTAATCAGAGGAAAAATTATTTCTTTCTGTACACAGGATGATCAATCTACTCTGTAAATTCATTTTAAATCATTTAAAACTATTAAAATTGTTTAACGTGTGTAACATTGTAGTCAACAACAATTTAAGCAACAATTTGATTAATGGATTATTTAGTCAGTTATTCAAGTTCTCCATTCTATTAAAATCCTTTTTATATTTTAGCTGACTAATGACTGTGTGGGTGTGTGTGTGGAGAAGGGGAGTTGGGCGTATGTGTGTGTGTGTGTGTGGGGGGGGGGTGTTTGGATGCAGGGTGTGTGTTTGTGGGTGTGCATGTGTCTGTGTACAGAACATTGTCAACTGGCCTGGGAGCAGATCCCCCTCCTGCTCAGTGATTTGAACCGTTGTATATACTACATTAAGTGGGAATTTGGGAAATGGAATTAACTGGTTTAGCCAGCTGCTAGCTCGTGTGAACTAAAGTTATAACCTCCAGTAGTCCACATTAACACCCATTTGTCATTTTAGCATATATTTTCCCTTGTCATTAGACTTATAAGGTCCCTAAATAGTTATTTCCTCCATTATGTCCTTAACATTAATCTAGTCAGAATCCTATGTCACTGGCCTGTCATGCAGTTTCCAGGGGAGCCTATTGACAAGAAGCATTAACATTTTCATAATTTATTGTTACACTATAGTGCTTGTTTTCCATTTAAAGGGGTTGTTCACTGTTTTTTTTTTTTTTTTTAGGCTCGATTGTGTTTATGGTGTGCAGTCTAACATGTGTTAATACTTTTTTTTTTTACACATTATTTTAAAAATAATTTCAGGAAAACTGTACAAATGAAGAGATCCCTCTTTCCTTAAAGTATGTCCGTCCTGGCAATGGCTTTGAACCTAAATTCCAGCTCTTGGAGAAGGAAGACGTGAACGGGAAAACCGCTCACCCTCTCTTCGTCTTCCTTAAGGAGAAACTTCCATTCCCGAGCGATGAGCCAATGCCCTTCATGAACGACCCCAAATATATCGTGTGGAGTCCCGTGTGCAGAAACGACATCTCTTGGAATTTCGAGAAGTTTCTCATTGGATCTGATGGAGTTCCATTCAAACGCTACAGCAAGAGATACCTGACCAGCAACATCGAGGGAGACATCAAGAAACTTCTCAGCATAGCCAAGTAAAATGGTTTTGTGGTCAAAAGGGTGTCAAAAAAAATCAATATCCCAGTTTCTGCATTGCATACCTTTACCTGCATGGGTCTCCTATAAGTGTTCATGACAGGTTGTGCTCTCATTTGCATGAAGTTACTGTGTTTGGACTTTTACTTCATGAAGGTGCTCCTGTAAACATGCTTTGTCTGTGGGGAGCATCTGATGCCGTGCAGAAGTCCTAACCGAACAGTTTCATTTAGCTCTTGTATGGTACAACATGCAATCTGGACCAATAAATGTGTTCAGTTCAGTTAATGTGGGAGGACAAGAACACACACAGAGCTTTAGGGTTTGGTCTGTTGTGTACGATACTGATCATCTGGTGCTTTTATGAGATTCATTCTGCATTAATGAATTCCAGTGGAAACTTATCTCTAGTGTGGGGGTGTGACGCGGGAGTAGAATTTCCCACAATTTTACTAAGCCAAACATATTTCAAAAATAAATTTTCATCAAAAAAAATAAAATAAATAATAATAAAATATAACAGCTGACCACCAACAAAGCATATCAAAATTATGATCATGAAAGGTCATGTGACACTAAATACCAGGGCCCGTATTCACAAAACATTTTATCCTACCTCAGAGTTCTCCTATATAGCAGTAAATTTTTAGCTCAGTTATCTCTTAAAACCTATTCACAAAGCTGCTGAAACAAACTTTTACTAAGCAACAGAGAGACGTCATGAGCTAAGAGTAAGGGCGGGGTTGACCTCGTTGCTATGGATGATGTCTCCATGCTTACTAACTATGCACACAGTGATAGGCTGATAGAGGAGGGGTCTCTGTCTGTATTCAAATAAATGTTAAAAAATAAAAATGGTAATTGCCACATTCAAATAAAGATTTTAAAATGCAGGCTAAGTGTCACTAATTAAGTATATGTTCTGCTAATTGTCAGCCTCTTACATGTATGCTTCTCATAATTGGTGAATATGCATAAAAACAGCCTTTTAATTAACAAAGTGGAACAATCATGGCTGATAGTAAGACATGCAAACGTAAAAGAAAACCAAACTGGACTAGGGTGACCATACAAGCCATTTTCCCAGGATGCTTCCTTGCCAGGATTTCTATATTGCCTAAAACATCCAAAGTAGTTTGACCAATAACATGCAGGTATGGTAGATAATCAACCAATCGTGGCATGTGAGAAGGTGAGATCTACAGAGAACGATCGAAGCAATGCAAGTACACGTACGTTAGGTGTTTGTTCGCTCATTCAACTTGAAGCGTCAATGCACACTGATCATTGTATGATACCAAAGTACCAAGAGAGTGATTTAAATGCATAAGGAGCCATCTGCTCTTCTCTCTATAGCTCTTATGAATGTCATACAATGATCAATCTGCACAATGCTAACAGCCAAAACTGGATATTTTAGGCAATATAGAAATCCTGGCAAGGACTCGTCCTAGGAAAATGGCTTGTATGGTCACCCTAAACTGGACACAAGCACAGGTGTTACTTCTTGCCCAGCTGGTTAATGAAAACAACAATAAAATCAAAGAAACATCTGGAGCTGGGATAATCTCCAAAACCAAAGGTGATACCTTTATAAATAGATTATTAATTTATAGAAATATAAACAGTTTTTTAACTGTAATATTTCACAATATTATTGTTTACTGTTTATCAAGTAAATGCAGGGTTGGCGATAATATGATTAAAATAGCTTGACATCATTCAATACACATAAAAAAAAAAAAAAACTAAATGCACACATAATTAAAAATGTTGTAAACATTCATACATCCATTTCAGTTTACAACAGCCAAAACCAATGCAGATTTCACCACTTTCAAAACTTATGCAAGTCTTTGCAGTAATTTTACATTTTAGATTTACATTTATGTTTTTGGGAGATGCTTTTATGCAAAGTGACTTGCATTCAACGTTTATACATTTCTATCAGTTTTTGCATTCTGTTGGGATCAAACACATTACCCTGGTATAAGTGCAATTGGAAATAATATAAAATAGCTATAACAAATAATGGGTAGCTATGTGATTTACTTAATGTTATATAAAGAAAAAAAGAAAAAAAGCCACTACCTATAATCAGGCTTCCACATTTTATTTTATTTTCAATTCAAATAGGCTTTAATCAATATCTGGTGTTGCACATGTTGGCAAGATAAATAGAAGAACACAAAGCAGCTATGTCCTGTGCCCCAGATTATGTACATCTATGCAAGAAAAGTCTATGATTTTACAAAAACAAAAAATGTTTGCTGGATGCTTTACTAATGAAAGAGCTGCAGGGGGGCAGCTTGAGTCAATGATCAGTTTGTGTCTTCAATTTTATATCTGGATCCATAAATAACAACAAGAGTGGATTTACCAGTCAGTGACTGCTAATACCATAGAACGGTAAACACCAGGAACAACCATCTATAGTTTTGCAGATTCAAAAATTGCATGCCATTTTGCCACACACACAAAAAAAATACGCTTTGTGTATTATGTTCTTAGAAGAATGAAGCACATGTCATTTGAGCTTTGAGTTGTTGCTAAAGCCATTTGACACACATAATGCCAGAACTAATCACATGGCAAATGTGCCAATGTACATCTACAGGTAATGATAAAAGCTATTCTTTTTATCAGTAAGGTTGTTCTTAATTAGAACAACAGCTATTGTTTGTGTTCCTCTTTGTCATGTACCTGTACCTGTTCAAATGTCATAAAATTAGCACCACATTCGATATTCCTCTGGACCGAAGCCATTTAGACAGGAGAAAAATCCACCGAAAAAATAAAAATAAAATGGATTACAAAGCACAACCATCATATCTGAAAAAGAAAAAATGCTCGGGCACGACCGTGACTCATGTTGTTCCACATTTTCGTAAGCTTCCCATTTCACAGTTTTTGAGCATAAAAGGCTGTTAGTGTGAATATGTTAGAGTGCAGCAGCCCCCCCCCCCACCAAAAAAAAAACCAACATGATGATAAACTTGACATTTTGTGGCATTCCTTATAGCCGAGTGACTTTGAAAGTGAAATATGTCACCCTCGGGCTTGGTATATTTAACTAAAACGTGGCATGTGATAGAATAAATGAAACATGGAGACAATATTTAATATAAGAGCGCAAGCTTCTCCGAGAGAATCTCTGTGCTTATCACCACACGCTTAAGTTATTAAACACAGAGAGTCTATTCTTCACACGAGGCACATGTTACAAGATGCTGATAGCTAGAGTCCAACGGAAGTGAGCAGAGGCATGACTGAAACATTTCAGATGAGCGTAATGTTGCATACATAGTCTATGTCTAGGCATTTCCCCTCTCCTGATCTAGATCATCTAACATTCATGTCGTCCAAAGAGAGGTTATATTGCCGTTTCACCCTCGTTCTCATTTCAGACTACAAGAAACGAGCTTCTATGATCAGCAGGCATCAAGGTCCAAGAATAAAGTCTTTCATGTCACGCTTCAAACTAAAATTCTCTTTATTTATTATTAATATTCTTTTTTGGCTCTTGATAAAGATGCATGTGTGAAAGAAAGAAAAAAAATTAAAATAAAGCTAAAAACAAAGGGCCTGTTTGTGAGCCTTTAATAGTCACTGAAGTAGCCAGGGATGTGCGTCGATGCATTGCTGATTTCATCTTTATGTAGTTTTTGTTTCAGCGTTATTCCTAGAAAGACTAAAAGAAACTCAGTTGGTGTCCATGTGGTCGTCCAGGGTCTCTGGAGCTCCGCCTAGTGATGCGGCGGGGGTAGATTTGGGCGGCGTGTCTGCATCTCTGCGTTGGTAAAATAGCACATAGGCTGCTTTAGTCTGTGGAGAACAACAAAAAAGACAACTCTGAGTCAGTTTACAAAACTAGCAACTGCCAATTCCCAATTTGGAACGCTTTAGGAGTCTGCAAAAGATAATAAAACAGAAAGCATAGTAGCCTCACCACAATCTGATCCTCAGTTGCAGACGACACACTGCTGTCGTCAAAGTAATACCATTTTCCATCCACCTTGTTCTTGCCGTATGCTGTGTCTGCAAGAGGAAATGAAACATAGTGCTTAACTTTGGCAATCAAAAACAAACAAAGCTATCATTTCCCACCAGAAATATAAAGACAAAAGACATAAATGATCAACTCTGTGATATACTTTCTGTAGTAGTCCATCAAACATGATATATCTAATTAGGTTGCAAAAGTGCACAAGTGAAGGTAATCAAAGGCTGATGAATCAATCTGCAAGTCAACCCAGTCATGTATTAATATTATTAATACATAACTGAACATATGAATAGTAAGGGTGTGATTTCATCATTATAAAATAATAGGAGAGCTGTGGAAATAAGAGTGACTTACAGTGGCCTCCGCCCATTCCTCCATAGTGGTTGGAAACAGCAATGAGGTCATAGATGTATGGGTCAGCTTTGGGGTCACAAACAAACTCTGACATGTTCAAGTCCCTGTATGAGAAAGTTTAGAATTATTTCCAAACACAAAGTCACCAGAATCCCAGAAGTTTTCCCAACAGTTCATTTGTAAAGTAAATTTGATCAGAACACATAAAAACTACCAAAAGTTCAATCGCCAACAGTAAGTGTGGCTGATCAAATTGTTTATTTGAAAAAAGTTGTTTAATCAAGACAGCAGTACATAAGTACTAGATTACAGTTCTGGGTTATTGTATTCCTTTTACCACAATGAACAAGGGATGGCTTTGTCTGTTCAGACAAGCATGATTCAGCTTCCCAGAAATTGACACCAAACATATTGCACCTGACATTTGTGCACTCTTTCCTGCTTGCCGTCCAGTAAGGTAACCCTGACTAAATCCAAATATTATTAATACAAAGTTACACCTGAAGGCCTAGACAGTATTCTGAGTGGAGGGGAAATTTTTGGCGCCACCTGTTGGAAAATTTACACAGGAACTTTATATGAAGAGGACACATAGTGGTTGTCTAACTTTTAGGGACAAGTCCCATTTTAAAAAAATTGTGTCATTTAAAATACTTAAGATTAGTAAAAAAAAAAAAAATTGCAATAAAAAGGATTATATATATTTATTTATTAGGGCTGTCAGTTTAACTCATTATTTAGTTATGAAAAAATAATGTGATTAAAGTATTTTAACGTAGATAAAACACTGGCCCCGCCCCCAGACCTGTACCACATCTTATGGTACATAAAGTTGACCGCAATAACCCCATTAACGAATTTATGCACTAAAATTCAAGATATTGGCCATATTCATATCATATGACCAGCGGGATCAATATCACACGAGTGCAGTTTTTGTCAAGAACACGAGTGCAAATCATAGACTGTATAAGGTACAAACAGAGTAAAAAAAACGGCCCTGTTTTTCAGCAGGTGATTGAAATAAATGTATTATTACCTTAAATACAAGAAATCTACATAAAAAGAGCTGAAAACAAAACTATATGACAATAATAAACAAAATCTAGAAACCTACAGAATTCTTCAATTTGAGTATTCATATGTCTGTGTGTGTGTCTCATGTTAATCAGAGAAATCACCTTATAGGCTTACTTCATTTTCGATCTCAATATCTCTCAAATAATAGTCATCATTTACATCATACTTTGCACAATGAAAAATAGACTGTTGGAAAAGCGGCTTTGGTCACCAGTGACTTTGATTGAATGAATACAAATACTGAGATGTTCCATACTTTATGTTAGGCAGTTATAGCTTAAACATTTAACAATAATAGCTTTAAATTATCTTACATTTACATTTATTCATTTAGCAGCACTTTTAATCAAGCGTCTCAAGTGGTAGAGCATTGTGAAGCACAAGGTTGGGGGTTTGATTCCCCGGGAACACATGATAAGTAAAAATTGATAGCCTGAATAAAAGCATCTGCTAAATACATAGGTTTAATTTTAAATGTAATATATCTCGCAACAGATTTACCTAATTGGAAAGTCTACAACAGTGTCAAGCTTGTCTCTCCAGCAGCGATTGTAAGAGAAGCGCTTCAGATGCACGACCAAAATGCGTGGGAGAGACCACAGGTCAAACTTCTTAGTGGCCTGCTGGTGTTTCTTACATGTGGGGCAGTACCTGCAGAGGAGCACAGCAATAAATCAAATTTCGCTAAATGTGGTAATACTTTAGTAAATCATTTGACCTTGAAAGTATAGGCAGTAAATGTCACAATGTGTAAGGATAGGAACATCCTCCTCACCAGGGGTCGTGTTCTCCCAGGGTCTCCATTGTAGTAAAGAGCTCGATGCATTCTCTTAAAGCTACTGTCGTCTTCTTCTTCTGAGCATGTAGCATACTCTCATGTTTGTCATAGGCCTGGGGAGAGACTTCACATTAACGTCTGAGGAGACTTAGCAGGTAGCTAAAAGATGGTTGACTAGTCCGTTTTTGCTATGGTTTATGGTAGACATTATAATCGTTCATGTATTTGTACCAAAAATTTCAATACTGCATGGGAATTGAGACAAGACTTTTAAAAACTGTAAAAACTTTTTAAAAACGGTTTAAATTAAAACTGTGAACATTTAAGTGACAGTTAATTTTTTATTTTATTTTTTAATGCGGCTTTTTATATTTCTATTCATCAAAGTATCATGAAAAAAAGAGTATCACCGTTTCCACTAAAACATTAAAAACCTGTTTACAATATTAATAATAAAAGGTCGAAAAAGAAAGGTTTTTTAAGCAACAAATCAGCATATTAGAATGATTTCTTAAGGATCATCACACTGGAGTAATGGCTGCTGAAAGTTCAGTCTGCCATCACAGAAATAAATGACTATTAAAAAAAACACTAATTATTACTGTATTTTACTTAAATAAAAGCAGCCTTTCTGATCATAAGAGACTTCCTTCAAAAACCTAACAAAAAAAACTAGCAGTCCCAAAAATGTTTGAACAGTAGTGTAATTTTGCACAATTACTGTATTAGAGGGAATTACCTCAGCCTCCTGGTCATCGTAGCACATTTTTCTTGTGTCTGAATCCCAATCAATGGCTACTGTTGAGTGAGCTGTAGAAAGGAATATCTATCAGTTTTGATTTTAGCAAGTAACCCTTAAGAGTTAAAGTCAGACAAATACATTAACAGTTAAAAATCCACCTGATTTATTTGATTAATTATTAGTATCAAATGTAAAAAGGTAATAGTTACTTGTGAGCTTTATGAGATTGCCATCAAATGGAAGAGAACTAATGTTGGCTGTGCCATAGGAGTTGACCATGCTGAAAGAAAAGAGTTTGGGTCGAGGAGGACAAGATTTTCCACCGCTGCTATTTGGCCCGTTCTCTGGTTCTGAATCCTCCTCTCCATCCACAGTGTCTGAATGACTGTTCTCTGGTTCTGGACTCTCCTGGTGATCCATGGCTTCCTCATCACCTGAAACAAAAGCATACAACAAGATCAGATTTGTATCTGATGAATGTTTAAAAAAAACGTAAAATGTATGACAGTGTGAATGCAGCATTTGGGAGTATTATGCAAGTGTCAGTGTCCTACCATCACAAACTCCATTGGGGCCATTGCAGGTTCCAGAGTGGTTGCTGCCGTTGGATCCAGCGCTGCAGGAAGCTCCATCTGAAACTGGACTACTGCAGGCACTCAGGCCTGTGCTGTGACTGGACACTGAAGCGAGGCATTCTGGTGATTGGCTGCTGCTAGAGGATGTGGCCGAGGCAGATGCTCTACTGTCTGTAATGGTACCCTGTGAACGTTTAACGTAACGCCTGAAATAAAATACAGATAAAGAGTCAACCAAGTTTGCAGAATCAGAACTGGTGTAAAACTGAGATGGACCACTAAAGCACAACACCAACCCGATCCTCTCCAGCACACGCTCATAAAGGGTATCGACGGTAACGTTGTGGCGCGGGACACTGATGAGGAGAGGCTGGCCAAAGAGCATCGTGCCCGAAGAGCCTCCACTGTGCTTAGAATGCCTCTCTCTGAAGTACACTGGCAGGTTCATCTTCTCACTATTTTCCTCTAACACCTCATAACTGAAACACAAAGACAGAATCAGTAAGAGGCTACGCACTCAAACAACACACTTAGCTGAACGGCAAAACTTACATTATGCAGAACAATTCAATAAACATATGCTCCAGTTCAGAAGTCTGGGGTCAGTAAAAAAAATTTTTTTGTTGTAAGAATTTTTTTTTTTTTTTTTTAATTAACAAGCAGGCATTTAATAGATTTTTAAAAAATGAAATAAAAAATATATACAATGTTATAACAGACTGATTTTTCAAACAAATAAAATTTCAAATAAATTCTTTGATGGACTTTTTCCAAATAATCCTGAAAAAATTTATAATGTTTCTGTTTTTATAACCGTTTTTAACTTTGTTGTTAATAAGAAACTGAGCACCACATTAGCATATTATAATTATTTCTGAATGATCGTGTGATACTAAAGACTGGAGTAATATCCGCAGAAAATTCCAATTTGCCACCAAATGAACAAATCACATTTAAAACAAACTAAAATAGAAATTATTGTAATGTTTCAACAACATTATTTTGGATCAAATAAAATTGGCAACTTGGTAAACATAAGAACCATCTTAAAAAAAAAAAAAAAAAAACTACATTTTGAACAATAATGCAATTAAAATTTAAGAAATTACTTACACAAAAATGTCATCCTTCTCCATGATGTGACTGACACTGTCATCTCGTTTGTAGATTTTGTGGAATCTGTGATTGTAAACATCTGCCACAACCATCTAGAAAACAGAAAAACATTCTCAGACTGTCTGCTAGAAATTTAAGCCAGGTTTATATAGAAGCAAGAAGATATTAAAGAAAGAGTTGAGCCAAATGAGAAAATAGCCATAATTTACAACAACCTAATTTAGTTTCAAACTCATGACTTTCTTTGTGTAACAGAACACAAAATGTCAAATGTACATGCTTTATTCCAAGGTAGCCACATGGATTTATAACAGTATTTGTGTGGGTAAACTACAATCTTTTTATTTTTTAAGGTTTTTGAAGGCAACATTAATAATGGAAAAGAGGTGTTAGGTTGGAAACCACAAAAGTCTTACATTCTCTGAAGGAACTCCTGATAGCTTGGCCAAAGCGCTGCACAGGTCTGCCACTACACCCATTTTGGAAACAACTACACGATACTGGAAGATAACAGAAGTATACTTTAGCCCACCTCCTGAACTAAAACACGTACCTTAGTGTGAAAACAGTTCTTACTTGCATGGGTCTAGATTGCGTGTCAGTGCGGACCAGGACCACCTCCATAGTGCGATCCTTTTTCATGGGCAGGGGTAGTGTGAGGTAGCAAAAGGGGTCAAAGGTAACGGAAACTTTGGAGCATTCTGGGCAAACCAGTGTAGATTTGAACAAGCCATGGAAGATGTCCACAATTATAGAATCATTCCGCAACCGGTGATTCGCGCACGCTTCCTTGGCTACAATCTACGGGCAAATGAGGTTACTGTAAGTTTAAAAGTAAAGGTCCAAATGACTCCAATGTTATAGGGATTTTCAAAATAGTGCTTATTCACTAGCACAACAGAAACAATAGCTTTTTCTTAGTAGGATTTTGTTTCGAACTAAAATGGCATGCTGTGGTTTACACATAATGATGTAAGGTTTACCTCATCAGGCCGCCCCTCAGCATCTCTCAGGGCCAGATAAGGCTTCTTCTTAACACGGTTAAGATCCTCATGTAAGCCGTCCAGCAGAAAGGCCAACAGCTCCTGAGAGTCTTGTTGCTGGTACCCTGAGAACTGCGGGGCAAACCGACCCACTTGGGTCTGACGAGAGAGAGAAGATAAGTTTCGAAATTCAGAATGAATTATAAGGGTTTGTGTTAAAAATGGCCAATGATATCCACAGTAACTTTAGCCTCTGCAAGCTATAGATTGACTCACTTTAAAAGTGCGTGGAGCCACATAACTGCTCCGACTAAGCCACATCTGTTTGACCAGATCCGCGTAGGCCTCTGCAATCTCCCCTCGCATGCCTAATGGATTTTCCCGGTTGATCTCAGCTTCGTACCGGTCCTCCAAGAAATATTCCGTTAGAGGGGGAGTGTTGCTCAGGCACTGAAATAAGAAGTCACTTAGAATGAGAAGGAAATAGTCTAAATCTAGAAACCAGGGTTTGGCTGCCAATTATCATAACTACACAATCTGGGCCTTCATTTACTGACAGTGAATATGGCAGATTTCAAAACATACTGCATAAATGAGCATTCACTTTTGAATACCTGGAGGGCAGAGTTCATGAAGCAGGTGTTGCCCAGGTTGCTCAGACCACAGAGGCCTGGCTGAGCAGAAGATTCTCTGTAACTGTAGGAGGAGCTGTATGAGTTGTAACTTCCCAGTCTGCAAAATGTATGATGGGTTAGCAAAGACATTGACCATTAGTTTCCACCACAACTAAGCGCATTCACTATTGGTTGACCAAATACTGAATACGAGAAAACTGACCTTGAACTAAAATCTTGTTTTAGTTCCCCATTTAAACTCTCACAGAAAGGAACTAAACTAGTTTAACTATGGAGTAATTAAGGACTGTTTTGAATCTCAAGCTGACCTGTTACCAGAAGTACTGTTGTTCAACATGTAGCTAGAGTTGCTATTGCTATCCCCATTTGTTATTGTGGAGGATATGGTGGCAGATGAGTTTGAAGAGAGTTTGGGGGAGGTTGTATAATTCCGAGAGGTGGAAGTACTGGACCTAGACATAAATCAACAAATAGGTTAAAGCAAATCCAAGCAGTGTTGCAAAGAGAGTTAATGGCAATCAAAGTAATCGATTTAAAAGAAATCTCTGAATAATTAACTAAAAATATAGAAGAACTAAAAGAAAATAATACCTCCAGATCAAAATTTAAGCATTAAGCTCCCATGTTAATCGCAGTTGCTTAAGCATGAAAATGTCCTAAAATGCATGTACATACTTTGAATGGCAGGTCTGTCTGGGCCATGTGCCATCATCGTTCTTCTTCTCTATAACAATAACCTGAGGAGTGGGATTGATGATGTGAACTCATAAAATGTCAGTCAAGAGTCTCAAACCAACCACAACTGGAACAGAATCTAGCAGGATGGTTTACCTGGCCTTGAAAAAGCCCTGCATCCTGTACGGTGCTGTCAAGCTTGTTAAGTTGTTCAAAAGTATTACTCATATATTTATTCCAAAGTCGAGTTTCCTTTTCAGATGGAATATCGAATAAAGACCTCATCTCCTTTCCAATGGTATCTAAAGAGGGGGAAGGTAAATTAAAAAATGACTGTTCACAAGGGCAGCACAATTTCTGTGACAAAATCAGTAATGCAAATAGTATTGATGAGAATTTTTTTTTTTTTTGTGGAAGTCTCATACCTATAGTATCTGCTTTGCTGAAATGGCGGGTGACAACTTTGTCCATGTTGTCATTCTCACATAGGTTTAACTCAAGCAAATACACTTCCACTTTACAGTGCTTCACAAACATTCCATGTTCAACAACCTGCAAAATAAATAAATAAAAACATATAGCAAAACAAAACTAGAGACTTTTAAAGAGTACTCACTTCAACTCAATTAATTAAACTTTAACCATTTAACTGTGTAAGTTTCAATGAGATTAAAATCAAGAAAATAGTATCACCCAATAACCCTGCCTGTAATCACTCAAGTATATCAGACATGATATTCATAAAAAAATAATGTAAACCAAGAGATCACCACAATATGTAAAACTCCAAGAAATATTTAATATACAGAGAAAGATGTGGAACCTTTCTGATGATGGGTTTCTGACCCTCCAGACAGCCATACCAGCTGACCAGCTTATTCCAGGCCTCTGTAGGCACTAAAACATAGTCTAACTCATCTATGAGATGATCTTTCAACGTCTGAGACTCGTGATCTAGGATACAAAGAGAAAAGGATAAATCATTAGAAAAAAACACTAGAGCCCTTTAACAATAAACTGTATTAACTAAAATACATTGCTGTGCTAGGCTCAACTTGAAATTGTTTTTTAATGGTTTTCAAATGGCAGGTTATTCTGAAAAAGGTTACCTTAAAAATAAAACATTGTCATTAGTTATTCACCAATTTGTTTCCATATTTTTTGTACTCTCTTCCAAAAAGAGGAATGGGTATACCAAAGAATGGACTTGTTGCTTTTTTCCATGTAATTACAAAAATGGATAATGGAGCTTTCAATCTTCAAAAAGGATTCAATGTAACATAAAAAAGGCTATACAACTATATTCCAAGTCTTTAGAAATCAAATGATAGCTTAAGGTGAGAAAAATCAACCAATCTACTTATTAGTTACGCAAAAACAATCTTCTACTGCAGTGAGATGTTAAATCAAATTATTTAATTATTAATTAGTTTGAACAAATCACTGAAAACATTAGACTCATAAGGTTTATTGTATATGGTTTCAGATCTCCTTTTGTGCTCCACTGAGGAAAATGAGGTTGGGATGACATGAGGCTGAATAAATTAAAGAACATTTAAGACTGACATATCAAAACATAAATACACAGTAAGTTCCTAAAAAAAAATATTTACCTTATTCAGATGCTATTCACATACCTTACTGAATAAGAAATCATATTCTTAAAAACTCTGTTTAAAAATATATATATTCCTGGCAACACACACAAAAAAAAACAACAACAACATTGATTACCTGAAAAGAGTCCAGAGTTGTCAATGGGTCCCGGGTACAGATTGTGCTCTCCAACATTATACAAATCCCAGCTGTCAAAGCCCACATATTTCTTCCACTGTTTGAACCACCTGCTGTCAATCAAATACCTACACAATTGGAACAATAGGTGGAGATCAGTGAAAAGTCAGGGGGAAAAGGGACAACTAATGTGTGTCTCTCCTAAAATGTTAGGGTTAAACCGTTGACAAAGAAAATATCTATTGCGTTGTTACACATCTACAAATATAGAACTGTCAGTAAGGATGTCTATCTTGATCTCATCTAGAGTCCGAACTTGTTACTCTACATAAGCTTGTTAACATTTGATTCCAACCTGCCAAAAGACAGACATTACACCTTGGTTAAAAAAAAAAAAAATAGAATTAAAATTCTGTTGTTTACATATGACTATTTTTTTTTCAGTGGAACACAAAATATTTCACTTTTATTGTTGGGGGTAAATGCATCGAAAGTGAAAGGAAAGAAGCTGTCAGTCTCTTAACTCTCATCTTAAAACATTTAAAATAAATAAAAGTTAAATTGTAAAGTTAAAGTATGTAGCCAACATTAAGCTATACGCGGAGTACACGGAGCTTGACTAAAGGTTACCGGAGTAAATTATTAGTTTTCGTATAATTATATGCACAGAAAGTACTATTAATCCAACTAAAACTAAACATTGTCCTTTCTGTTGAGTCACTAGTCTCTTCGCTTATTAAAACCATAGAACTCGTCAGTCTGCTTTCAAAATAAAAGCGGACTGTCATCGAATCCCTTACATATACTAACGGGTTTAAACTCTAAAAAATGCATATATATTTTGATCTTGTAATCTCCACTAACTTCAGACATATTTTTGTGCATTTAATATCTGTGCCATAAACTCGTCTCTTTCCAAACAACATTTTGAGTGACTGGGTGTTATCCAGTGGCCATGACAAAGCACTGCCTCACTGTAATACTGGTTTAGGTGGTTCAGTTTTCGTCACAAGTTCACACGGAGGAGTTTGCCCGTTGTTTTAATCTAGTTTTGACAGTTCGTCTAAAATAAGGTTGACGTCTGAGAGAAATGAACACTTAACCCGTCAAATGAAACGCAAACTAACCTGGCTAACTAGCCCCAGCTAATGAAGTGCCTTACGTGCCTGACGCTGCTTTGCCATGTAGCTTATCAGAAAACTGATAACCGACAACGGGGTGGTTGAGTTTATTTACCAACCCTTCATCTACTAACGTGTCTGAAAACGTCTGGTTTTTCTATTAATTAGACATTTAAGCAGAAGAACTAGGGAAAACGCGAAGCTAAGGCTGGATAACCTGTGCTAACTAGCTACAAGACCGCTTGCTCCAATTCTAACCGATGTAAATAGTGTTAAATCGCACTTTTGCTTCGTACACCTCCTCGATAATAATAGCAGCCTTCTAGTTTATGGGTGTAAGCAGAGCAGGTGGCTGTCCAATGCCCGACTAGTGAAGGGATTTCCGGCAGCCGGTGTCTCCGTCAGTAGGCCTGAGCTGATGCCGACAAGCGTGCCTTGACTTCGGCTTCACATAAAAACCTCTTACCATTCGTCTCCCTTTCGAAGTGGCGTTTTTAGCAGTGTGCCGACGCTCTGCTTTTGACTCTCGGTGGACGGTACTGGTGTCTGTGCGATCACCGGCTTCTCGTCGGGGTCTGAAGCGTTACCCGACTCGGGTCCGCCTCCCTCCGCCATCGTGTAGCGAGTGAACCCGCAGCGGCCGCGAGCGCGCTCAAGAATACCGAGGACGCGCCGCGCGAGAGTGAGCGTGCCTACTTGCCTTGGCTGCCGAATTCATCTAGAAGTTACATGCATACTCGGCAAAAAGAACTAGGAGAGGCGGGATAATTAATACATTTTAGTGTACTTTATAAATAATTATTGGTTTCCGCATCCCTGACATCTTAAAGTATTTCTGTCAGCCGCTACATTATTTTTTGACTGATAGTACCGTTGCTAATTGTCGCGGAAATTGTTTTTCTGTTACATTGAGCTTCGGATAACGTATTTGGTTTAATTTAAAACCGAGAACCGATCCATCAACGAAGCTTCGGTCTGATTCGATTTTCGATTTTAGTTTGTTCCAGCGTTTAATTATTGACTCACTGAATCTCTCTTAAATCACTGAATCACTCTTAAATCCAAAAACACTTTATGACCACGTGGTTAACAGCTAGTTAATCAAAATTATTCTTAAGACGCATGCTTAAGTTTATGCAACTGGCCCCTCGTCTTCGCAAGACAGGTTGTATTTGGGTTTGGTAATGTCGGGCAAAATATTTCAATTTAAAATAAAAAATTGACATTTTGATTTAAAAAAGGAATAAATAAAGTACCCTATCATTTTCTTTGAAACAGCGTTCTCTAATGACAATCAGATGTTTAAAAGTAAAAGGCGTCAAATCGGATTTTGTTTACTCTAATGGTGGCCACATTTTTCCTTCAACAGTGGTAGAATGGAATTAAATAGTTTGAAAAAATACAGAACAGTGCATCACTTTTAGTAAAACAGCTGTATTAAGAATATACACATCCAGTGAATGTAATGAGCAACATTTATTTAACAAAAAGAAAAAAGACATTTAATAAAACTAAAATAAATATATTAAACATGCCTTTAAATCTTAAACTGTAATGAAGATGTCTTTTTCACTACATACTCCGTGCATGATGTATTGGCACCATAAGAAAAGCATCTAAAACACTAGTCAATTTAGGAACATACTATTTAGTTAACTGAACCTATGTTATGGTCTGATCCACTTTTTAAATGTCATCACTTCCTAAAACTTATTTTTTGCCTACTTGGTCCATACAATCATATGGTCCTTGTAAAATAAGAACATGATGCTCATAAAATAAAAAATGTAATTGTGTTAAAAGAAAAATGAAGAGACAGCAATAATCATTAGGGAATGTTTTCAAGAAAACCAGGCCACACGCTACATTATAGGGTGCTCTGTAATGTTTCTGTTGTATGAATGCAGTCACAAGAGATAATCCATAAATCTTAAAGCTCAAAGCTTTATCACCCTATGACACTTACATCTCAGCAAAAATTAATAATGGAGGGAATGCTGCATGCATATGACACAAAATGTGATATGTCTGCAATGAGGTTTATGACCCTTTCTAGAAAAAGAAAAAATCTGAATGGAACTGATTTGTCACTCCCAAAACCAGTCTGACAATTCACAATTCTCAGTGAGGTCCGGCAGAACCTCTCAGTAGTGGACAGGCACTTAGAAGATGCCCGTTGGCAATTCTTTGCTGAACATCCCAGACAAGTCCAAGTCCTTACTCATCAGATCCTCCTCGACATTCTCTAAGGCCCACTGATGATCCGTCAATTCCAGAGCCTCCCATTCTGCCTAAGAAAAACATTCATATACATAAATCTTTAAAAAAATAAATGAAACTTTGCAGTCTCAAAATAATATATATGTCATTTGTTTTTTGTAAATTTAAAAATATTATTGTGCAGCTTCTAATTTGTGATGATACCTTGAATGCTTTGTTTGTGTCAGCAGGCATTGCCATTGCAGCACCACTCATCTGTTCCTGCATGATGCGAGACTGATCTGCACCTGTTGCAAACGTAAGAATATTAATTGCATATGTACTTTATATACAGGGCCTACCCTAATTAAATACTACAAATTAAACATAAGAAATATGAATATAATTCATAAGTCAAAAATGACCAGCCTTTTAAAAATTGCTTACAAATGCTATATCATAACCTTATCTGGATCTTTTTGTCAACTTGTTTTTCAATTAGCACATGTTTTGTACTGACTGTAAGCCTCACTGATATGAGCTTATACAGTACATCTCAGTTTACTCAATTTACATTTTGAGAAAAAGCATTTTCAGGAAAAGTCCTCCTCTCTGGGGTAAAAATTACCAGAACACAAAAGACGACAACTGACAATAGTTAGATCAATATTACAACCTGGCATCACCACTGGAGTAAGTCAAAATGATGGTGTATTGAAACGGAACATCTGTAAAGTTATTTACCATTGTCTTGTCCAAGAATCAGAGAATACATGCTCCTGAGACCAAAGACATTCAGGAAATACCAAGATGCTGAACTCACCCTGCGGATGTATACAGCACAAGATTGTTTAAAGACACAGCTTTGAGTGATAGGAGAACACTCAAGGGTTTGAGAGCACTAACCAGGAGGCATCTAGAGAGAGCAACTCTATTCCCTGCTGCAGCATCGGCTTGAACCGGAGTGTGAGAGGAAACGGTACCTTTGCTTGAAAGAGAACAGAATTACAAATGGGTTAAGACAAATTCAGTGAGAATAAACTAGAAGTAACCAAACTCTCATATTTGATAAGGGAAAAAAATTGTACATCTTACTTGTGACAAACCCAGAAAAGGTCCAGTTGATCCAACCACCAATAAGGATCATGGGCAGGACGTTTGTCACATTGCCTTTCATCATGTCTGTCAACATGCTTGGATCTAATCGAGTAAATAACATCACTTTAATATTTCCACTCAATCTTGACTGTCATCTTATGATATGAAACATGCAGGAAATTATCTCCACTGAGACTTACCAGTCATTGGAGATGGTGGGACCACCTTTCTTTTGGTCTTCTTGAAAAATCCATCTTCTTGATTATTGAAGTAGAATTTTCTCATCAAGAAAGACTATTTTAGAAATATAGATAACATTTCAGTTTTAGTAACGTGGAAACATCTCAAGCAAAAGACGCAAAAAAGATAGCAGGGGCTCACTTGTTTAGGGATGTATTTTCCATTTTCCCGTAAAACTCTGCTCCTGATGAGAACCTGGCTGTGTAGAGAATGTGGTCTTCAGTATTTTGTAACAATTTGTGAGTTGCAAAACACATGTGGATAGGTAATGAAACAGTCCAGTGGAAGTCACCTGTCTGAAACCTGCTCTAATGTGAGCTTCTTGTCACTTTGTAACAGAATCGAGACATAATGGCGGATCACTCCAACCAGAAAAGTAATAAACACGATTGGCAGCACAACCCAAAGACGGATATTGGAGTCCAGGAGGAGCTCGGGCTCAGCCATGCTTTAGTGAAGGGATGTTGATGGGGTATGCCCACCCTGAAACAGACAAACAAGGAGATCTAGTAACCCTTTGACTCTATAATCTAATGTTCAGTTATATTCAAAACAACTAGCAGATCATTGTTAACCATTATGGATTAATTAATAGTAGTACATGTACAAAAAAGGACAGCAATGATACTTTAATAATAAGCTAGTACTCGATTCCCTCAAGTGCCTGATGAAGGTTAAATATGTCAAAACTGCTTCATAAGATGTCATATGGTACATATATATCTTAAATTCACAGAGCGATTTTTAATAAATTAGTTAATATTCATGTCAAGTTCATGAATATGAAGTTCAAACACAGAAAGAGAAAAGCAGGTGCTTCAGATTTCAGTTTAAATACACCCACTTTAACGACGCATCAGGGTTAGCATGCTGCTAATCACCTACTTTCAGGGTTAGGGTGGATGCATCCTTTTTTGACATATACACACCCGCACCGAGCAAATTATATATTTTCGACGCCACATATTGCGACAACTGAGACTTTATCATAATGCATGTATTTTACCTACTCTCGTATTCAAATTGCGGTTTATCTCTTCGAATCACGATAACAGCCCAAACCAGGATGCTAGTGACACCATCGAGCCGCTACTGCTGCTGCTTCGATGTGAACCATAGATGTGAACGAAACGCATTTGTAAAGAAGAATTTCATAATAAAAGTCATTTCTGTAACCTTTTGTTCAAATGTCAAATTGACCTAAATTATCAAATAAATGTGTCAGTAAAATATAACTATGATATATAAGCATTATTATAAATATACCTTTATTTATTTTTTTACCGCTATATCACGGCAATTAACACTAATATAAGAATCTGCACTGCACACACACTTAGTTTATGGAGCTTAACATATATTTATATTCTATAATCTTAATCTTTATATTCCCAAATCTTAGGACAATAGGACCAATAAAAAATAAGGTCATTAAAATTGTAATTAGCATAACATTAGTTATTACGGTTCATTATATTTTTAGATAGCACTTCATAATCTATTACATTTTTTTTATATACATGAACTATTTAATCATCCTAATTTTGAAAGCATAGTGCAGTACAGTATGTCCTGAACCCCAATTACTTCTCAGACATGAGTATCAAATATGAATTTATGAACATAAGCAACTTATTTCATTATCATTGACAAGGTTATGTATAATACATCACATTAAAGCACACAACATTAAACTAAGTAAGAATGGACACAAATTATGTTGTTTTAATAAGCCATTGGGGATCAGCACAGAAATTGTTTCACTCTGAAGACTAAAATAAAGTTTTTTTGTCCAACTAACAACATCTTTAGAAAACTGTGCTTAGAAAACTGCTAGGAAAAAAATTGCTCAATTTCCAAATAACAAAACTCCAAAAGTATTCGCAACACATTTTAATACTGTGGCCTGTATATGAAAACAACACATGAAACATTCTTTTCACAAACCACATACTCTCATACCATATCATACTGGCATATTCATTTACAGGCAGTTTCTGTAGCATTTGGTCCACTAAGAGAAACCACAGCTAATTAGATCTAAAAGGGTCAATGTTAGAATTAAGTAGTGTGGCTGAAGTACATAGAAATGTTTAATAACAGCTTGTAAATACAGGAAGAAAATAAACATAAATATAACAAAGTCTGTTGGCAAAATTTATAACAAATCGGCAAATTTAACAATCAATTCCATATTATCGCACACACTCAGTCCACACAAAACGCAATAGGCAGATGTGCACATACCCACACATACACTGCAAAAATCTTTTTATTTACACCAAATCAACCATTGCCATGATAGAACATTCCACTCACCTGATCACAAACATACCGAGACACATTTAGTTCAGGGCGTGTCAAAGGGTGATCAAGTTTGGACATGTTACTTCTATTATGCATTACTAAATGGAATTACATAGAATCATAAACACCCATATATAGATACTGTCTTGGTGAAAAGTGTGAAAATGAACAATGGTTACATTCCCATGCTTAATACTGAGATATCAAGCTGCCATATTTTCCCCAAGAGAACAGAATTCTATTCACTCTGCAACCTTTATGTAGAACAATGAATCTGTGCGTAAAAAAAAAAAAGAATCCTACAAAAGAACTTAACCTTATAATTCAGTCAGTTTGATGTGGTTACAGAGGGCCGTACTAAAAGAGGAGAGCACCCATACTGCCCATTTCACTCTGTTCTTTCACAAAGATCTCAAAGTACTGGTAGATGATAGTGACGGCCAACAAGATTCCAGTTCCTGAGCCGATGGCTCCCAGGAAGTCGGCCATGACCGAGAGGCCACCTATACACAGGCCTCCGAAAGCTGCAGCTGTGGGGATGTACCTAAACAAGCATTTAAAGAAAGCTTTAGTTTTTCTATGTTTGGTTCATTCATTGAGCCTAATTAATTTTGAGTGCTCTGTATGTATTACCTGTTGAGTTCATGGACCATAGAAGTTTCTCTGTGTCCCCTCATGACCATCTGCTGTTCTTTCAGCTGTTTGGCGACCTAAGTAACGCAAAGTGTACATATGCCATAAGTCAACTGTACAATGCAGCTCAGTGTAATCAATAAGCAGGAACAGACTAATGCTCTTACATCTTTGGCAGAGGATCCAGACACTTCGATCCAGGTCTTAGAAAAGAAGGCACAGGATCCCAGCATGAAGATGATGTAAATGATGGCATGGACTGGATCCTCCAGTAATGTGCTGAAAGACTCTGGGGGAGAGAGGTAGTAACACAGACCACCTACTGGATAAGCACGAGCTGGTCCTCCACTTGAGCTATCCTGTTAACCGAAAAAACACACACACTTTATAGGTGCATCAAGTATTTTTATAAAATAATTTGTTATAAAACTCTTATAAGCAAAATAAAATGAGTAGCATTCAAACGGTCATGTACATTTCAAAACAACAACTTCATGTTCACCTGGTGTGTGTGAGTGAACAATTTTAAACAATAACGGGGGTCGGGGCCCAGGGCACTCACCAACTTACAAGGAAATAATTATTTAAAATATTTAAATTATTAATTAGTATTACCATTAACATGCTCTGACTCAGAAAATACAGTTCTTGAAACAAAAGGAGTCATAGTTGCTTATTTTAATATATCAATACTGCAATTAGTTACACTATATTTATATTATGAAAATTGTGTTGGACAATGGGAGCTGTTGAGTCACAATAGTTCATATAAACATTTTTTTAAAACATGTTACACTATTTATAGGTGCAAGGAAAAAAGCATGTTCAGACTAAAAAAATAATACAAATAAATACAAACCGTTTAGACAACACAAATATTGGAAAGTTTAAACAAGTCACTTACCGACCAGGTCCCCAGCAGGTTGACCAAGAAGTTCCCACTGAAGCGAGTGGAGAGCATTTGAGAGATGACGTAAAGGTTGGACACCAGTGCAGACTGCAGGATGATGGGAATGTTGGAGGTGTAGAACAGTTTGATGGGATATGTGTTGTACTGGCCACGGTAACGTGCAGATTTGATAGGCAGGTCGACTCTGAAGCCCTGTGGAGCAAGAATTAATATACTTTGCATCTAATACTTCAAATTTGGATCATTTATAATTGAACTGCAATATTCAAGGTATCATCTTCAGGAAAAACTCTGGAGGTAGAGCTTCAGGGCTTGAAAAATATTATACTAAATAGAGTAAAACTGTAAAATTACAGTATTAATATTAAATTAATTTCTTCATTTTCAAAAATTAAACCAACCAGCGGGCCAATTTACAAGCACTTCTTAAAGCAGGTATAGGATGTCAGCACAAATGCACATTAGAAGTAAAGTAATTTATGCATTAAGCAGACACTTCTATCCAAAGTGACTTAAAGTGCATTCAGGTTAACAGTTTTTACCTAACATAAGTAAAACAGGGTCACCCTTCACTCTAAATGATGCAGTGCAGAGATTGATATGCATGTGTTGTGTTTGATTAAATCAAAGGCTTTGTTTTTTTGTTTTTGTCTTTTATTGCACCGAGCCAAACCAGAAGGTAAGGTGAGGGCACTTTCACAGGCGAAATCCAGTCATTCCAAAAGAAATCTGCACAACCTGGAGTTTAGTGTGAGGTGTAAAACTTCCCCACACTAGTTTCACATGAACCATAACATACTTGGACTGAATGTGACTTATGTGTGTGTTGTGCTTATTACATCACTATCACCAAGGAACTTCTCTTGGCAATGTGACCACATCTTTATGCAATGACCCACTAACCTGAAAGTATATGACCACCGCAAAGACAAAGATTGTAGAGATGAGGTTCATGAGATTGGGCAGGTTCTGTCTGTAGAAGGCCTCTCTCAGTGCTCGCACTTTATCGGTACGAGTTGCCAACAGGTGGAACAGAGCAATAATGGCTCCCTCAAACTCAGTACCTGTACACACACAAACAACATTCAGTCCGCATCACTGAAGACACCACAGAATGGTTCAAAACAAGACGCTACATCCTGACCACAAACCTCTTCCTGTGTTGACTGTGGTTGGGCTGAACGCCTTCCATACGATTGTCTCACAGATGTTGGTGGCGATGAAGAGAGAGATACCAGAGCCCAATCCGTAACCCTTCTGAAGCAACTCATCCAGCAGCAACACGATCATACCGGCTACAAACAACTACAAAGAATATACAAATACAGTATTAAAAGATTCAACATAGCCTAATTAACTAAAGGATAATGGAAAATGTTCTCCACAAAAACAAATCACAAGATAAGACTGAGGAGATCCAAGATGTTGAGCCGTCAGTCTTTTGTGTAGAAAGCAGATGCGAACACAAAGGGACAAGATTATTTGAACAATGCCTGCAAACGTCACTACGATAAACAGAGCAAAGGCCAATAACTTGAAGGCAGCTAGGAAGAGAAATGGTTCCACAATAAAGCAAATACAGATCCAATATGACTGTAAAGGGTCAATGTCAGTGATAATTTCTATGAGGAGTACTAAAATTACATGTACACAATATGCAATAATAATGACTGAAAATGGCAAATGTGTGGAACCGAATGAATCTGATAAATGGCTTAGCAGAAATTGTTATTGGCTGAATAGATGTATCGGTTTACAAATATATCAGTTTATCACAAAGTCTGAATATTTCAGAGAGAATGAATGTGAATTTACCTGGATGATGATGAGGAGGCAGATTCCAGCACCCATCTCTGAAGGGTCTCCATACATGCCAGTCATCACATACACAATAGCCTGGCCAATGGTGATGATCATACCAAAAACTGGTGGGAAGAGCTCACAGTTAGATATCTTAACAAAACAAATGCAATGATGACGTTAAGATGGGTTCCCAATAAGAGTATTGCACTAGGAACAAATTTATATTTAATCCCCCCATATAATAGGATGTTATAATATCTCTTACGTTTTTGAGCTCCGTTGAAAAGCGCTCTATCTTTAGGTGTGTCTCCAACCTCAATGATTTTTGCTCCAGCCAGCAGCTGCATGATTAGACCAGATGTAACAATGGGAGAGATACCCAACTCCATCAGAGTACCTGAAACACACATTATTCAACTGTAAACTTAAAGGTGCTGTAGGGAACTTTTGTAAAAAAAAATATGTTTTACATATTTATTAAACCTGTCATTATGTTCTGACAGTAGAATATGAGACAGATAATCTGTGAAAAAAAAATCAAGCCCCTCTGGCTCCTCCCAGTGTCCCTTTTGCCATTTGCAGAAACCTCCATCGCTCCCGGTAAAAAATAACCAATCAGAGCTGCGGTCCGTAACTTTGTTTGTGTTCAAAATGTAGAAAAATGTATATAATAAGCGAGTACACCATGAATCCATTTTCCAAACCGAGCTTTTGGCTTGTCTTGAATCACTAGGGTGCACCTATAATAAGTGTTTATATTCGGACTATTTTAGATTGCTTCGGGGGTACCGCGGCGGAGTAACCCAGTACCTTTGTGATTCTTCATAGACATAAACAGAGAGAAGTAGTTCCGGCTACGATGTTCTTCCGCAAGACGCAAGCAGCTCTGTTTATTAACCGCTAGAGCGTCAAAAGTTCCCTACCGCAGCTTTAATCTAATTTACCAAAGACTGATGACTGATATATAAAAAAAAATTTAATTTTTGTAAATTATGTATTAGTTTTTAGCAGATATTGATTTTCCTCAAAGTGGCCTGAATTAATTGATTAAATGGTATAATGCTGTGCTATTGTTATTAATCTGCCATTGATGCTTGATTAAATCATTTGTCCTCATTCAACAAGGGGATGACTGATTCAATCACTGCTTGTGCCGCTGCTTCAGGTATACGCACCTCTGTTGGATGCCAGGATCACTCTCATCCAGTAAAAGGGATCGGCTGAATCTGAAGACATAATTCCAAAGAGGGGAATCTGGAGGACAGAGATCACAGTAGATCATTCAGAAAAAGTTTATGGTCTCTGACAGCAAATAAAAAACGCATCCAAAGATAGTAATGCTTAGTTTGAGAGGTTAATGAGTGCACAATAATGATTTTGTTGATCATCAACAGCACTTCAGAGAGCTCTGGAGTTTGAATGAGAGTGAACAAACCTGGCAGCACACCAGAAAGATGAACAGGGTGATTGCGGTCCATAACACTTTTTCTCTGAACTGAATCTGTGGGGAAGAGATTCAATGAGTTAGTATAACTAAAGCACCACAAGAACAAGTAAAGCAAAAATATGATGTGATCAAACTGCATACCCTCCTCTCTGGTTTCTGGATCTCTGGTAAAACCGCACAGAATGGCTTGATCACTTCTAGGAATTTAACTTGGGAAATAAAAATGCACTTAGGTTACCAGTTGTTATGCCTAACTTGAGAAAACAAGACAATTTCACTATCCTAAGAGGTCTTGGTGATTCGGGTGACGTGGCTTTAGAGTTTCAAACAAGTTACTTGAAATCTGTCTCTTGCAACATCATCATTCAATCCAAGAAGAAAAGCCCCGTTTTGAATAACAAGATCAAAACCCTCATGTCCATTAAATGCGTGCTAAAAACTAAAACAAATCACGCTTCGAAACAAAAACTATCATTTACAATTTCTGACGTTAGCAGAAATGTGAGTTTATTAGTTATATTTTAATTATGCACCATGTTCCCAGTTAAATTATTTAAAAGCACACGACGTCTATGCAATGAAAATAAACAGTAAATGCATTTGTGACCAGCCTAGTTTACTGAGCAAGTACTAGCGGTCTATGGTCGCTTTAAAAATCAGTATTACAAATGTAACCATTAAAACCACATTTTAGACAACTATAAAGTGCGTTTTTTTGTAAACTCGACAATAAAACAATGAGGAACATGAGATTCTGACAGTAAAATACAGTTGCTAATCTATAATGAATGGATGAAGCACTGAAGCTAAACAGTTTTTTTAAAATAGCAGTTGTTTATAGCTACAGAATGCATCCAACTCCTTTTTAATAGAATCGGAGTAAAGTAAAAATCATGACGACTCACTGGCCATGGTGTCCCCTCTGATGATGGTCCCAGTCTAGCGGTTAGCGAGCACCGGTCAAAGAGGAGCGCACTCAGGACACGTCATCACCCAGAGCACAAATACACGTCAGTATCTGTGCCACAGAAACAGCGGGTTGGATGGATGGAAAGCATGAAATGTATGAAATGGGCGGGATTAGTGGCCCGGAAGTTCTCTCTAATACAGGTATGATTGTAAAAAATAAAAAATAATTAAAAAACTAATATGTTTTGCTGTTTCATTTGCTGTTTTTATGTAATCGAAATTTAGAGGTGAATGTGTTCTGACGTAGATTACAGCGTGAAAGTTTAAGGGTGTCACGTGTCATCTGTTACTTTTCTCAGCGCAGACATAAACTGACAAACCAGAATAATTTATGATATGATAAGAATTTAAAGACTTTTACTGGAGTTGATTTCTGTATTTATGCTAGGACAAAAACGTTGGCAGGTATGTATTTAAAAGTTTATGCAATTTAGTATACAGTTATCCCCTATATATACAACAAACACGTGCTGAGATTTGAGTGTTTTTGAGATGGGCTTCCTGCGACTCAGAAAAAATGTCTGACTAATGAGATTGACAGATGCATTGATGCAATAGCCAAGGTTATTGTTTACAAAGAAAGAAACCTTAAGTTAATGAGTATGTTGTTAGAATTATTATTTTTTTAAATACAAACTACGTTCAATTAGAACATAATACCCACAGTTAAGAAGCACATCATAGCCTGTCAGTGTTTAGCTATACAGATTGTGTGGTAAATTCTTTAAGTCTGCTCAAAATAACTTAAATATTAGTATTCACGTCTAATTAAAAAAATATATGAAGTCATTGAGTGCATCTTCAACAATATCGTTTAATATAGGTGACACAAATATCCGACAGGGGGCATCCCTTCATCAGAAATCCGGAGGCTCTTGATTCATGGAAAACCTTTTGCTACAAGGACCTGACTGCAGTGTTGACTCAGAGGAAGTATCAGAGCCCCTGAACAAAAAGTACCAAGAAGTTCTATGATTCTAAGGTAGTTTTGGAAATCATACCACATTTATTTGGACATATAGACTACCAACGATAATACCATGATTTTTGGACCTGAATCATCATATTTCCACTATTCTGATTATCATTTATCAAATTATTATTTGATACCATCACGGTAGTTCCACTTCAGTGCCTTCTGAATCTTAGTTCAGCACAGTCCTGTGATTTGAGATTATGAATTGATTTGAAAAAAAAATGTGATTCACTTGGTCAGAAATCTGACCGATTTAATCTGATGTATTTTTGTTATTATATAATTATATTAAAAAGTAGCAGTTTTATGAGTTGATGTTATTCACATCACAGCAACATTTAAAACTTGATCATGAATTATTTAACTGACCCTTTTTAAACAATTATAGTTCATCAGAACTGATTTGTTGAATGGGTATAATGTGATTATGACAGCAGATTATCCTAGTCTGGTGTCTGCAGCTGATGCAGGCCAATCTGACACAGATAATCACTGAGCTGTACTAACATTCACACCAACCAGGGACTGAACAAATGACCGAGCAGAGAAAACACGGCTTTTCGCTCGTTCTTTATATACGGTACATTTATGCGCACATCGGCTGATTCTGTGGTGTGCTTGTTCTGGTTAGAGATGAGCCGTTGTCTGCACTTTAATAAAGAGATACTTGTTCAAACTGGTTATATAATGATGAGTGAACTATGAGATGACACAGGGTTGAGGCCAAGCAAATACCACACAAATCACACATACCGTTCTCACCAAACTATTCATTTTCTTTGACTTCTCAGTGTTGTGTCATATAAGGCAAAAAAAATATCATTTTGCACTTTGTTTGTGTGTGTGTGTATGTATACCTCATGTACAAAAAATAAATACAAATACAATAAATAAATAAAATCAAGAAGGATGTGGAATCTAGAGTGAGAAGAAAGTGGCATGATACATTAGCAAAGGAAATTAGTATTTCCACAAATGTTTATTTTCATGTAAACCAAGTCCACTTCTTTTATTTTTTTGGTGTTTGTATTTCTCTGTGAGATATAGTCCATTTGAGCTGCTATTTTCAGATGCTGTTGACATAATGCAAGACTTAAATTCTGCAGTTGCTACATAACTGTGCTGAGTTATAGGATTTATTTTATGGATTGTGGATGAGAGATACAAATTGCCGAGCTACATCCTTTTTCAGTGCCTTACATAAACTGGTGAAGTAAGCTTATTTCATTTCATTTTTAGGAATTAAACTGCCATAATGAATGTTGTTTTTCTTCTTGTTCTTATAATCAGTCGAACAATACCAGGCACCAGTTCAAATGCATATTTCACTGGCTTAAATTTTCCTCTTAATGAGCTGACAAGCCAATTAAGAAATGTTTTCCTTGTGGACAGAATCTTCCTGCAGTCTTTGAACCAAATCAATTGCATTAATAAAAATAAAAAACTTACTAAAAATTACTCTTTCATGATTTCGTTTTATTGTGTATTTATGCAGTTAAGAAAAAAAAAGTATTTATTTAAAATAAAAATATTAATATAAATATTGTGTTAAAATATGTGTTACAAAAAATGAATAGTGTTTAAAATATATAATCATTTATAATAAAATATATAATCATTTATAATAAAATATTTTCAGATAATTTTAACTTTTAAGAAACTGCAATTAAATGCGGATGCTGACACTGAAAAGAAAATGGTGCAGAAACGTTTTCATTCAGAAATTGCTGGTACATTTCACAAATAATGTACAGAAATAAACACATTAAATTAAACCTGAAATTTTGAAGTAGAAATACAAAAAAAAAAATCTTTTTTTTTCCAAATTTACTCTAATAATCTTTGATATATTTCCAACTTTGAAAATTATTTACAGTGTATCAGGCATCTTTTGGGAAGTTATTGTTACTTTAAAATTGTGAAACCCATTGTTTAGTTTCTCTGTGCTCTTTCTCCCTGCTGTTTAATGACATAAAACCATTTAAGCTTTATGTAAACTGGTTGGCCTGGTGCACATGGTATTTCCCAACATCCTGAGACATTTACTTAAGTGACACCCTCATTTATTTATCACGTCAGAGATATGATCTCTAAGCCTTTGATGAGGCATGACAAATTTGTTTAGGCAGAGTAAACTCTGGTTAATTCCGCATATTGTCTGCTCAGACACAATCACTAAACTGATACTGTCTACAAACTACAGAGGTAAATTGTTGCATTATCATCAAATGTCAGAGCTGTTTTTAGATTAGTGTTTTTTCCCTATATTTAGATGCATCTATAAATACTGTTAGTGAGTTAGAGAGATGTCTGATGAGTCACAATGTAACAAAAACCAAGAGTGCAATGCTATAATCAACTGGGAAGTCAAAATATTTTAAACTTAGTTCTTTTTTTTTTCTTTTCCTCCTTAAAATGCCATAAGCAAAATAGTAAGAATGCCTTTGGGTCCGCACCCAAAATATGTTCTTTGAAGTATTATACACAGCAGACTAGTTGCATGCCTCTGAAGACATTCAACAGAACAACAGAACACTTTACAAATGCCTGAGACATTGTTAGATCAGCACCACTGAATAACATTCAGTGCTTCACTTGCCATTTGACCAAGTTTTAAAAGGAAGAATCAGGCAAAAAAATAAAAAATCTGACAGTATTCATTGTATTTGTGTAATTCCATACACATATACTATTGCTTTATAAGCTGAGCACAAAAGGGGAAAAAAAATGTAATTCAACAGCAGTTTGTACTAGCAATTCCATTAGAAAACACCTTCCATTAATGTATGAACTACACTGTAAAAAAAAAAAAAAGGTTTTAATAAATAAATAGGTTGTAATTAACATGAACATGCGTAAATAATTACATAATTTTAGGTTATTGAAAACCACTTTATAAATGCCATAAATATAAAGTTTTACTTTTTTTTTTTTTGTAGTACACTGTAAAATCTTTATTATTATTATTATTATTATTATTATTATTATTATTTTTTTACAGGTTTCACCTTCATTGCATTGTGATTTAGAGTTAACAGAAATGGCTATAAAATTAATGGGTAATATTCTGAAGAAAAAAAATGGAATTAAATATAATTAATTTTTAATAGAAACAATAAAGAAATATAAATAAAGTAAATTGAATACATAAAAATCCAAAATTATATATACAGTACAGACCAAAAGTTTGGAAACACCTTCTCATTCAAAGAGTTCATTCTTTATTTTCACACTGAAGGCATCAAGGGCTATTTGACCAAGAAGGAGAGTGATGGGGTGCTGCGCCAGATGACCTGGCCTCCACAGTCACCAGACCTGAACCCAATCCAGATGGTTTAGGGGTGAGCTGGACCGTAGACAGAAGGCAAAAGTGCCAACAAGTGCTAAGCATCTCTCGGGGAACTCCTTCAAGACTGTTGAAGACCATTTCAGGTGACTACCTCTTGAAGCTCATCAAGAGAATGCCAAGAGTGTGCAAAGCAGTAATCAAAGCAAAAGGTGGCTACTTTGAAGAACCTAGAATATGACATATTTTCAGTTGTTTCACACTTTTTTGTTACGTATATAATTCCATATATAATTCCACATGTGTTAATTCATAGTTT
This sequence comes from Carassius gibelio, assembly GCF_023724105.1. Lineage (NCBI taxonomy): Eukaryota > Metazoa > Chordata > Actinopteri > Cypriniformes > Cyprinidae > Carassius > Carassius gibelio. Next base: position 8,161,742 of record NC_068401.1, on the reverse strand, counting down.
TGATGCCTTCAGTGTGAATCTACAATTTTCATAATCATGAAAATAAAGAAAACTCTTTGAATGAGAAGGAGTGTCCAAACTTTTGGTCTGTACTGTATATATATATATATATATATATATATATATATATATATATATGTGTGTGTGTGTGTGTGTGTGTGTGTGTGTGTGTGTTTGTGCGTGTGTGTGTGTGTGTGTGTGCATGTGGAAAATATATAATGTTTTATTTTTTTGCTTCAGACCACACCCCTTCCATTTTCTTCAACTTTTTAGGTGGACAACCAAGAGTGTGAGTTATGTAAAACCAACTTAGTCAACCTTGTCCTATCTTTCTGCCTCTGGGGGCTTCAGCTGGCTGAGCTGGTTTGACAGAATATTCATATTACAACACACACATCACATAGAAATAAGACTGGATAGGAATTTAAATGCATTCATCCTTTCTTTTATTCATGCACTTCTCACTTTTCTATAGCAACAGAGCAATTTTAATTGTTTCTTGCACAAACAGAATGAGCACTCGAAGCTATTTTAATGAAATAAGTCAAGTCAATATATCTGATCAGGAATATGTCGGTGGATAGATTTAGTTAAGGCCTGATTAAACACATGTTGACAGGGCAGTCAGTGAATGAAGTCAACACAGTCCGGTTCATGATATATGGGAGCAGCGTTTACGTCATGACGGTTCTTATGTAAGATTCTTATTCTTTCTTGGCCTGGTTTTCTCTCACTCTTTCTGACTGTGGTCAACAACTAAGGGCCATTCATGACCCTACGACTGGCTCTGTCATTGTGTGTTTATGTCTTAGTCTTCTTGAATTCTTAGAGAAGACATTCTTTTTTGCTTTTTTCAGTTGCTACCTGTAACATGTGAGGTTGGCTGGTGAAGCAGTGCTAATGTCTTTTTCCCACTTGTTTGAATGTTTCATATGAAGAATCATGGCCACAGAACACATGCTTACAGTGGAACTGGAATGGGATGAAATATTGATTTCCAACAAGTGTAAAGTCGATGAAGTGACCTCTATAAATGACCCAGCTGCTACACTGAGGATCACACCGATGACGGATACAGGATCACTCCTGAAATTCCCTTTTCTAAAATCTGAAATTGACCTGTCACATAAGAAAGGAATACTAGACCTCAATGGATACCTGAAGCAATAGTTATTTTCTCCCTACAGATATTCAATAAGGTCCAAAAACCCACTAGAGAAAATGCTTTTATTTTGCATTTTTAATACAATTGTGTTCATTGTAGTTTATATTTCTTCATAATTTTTTTTTTATATTGATTGAGTTTATTTATAAACGTTTTAATAATTTGTAAATACCTAATTTATTATGTATTTATTTAGTTTATTCCATAATCGTAAATGTTATATAGTGAAATGCCTCTCTTTGAAAACAGAAAACATTAAATAGAATATTATATATTATTATATATGTAAATTATAAATCAGCATAATAAGTTTGAGTGGATTTAAGTAAACATAAAAGTGAATTTAAGTAAACATACATTTATTTATGTACCTTTCATTTATTGATAAATGTGTTTTTTTATTATTTATTTGTAAAATTGATCAAATTAAATAATAAATTTTGCTTTAAAATATATATAAAATATGCGGTCAAATGCACCATTTTAAATTTAGAAATGTTTTGTTCTTTATAATTATTGTCAGCATAATAAGTTAAGTTAATTAGAACTGTTATTTAAATAAAATTATAACTTTTTAGTTACTTATAAATGTTGTATTATTTATAAAAGATCTATATATATATATTAATTTAATAAAATGTTAGTGAAAATGCTGCAATTTTGCATTTTAAGTTTAATTAATGTATAATTGATAGAAAACGTACACTTTTATTTCTTTGTTTTATAAATGTTCATTTATATTATTTTCTTTACAAGCTAAAATCTTGTCCCAGTTTGTGTATCAAAAGTGTCTCACACTGGCACTTAGAAAGTTGAAGAGAAAATATCAGAACGATGATTAAGAAACTAAATATTTACACGTGTGTGCGTATAAGTGTTAAATCAATTCAGAGAAAGGAACAAAGAAAGTGAGCAATGCTTTGCCCTCACAATGCTCTATTCTTAGGAACACAGAGAGAACAGAGGTAGAATAGAATGAACTGAACTAAAACGGAGCACAGCTGAGTACCTGTAATGAGCATGCATGTTAACTCTCTAAATGAGCCAGCTGCATGCTTCAAAACCAGCAATTACATAAGCTGAAAATATCCCCCAAACGTTTCAGATTGGGGATGATTTCATTTGATATTTGCCTGACATTTTAAAGGATGCGTAATTAACGTATGTAGGCCAACACATGATCCCCAGCGCTAGATAAAAGAACTAAAAATATAGCGATTTCAGTATTACCAAATAGCTCTGTTGCCATGGCAACCCCTATTCTGGAGAAGAGGTGATGCTAAGCTACACTGACAAACAAGAGCATGCTAAATCAGACAACACTTGCACACATGCACTGACCACTAACCATTTACATTTCTGTTGACATCCATGATGTTACATCCAATCACTGGAACAATGCAGTCCACTGAGACACGGGATAAAGCAGAGAAAACAACCAAACAGAACAAATGATTAAATTCAAAGCCTATAAAGCCCATCATTTGGCATCTGAAGCCCCCTGTGGAGCACTTAATTTTAGACCAACTGTTCATGGACCACAATTCACTAAATCTAGCACAGTTTTAGGAGACATTTGAGTCCATTTGAGTATTAAATATTATTATATTGCCGAGCAAAGGTTGCGAGAAGGTTGTTTATTTTTAATTTTTAAATAAGTGTCTAAGCCTGCATTTACCTGAGCAAAAATACAGTAAAACTGTACTTTTCTTTAACGTTATTACAATTTAATAACTGCTTTCTATTTTAATATATTTTAAAATGCATTATTTTTTTCTGTGATGGCAAAGCTGAGTTTTCAGTCCAGTCTTCAGTGTCAAATTATCCTTAAGAAATCATGCTGATTTGGGTTGGTCATAATTTGAAATCTTATTATTGATTCTATAATAAACCATCACATTTTTTACTCTAATTATTCACTGGAGAAAAAAGCATGACAACTAGCCCCAAGCTTAAAGAGTGCTGTCTGATAATGCATGTCTGTTTTACATGTGCGTCATTCTGTGAGTGATACAGGTCGATTTGTAACCTAGACAAGCGTCTAAATTCTCAAACAGCCAGTAGAGGAAAAGGTCAGGCCACTTGGTCAGGACACCCTGTGTTAAAAGTTTCACACAGGGCAAGACATTAGCATCCTTAAAACTTGTGATAAAGTAGAGCGATTTTCTGCTATCTATTGACTGTGAAAGCTAAAGAAAACATCCTGAGTAAGTTTATGTAAAAATAAACATTAGTTTTGTGACCAATTCTATCTCTCAAAGAGATAGTTCACCCAAAAATGAAAATGTTGTCATTAATTACTCACCCTCATGTCATTCCAAACACAAATTAAAATATTGTGATGAAATATTTAAAGCTTTCTGACCCTCCTTAGACAGCAAGGGTCCTACCACGATCAAGGCACAGAAACAAAGTAAGGACTTGATTAAAATAATGTAATCAACGGTTCAACTGTAATTTATGAAGCTTGCGTGTGCATGCGTGTGATGCTGTTGACGTAAAACATGCATAGGGCACACTGTCCGGAGAGAGAAGAAATCATTGAATAAAGTCATTATTTTTGTTTTCTTTGCACACAAATTTTTTTTCTTGAAGCTTCATAAAATTACACAAAACCACTGATGTCACTATCTTACAATGTCCTTACTATGGTTCTGGGCCTTGACCATGTCAGTTGCATTGCTGTCTATGGAGGGTCAGAAAGCTCTAGGATTTCATTAAAAACATCTTAATTTGTGCTCCAAAAATGAATAAGGTCTTACGGGTTTGGAAGGGCATGTGGGTAATTAATAACAGAAATGTAGTGTTTTGGTGAGCCACCCCTTTAATACTTTTTATTGCACTATTCTTTATTTAGCATCTACAGCTCAAGACCCAAACTGGGTTTTAGTGACTAATAGTGACTTGCTGTAATTTGATATACAAGATACAGAACATCTTGCAAAAAAACAAAAAAAAAAAACAAATTCACAGTACGAGACCAGAATTTAACACAAACAAGTTTTATTTTTTCTCCAACATACCGTGAATGACAGATATAAGATAGAGGTATCTGAACATGTCAAATAATAATATTTATTAATATCATTATTGTAACATTAATAACATGGAATGTAGTTTTCAAAGCTCCATTCACTTTTTCAATGTTTTTTCTTTTTAGTTTATTTAGGAAATATGACAAATAAATAAAGCTTTATTATCGTCTCTGTATGTCAACTAACTATCTGAATATAGTTGTCTCTGCACGATGGGTAAAGGTGCGAGGGGAGGGTGCTGTAGAGCGATAACAGTCTTTCTTTTCACCACCATCAAACAAGGAGCGCTCCGAAGCTAATCAAAGTTCAAGACCCTTCTCAAGGAATGAGGACGGGAACGAAATCAGGTCCTTTTCGGTAAATAACCATTCCTCAATAAATAGAACAAAAAGGGAAACGGCAGCAACCTTGTAACAGTACATGGGGGAAGTGAGTAAAGCTACTAAACATGGAGGAAGCAGATCGTGTGATGACTTGATGTTAGCTTCTCGACCCTTTTTAATCCTCTACAACACAAAAAACAACTGAACAGGTGGAGCTTTGAGAGCTGAACGTTTCAAGGGATTGAAAGAATGAGGAAGAGAAAGAGAAAGAAACATTTTCCCATTCGAACGCCATGCTGGTTTGAACAAAGCTGGGGTTTAATCTGTGCTGTGGTCCTCTAGTTCCGAAATGATGGTGATGAGGTTCTCCAATCCAAAGATGTAACCGCTGTCCTGTCCCTCGTGGACTACACTGTCCTCGTCGTAGTGTCGACACGTGGTGTGAGCAAAGTCAATCATGCGAACATCCACCGCCGGGCCGCTGTCTGGCCTGGCCATGCGTCGCAGCACAGCAGAGCTGCTGGTGCTGCCACAAGCACCGCTGTTGCTACTGCTGCTAGCTGCACCTGCACCGTGAGGGAATCCAAAAGCACCACCCTCCTCCTCTTCCTCCTCCTCCTCCTCCTCTTCTTCTTCCTCGTCGTCATCTTCCTCGTCCTCCTCTTCCGAAAGCCCATCCTCTGCGGAGTGGCGTGATCGCGGAGGGTCTCCGTCGTATATTATCAAGAGTGAGCTGGAGTAAAAGCGGTAGCTTTCGCAGGCCTCCAGTGCCGCCTGCATGTCTCGCAGCCTCCGCAGCACCGGCGACAGGAGCTCGCGTCTTAGGCGCCTCCCGTCATGGAAGAACTGAAAGATGGCCTCTTTGAAGCCGGACAGAGTCAGCTTGCGGCCGTGGTACTTGTTCATGAACATGAGCTGCCCTGTGTCTGAATGGTAGACCTGGAGGAGAGCGAAAAATAGCGTGTGAATAAAACATGCTTCTAATATTATGGAATTACGCTCAAGAGCTGCACTAACCTGCATGCCGCAGAGGCGCACTCCGATGCTGGCAGAGGTACTCTGCTGACACTTGCGGATCTGGAGAGCCTTCTTCTCCTCAGAGGCATCGTCCCCGTGCTGCCTCGTGCCCATCTTCAGATCAAGCACGCATGGAACTGTGTAGCGCCATGTCAGGTTCTCCAACAGGATGAATTCTGAAGGGAGGTTCTGGGTTAAGGGAAACATAGATTCCACTTTCTTTTCAGTATTGCTCTACAATTAAACTTTGTTTTTCTGCAGAATAAATAGGCATGTTTTATCTATAACTGAGAAGATCCACTTCATTTTCAGCGTTTATTTGCGCATCTTCTCAGTTAACCACGGCTCTGTGTAGTAACAGCTGCTCTATGTGAAAGCATGCACCTGATGGAATTTACCGCTGATTAGAGAACCGGCTTTACTGAAGAGATGCGCATTAACGATCGGAGCAGCCCTATCAGTATTAAAAACAAACTTACACTTTTATGTCATAATCTTTTTTTCCAAGATACTTTGATGAATAGAAAGCAAAAGAACAGCATTTATTTAAAATAGAAATCTTTTATTACATCATAAATGTCTTTACTGTCACTTTGAATTCATTTAACGTTAATTTAAGCATCCTTGCCAAATAAAAGTATTAATTTCTAAAAGGAGAAGGTTTGGTTAAGCCTTACTGACCTCCAATGTTTGAACAGTGCTGTTTATTTATATAAATGAATGACATAATCTAACAATGGGCAGCAAACTGCACTAGACCATTCCAGCTTTGTTTGCGGCAGCATTGAAGGATACTGTACTGGTTGCGGTGTTTTGCGTTCTCCTTCATCCTCTGCAGGTGTTGCTGGTGGCACTTGAGGCTCCAGGGGTTGTGCTTGAGCTGAGGGCCGGCAGCATTGCTCCTCTCCAGGCTGTAGTAGAACACCTCGGCCTGCGTAAGCCACTCCAGCTCCTCCTCGCGTTTGACACTGGAGGGGTGTGGATAGAGCTCGGTCAGCCTGACACACAGATTACGGCTAACTTGGTAGAACTTGTATTAAGAGATCTAAACAAATTCCTTAGGTTTAATATTCAATTTTGGCGTGAAACTCGTCCTGTGCTGTTTGTGCTACACCCCAAGGCTTGTTGAGGTGGGTCAATACCCATGATTCCTAAAATCCTAAATCCCCCCACAAAGAACAAATGCCTCTCATCTAGCCTTTCACCTCCTCCCTGGTCACACTGAGGTCACTTCTAAGTCACAAAGCTATGCTTGTTACATAACCTCTTGCCAAACTTTGGCTCAAAACACACAATTGAACCGGTCTGGTTGCCAGCAGCTGAGAGTGCATCTGTTCTGCCCAGCTGGGTGTTCTGTAGGTCAGTGCGTTCAGTGCCTCCTCATGACGACAAGGACGCTGCGATCGGTCACATTCTCATTGAGTCAGACAAGTACTTAGCAGGGCCATTATTACAGGAGAACACAGGCTAGTATTATTCAAGAGATGTCGGGTATTGTGGCCTAGGCATTAAAGCTTAAGACTGCTAACTGAAAAGCTGCTGGTTCGATCGGCAAGAAACAGTACGTGATTTGTCAGTACTGTTGTCCTTGAGAAAGACTCTGAACCTCCCTGCAGTCTCTGGTAAATGGATACATTTTGATCTAAATACAAATTTTTACAGAGTTTATTCATGCAAAATTGTGCTACAACGTAACAGGTAGTTGTCACATCTGTGCCATTTGGTTGCTAACTGTTCTAAGTGTTTTTAGCACATGTCTAAACAGTTATTATGAGGTAGTAGCGCTGAACAATTTATGGGAAAATATAATTGTGATTTTTCTGATAAAAATTGTGACTAATTTAAATTGCTAAATTTTTAGTACTGCATTAAAAATTTAGGGCCATTAACACCACTTCTATGTTTCAATTCTTCAAAAGTACTTTTGCATATGTTATGCATATTGCTAGGACACCTGCGCAATCTGATGTTACCGCCCCCTCACCTCTTGTCTTTGTCCTTCTGAGCATGTCTGGACCGGTCCTTGCTGTAGCCCTCATTGTCCAGCAGCATCTTACTGACCCATTTTATTTTGTTATTGGGTTCCAGGTCTGCCGAGGGGTCCACGTTCTCCAAGTCCCCAAGCTCACTGTGCAGAGGGTATGCAATAAGACACAAATTTCCTTCCTCATCCTCCTCAAAACTCACCGAGACCACACCTGCAGACAGATGAGAGAGATATGGAATAGGAGAAAAAAAAAGAAAAAAAGAATGAGGTCAGAGGTGAAATCATAATAACTTCACTTCAGCAAACAGGAAGTAGACAGAGATCCGAGCTTAAAGTAAACTGTCTGGGAAATCTTTAACATCTCTTACCCACTTCTCTTTTTTGCACTTAAAAGCTCGCCAGTCTTTAACAAAAGCTACTGAGCCGACAGCACGGGCTGCTCCTAACCTGATAGGAATCACACAATCCATAAACAAACGAGACAGAAATTCTTGAAAAAGAGAGGGAGGAAGCAAAGAAGGCTGAGGGTTGGGAAGAGAGAGAAGTCTATCAAACAACAACAACAACAGCAACAGCCAATGTACAGGAGAGGTTTCACTGGATCAGATTTCTGAATCTTTCACAGCAAACCACATCAAACCTCCATTTAATCAATGCCACACAAGAAGGAAAACAGCCAGTAAATAAATGACAAGAGGCTAAAGATATGATGAAACCAACACTATTTATTGTCAAAGATCATGTCACATCATGACTCTAATTCAAGAGCATCCATAAACCACAGTGCATCAAAACCTGACAAAAAAAATGAAGGCATCACATGTAAACACCGCACGAATTACAAAAATAAATTATAAACCTGAAAGACAGCCCCAGAGATATACACAAGAAACATCTTTTGCACTAAATAAATATAAAAAATTTATTCTGAGAGAAGAAAGAGTGCTAAAAGGGATAAAGTCATGAAAAAGTTAAATAGATAAAAAATTTGAATTAAAATAAAGATTTTACAAATTTGATTTTTTTTATCATTCTCAGTTACATTATTATATAAGTATTTTTAATATAACAATGTAAAAAAATACAAATAATTCAAACAATATTTTTTAAAAGACAGAACAAAAAAATGTTCATGTAAGTCATATTTCATCAGCATTTTTTATTACAGAAAATGAGATTTGTTTAATGAAGCATTAAAAAATGTATATATATTTATAAAGAAATTTAAAAGCATTATTTTCAAAACAACAGAGCATGATGCAAAAAACATAGCCAGAGTCTCGCACTGACTTCGAATTCAGAATATTAAAACACACACTCAGTAAATTTTTATTGACAATAGCTTCCTACCATTAAGAAAAGGATAGAAATGCATTTCAAGACACCATAAACAACCACAAAGATGCCCGAGCTTCTGTTTTGACATCACACCCATCCCCCCAACCTTACCCAATAAAAAACATATGTCCTGCACACTTAACACACTGGAAAACAGCCCATTTAAAATGTATGGATACTGCAGTGTGCATCCAAACTGGGCTGTGTGTCTCTGTGTTTTGAAAGAATAGAGAGAGAGAAATGAGACAGATGGACATAAGCAAAAACGAAGCCGGTTGAACTTGTTTTTCCAGGTGTTTCTTCAGGAATGACAGCAAAGTGTGTGGGAGGCAGTCTATGACGTCATGTCAGCAGTCTTTGGGTCCAGAAAAACAACAAACTTGTCATTGCTGCCGCTTTTCAAGTTTTTTAAGCTGGAATGCGCTCCACATTCAGGTATCTTCAATCGTACCCTGACAGGTGTATGCGTTAAAGTACAGTCTTGCCAATAACTTACCTTTAAGGGGCCCTACCGAAACGGGACATTTACAAAGACACTATACCTAAATATTTAAAGAAATATAAACTCCTATAAAACAGAAAGGTGATGGTTGTAACCATTCACATTCAATGTAAACGACAATGAACATGACTGGCAGGTGTCTGTTTCCACTAAATAAAAACAGACACACGGCACGGGTTTGCAACAACATGAGGGTGAATAAATAATAGCAGAATTGTATTTTTTGGGGTGAACTGTCCTTTGAAGAATTACAACAGCGCCACCTTCAGGAGAATAGCGTTAAGACGCAAACACAGCAGCAGTGCTGGCCTTCATTGAACATGAAGATATTTTTACAGTCTAACACACCGAAATATCACATTGTATGCGAAAGACAGTAATGAAGAAGAAAAGAATGGCTTTAACAGCCAGGAAAAAGGAATAAGGCGCCACATTAGTAGCTACTTACCTTTATATTGCGGTGTAAACTTCCGCATAGCCGCAGGGAGGCTCTTGTAAAACTGGTGCTCCCGGGGGATGAGGGGCTTGCATATTGTCTGCTCCCCGAAGCGGAGCACACACGAGTGTCCCCCCACCTGGTGCACAAAGGGCTCAAGGAGCACCCCTTTGCCCAAATACCCCTGCGGCTCTGTCTGCATCCCCTCGATGGCTGGGCTCATCCTCCGGGGGCATTAGACTCTCGCTCCTGGTCCAGCTGGACACCACAGACGTGTAGACGGATGAAAAGGACGAGATGGTCTCAGTATTTTTCTTTCTGTCTTTCGTTTATCTCGATTCACTCTATCGTTTATTAACCGTCAGTGATGTATTCTCCGTCGTGCAGCAGGACACTGCGGTACATAAACAAAAGAAACGGGAAGGAGGAAGAAAGGCTACACGACAGAAGATAGAACACAGCTCTGTGTTTGGATTCAATCCTTTCTTTTACGACAGGAATAATCTAGTTTGTATCTTCTTCTAGTTATTCTAAGGAGCGAAATTTAGGGGATTTTAATCGAGAAAGAGCAGCTTAAACGCCCGAGTGTCAGCCGCTTTCTCGGAAGCTCTTCTACTGATACCCTAAGCGCTTGCCGAACCGACAAAATGTCAGCGCTGCATCAGTTGCTCCGCCTCTAACACAAACTCGACCAATCAGAGCGCCGGAAACGGTGTAGGGTGGCAACAAGCGGAGAGGACGGAATGCGAACAAAGAGCGAGGAAGGGTGGGGGAGGGGAGGATGTAGATGGAAAACAGTCTGGGGTGGAGGGGAGGGGGAGCTGAGCGACTCAGCTGTTTTTCTCCCTGTGACATGGATGTCTTAGGAAGCTGGTAAAGTGCACACTTTAAAGCACTCACAAGGGTCACGACGCAAACATGAAGAACATTGCAGTTTAGGGGGGACAGGAAACGAAAAAGCAGAAATAAAAATGTTCTAAATTAAACGAAAACTATAATAAACTAGCAGATAACATTGACTTGGCCAAGAAGTCAAAGAAAAAACAATTAACAATAAACAGTTTTTTTTCTACGTTTTATTTATATAGCGCTTTTTCTCAATACACATCGTTTCTAAGCTGCTTAACATAAATGATGATAATTTTTTATAATGTCTTAATGTCTTCATGCCTTTCATAGCCTTTTATAAACTTTACATTGTGTGATTATCTCAACAAGGCCTACTGTTTATTGCTTTGCTTGAGTATAAAGTTGGATGTATACTACAGGCCTATCCAACTTTACATAGAGCTGTGTGTGATAAGATTACATTTTTGCAACAGTCAGGCAGTTGAGATTTGCTATATACTATATACTTCATGAGTATACCATAATGTATGTGGATAAAATTGGACTTAGCTGTAGGCTATTCAACTTTAGAGAGCTTTGCAGTAATATAGTTTACATATTTTATGATGATATGAACAGTCACACAGCTGAGTTTTGCTATAAAAGCTACATATTGCTTTACCTGATGCTGCTGGATGCACTATAAATCCAAATTTGGCATGGCATAATATTCACATAACACATTGTATACATACATAATATCTGTATTTCCCTATTGTGCAAGACAAATGCAACTGTGGCCTGCACATTAAAAACAATATATATATATATATATATATATTAGGGATGCACGATAATATCGGCACAATATCGGTATCGGCCGATAAAAGCTTAAAATGACCATTATCGGTATCGGCCGATATGAATATTTCTGCCGATGAGCCAAACCGATATTCTCCAAGTGAAATAATTGACCTGTTTTTCAGATGTGAATGTCTGTCTACATTTGTAAAATAATAAATTTATGGTAGAATCATTACAGAAGAGATACATGGATTTCTCTTCAGTAAAATTAAAGTTTAAATATATCAGTATATATTTGTATATATATCGATATCGGTATCGGCATCGGCCAAAATTATTTTGAAAATATCGGCATATCGAATATCGGCCAAAATCCAATATCGTGCATCCCTAATATATATATATATTTTTTTTTTTTTTATAAAGAAAATGCATATGAAATTCTATTATAGTACTAGTGTGATATTTTCTGTGCAAATAGGAACCTGGCAAATGAGAGGAAAAACAGGTGAAACATGATATCAGTGGCCCTCGGGGTATAGGGGATTACTGTTGTGTGCTTCAGTGTAAATCGTTCAGCAAACTAAATGAAATTTGTCTCACCTGCCTATGGACAGATGTTTGTTTTCTGAGGAACTGAGAGCACTGAGGTATTGTGTCAGTGTTATTTATTTTTATTTTTTACTAACATAAAGTTAATGAAATAATCTGGATACATGATTTTCCTCAGAGAAAGAGAAATGCACATAGTTTGAAGGAGGATGGATGTGTATCATGAGGTTTACAGTAGTGTTGGACCACAAGCAGCAGATTTGACTTTAATCTCTCTCTCTAATCCCGCCTGCTGTAACTCACGAGTGGAAAATGGGCCATGGAAAAAGTGTGAGAGAAGAATGAAAAACATCAAAAACTACTACAAAGCAGGGACCTCCTTTTTATTGAAATGTCCAAGACAGCCAGATAGATTTTTATTATTAAATATTATTTCAGAGACTTCAGACAGAGATGGAGCTCTATTAGTTTTAGCCATTGTCTAATTTTATTTAGATATTTAAAAAGATTTCAATTTAAATTCTCTCATATTTATTACATTTAAAAATCCTCATGTTGTTCTGAAGCCAAAATAGCATTGAGTAAGAACACATTTAAGTTGTTCTTCACTGAAATCTCTATTGCATTAGCAGCATTTTCTATGCTACAGAGCTTTAAACATTAAAACATCATTACCATGCTTGAGAATGTGAGCATGGCAGTGTCAAAGGGCCACACAATTCATTTATTCATTAATGGAACAAATGCAAATTGAGGGGTGGTATACCAGCGGTTAAAGGTTTTATCCAGTGGCACAGCCCTGACGCTTTGATCACAGAGACCTTTGAAACCTGTGAAATTGAAAATCCCTGAGAGAACCACTGTGCCTTTAAATAGGGTATATAACCCCAAATGGCTCCTGTGCCTGATATTTTTATTATGCTATTTAAACAGCATCTGCTAAATGATAAGTAATTCATCATAGAGCTAACCAGATATGCTGCTGTTAAGATCTGTAAAGACCATTGCCTTTACAAATGTTTAAACAACACTGACCTCCAGTTGAGTAGTGAAAAAGGGCAGGAGACAATTAAAACTGACAACAGAGTGAAACACCAGCCTACTTACTGATCTGAGAAGGATCAGAGAGTTTCATCAGTTGCTTGCAGCTGGAATACATTCTGAGATATGTAACATTCTGAGCTTTGGCAGTGTAAATCTGAGACCCGAATGAGAATGAGAGCACCAGATTAGTGATAAGTTACCTGTGGCACTTTTGGCAGAGTTCTAACAAGGGCATTAAACCACGGACAATGCCAAGGCAGCACTCAACTCCTCTTAATTCACTTTCAGACTTGGTACATCGTGTCTGCAAATGAAGACTGTAGGGGCACAGTCTGCCCTGTAACCCAGTAAGAACTGGAGGTCAAAGCCAAGGCAAAGACTGGGCTTCATGAATGGAGACAGGTGAGACATTAATGCGATTTGGGCCATGCTAATCTCTCAATGTGTCTATCAATGGGTAAAGACACTGGGATTGATGTGCAGATTGGCATCATCGATCCAGGACAAAGAGTACGTGTTAGCATGTAGTTATGAACACTGATGTGTAGATGTGTAGCAAAGTCTTTGCCAATTAAATAAAATTTAAATTGATTCTATTTCTCTTCTTTATACAATTCCTTTCTTTATGTCCTGGTCTTAGTGTGCATGATGTTTCAGTGCATATTATTAAAGAAAACATATATATCTAAATAATCTTTCCACAAAACACAATTTAAAGGAATGGATTTTTTTATTTTTTGTTTATTCGACATTACAAGAGCTCTTAATTTTCCTCTTCATCAACCTGTAATAAGAGACTACTTTTCATGATCCAATCAATTCTTAATAATTAAAGTCTAGTCCTGGCACACATATTTTAATTACCACTGTGCTAAATAATCACTGATATTTCAGAGATATGTGAACTTTTGCAAGAAAACTGATTGTGAAATTCATTGAGAACAATGCAATAAGCAATAACTCAGAAAACAAGGTTTGTTACCTCTGAAGAGAAGGAAAATGACTCAATTTAAATATATACAAATACACTTTATATAATCTAATTCAGCATTCTAAGGATTCACTAGTGGTTAGTGCACGCAAAATATCACATACAAAAGTAATACAGTTGTATAATTTATTCTCCTCGTGTGTTTTGAATCTCTTTTAGCAATTAGAGAGCAATGACTGGATATGACGTCCACAGAATCCACATTTTTGTGTTTGTGTGTGCATGAGAGAGAGAAATTAAGAGTGTATAGGATGACCTTGAGGAACCAAGGGGGACCAAATCCTCCTGATTTTGCCCACGTGATGACAGTGGCATGAGCAGTAAGGATGGATTAGTTTGGGGTAAATGAGAAGGTGTTGACTGACATACCTTAAAACCAATATATGGGACAGCTGGTATAGTTAGAGGGAAAGCAATAGAAAAACGTGCACCATAAAAAGACTATAAAGTCACCTGAGGAATTTTGATCTATACTCAAACACTTCTGCTCAGCGGTGAGATCATACTCTAAGTACAAATCAAACTGACCTGCCAAACCTGACAACAATACAGGCCCGTAGCCAAAGATGCCTAAACAGCCACGTCCTGCACTGAATGGAAAATAGTTGGGCTCAAGGTAAGTCTATTTACAAGACAGCTCAGAGCAAATCTGCACAGGTCACTGAATAATACCTGAACAGTACATATATTCTCACACAGTGCCTAATAATAGCACAGTTTTTTCCACAGTCTTTTAATAGAGGTGGATTATATTTTAATTAAATCACACACACACACACACACACACACTGTATACTGTATACACACCACTACTAAATGCAGCTATCTGCTTTATTTAGATTAACATTGTACATATATTTCAATAGCATTTAGTTTACTAAACCTTTAATTATCTGTCACTAATATAACCCCATTAAAAAAAAAACAAAAAAAAACGTTGCCATAAAACTAGTAAATTGGACATGAAAATTAAATAATAAAATGACCATTTAAATAAATTACCTATGCTCTATAAGTTTACAGCAGCATATACAAATAGCTGAAGAATCAGGTAATATAATCTTAAAAACTCTGTGGCATTTTAATTTTAATAAACATTTGTAAAACATATGATGCATTTCTTGACTGGTGTCTTTAGAGCATCTTAAACGATTGCCTGGATGTTAAAGTTGTCTTCAGTTTTGACTTCGCTCGTCCACACTATGAAAACAATCCATCACGTGCAGTAAACACATGTACATGACTCTGAGATAATCCATCTTCAATGTCAACACATCTAACCCAGAATATCCCTTACATCTGTCTATATACAGTATGAAGCCCCCCCTGAGCTGGCGAGATCATGACACATACAGCAGCTGATTTAAAATAAGCCACATGCCGGATACAGTGAGAGTGTGTCCTGATGTCTTTATGAAGGGTCGTTGGCCTGAACAAATACATCCTCTCTAAGACAAAGCTTTTGAAACTTCCTGAGTGCCCTCCACCCTACCTTGGAGAATAGCATATCCTGCTGAGATGTGAACATACTGTCAGTCCTGTGTGTGGGTCAGGTTTTGCCTACTGTGGGGATCAAATGTCCCCAGCTTGATAATATGTTAAGGAAGAAGCTTATCACAGTATATAATGAAAATAAAAAAATGTCAACAGCGACAAAAATAGCATAAACATAATAGAATCTCTATTATAAATCATCTATCATATGTAGCATTGACAATTCCGATTCATTTTCGTGAATCAGTTTATTACAAACTAAGAAAATCTGATTCATTTTAGTGAATCAGTTTATTGTAAACTAAGAAAATCTGATTCATTTTAGTGAATCAGTTTATTATAAACTAAGAAAATCTGATTTATTTGAGTCAGTTTATAACAAACAAAGAAAATCTGATTCATTTTAGTGAATCAGTTTATTACAAACTAAGAAAATCTGATTCATTTAGTGAATCAGTTTATTACAAACTATGAAAATTTTATTCATTTTAGTGAATCAGTTTATTACAAACTATGAAAATTTGATTCATTTTAGTGAATCAGTTTATTACAAACTAAGAAAATCTGATTCATTTTAGTGAATCAGTTTATTGTAAACTAGTCATATATAGAGAAGAAAGTCTGATTCGTTTTAGTGAATCAGTTCATTCCACATTAGTCATATCATTAGTAATTCAGATAAATTTTAAACTCTCTCATATGATGCATTGGAAAGTCTGCTTTATATTAAAGAAATGGGTTGTTCTATAGTCATGTATGGTCAACATGTGCATTTCAGTACTTCCAACAGAGCTGGAAAGTGGATTCCTAAGACACTTGAAGACATTTCTCTAGTCTCCATGGTTACCCACTGCTGCCACATTTGACCGAGTTGATACATTTTGTATTATACAATAGCATGACGTTCCTGCAGAACATTGCAGAAAAATGCCTGTACTCTAAAACACTGTGACTAAAACAACAATAAACAATAAATAAATAAAATATATTTAACTGTTTATAAGCTACAGCACAAATACAAGAAACACATTAACGATTCATTAAAATATATATATTTTTTGCCTAGTTTAATATATATATATATATATATATATATATATATATATATATATATATATATATATATATATATATATATATATATATATATATATATATATATATATGGTAGTTATTTAATTTATGAAATAATATAATATCATATGTTTTATTTTGGGGAAAAATATTAATTCAGATAATTTTGACTTTTTTGGTCTTATTGTCCTGTGTACCTATCTATTATTTGCAAGTGGATGATGTTTGATTGTTCATTGAATATAAAATATTTAAATATATAAAATATGCTACATAAAATGGTAGTTATTTAATTTAAGAAATAATATAATATCATATGTTTTATTTTCTCACAGAATGGGCAATAGATGGATAGAAACTTGTAATACCCCATGATACCATGTCTACGTGTGTGGATTGTGGCCTCAGTAACACAATCTACAGAATGTCAATAAAGAGAGACAGATTATAAGCACGCACCTGGTGTCGTTTGCTCAACTAGAATTTAGCACTTAAGGTGAGAGATACAGAGAGTCTCAAGTTGAATGGTGACAATTAAGGGGGTGAATTCCAGAGCACTGACACCTGATACTCACGTGAGGGATAACATGAGCAGATTTATTAGCAATATTGATCGGCATCTCACCTACTCACCATAACCTAAATACTGTACATGCCAAGGCAAAGTCTGGCTTTCCATTTTTTTTTTTTTTTTTTTTTTTTTTTACAGACTTCTTATTTATACATTTTACAAAAGGTCAGACTACATCTAGCGATGAAAAGACAGAAATATGGATATATGACATATATTGTCTAATATCAAGAAGATAATAACATATGGAAGATACATGATGATTTAAAAAAAAATGATTATATAGCAGATATATATGTCAACATGCAATATAAATTTTATTTATATATGCAAACCTATTAAAAGAACATATATTTAGAGATCTGTATGTTTATGTTTTTGTAATAACATTTTCAATACATGTCTATTATTTTATATTTATTTATATAATATCAGCATGTATTCAAAATTTTTAGGATGGATATACATGTACATGACATGTACATATGTGTATATATTTACATATATTTCATTTTCTTATGGGAAAGAGGCAATGTAAACTATTTTTTGTTAAAAAAAAACAGTTTATTGGTGTACTTTCAAAAATAAAATACTATTTCAGTCTTTACATCAGAATTAATCTTTAATACAGTTAGTATCTTTGTATTAATTCATGAAATTCTATTTTTGAATGAAATTTGATTAAAAGGAAAAAAAACGTCATGGTCTACTATTTCATTGCGTATTATTTTCTTTGATAATTTGCCTTTATAATTTATCTATCTAAATCCCTTCAAACCACCAATATAATTTTTTTTTTTTTGCAGCAGAATTTGCATATGTTTCTAAATAATTAATTAGATGATCTAATGCCAAGTCATTTGTTATGTTTTGAAACAGTTTTTATTTGTGCATCAGTTTTTGTTACATCAGATGGATATTTAATTAACTCCACCTTAATTATTCTTTCACACATCACGCTGGTTACATATAGTGCTTTTCACAATAATTACTGTTTCATAATCCGCTTTACATAAAATAGCATGTTAAAAATCCCTCCAGTTAGCAAGCCAAGGGCAATGTGTCATGGAAAAAAAAAACAAGTAAAATGTGATCATCTATATTTAATAGGTAAGCCATCAATTGCCAGTGGCCTATATGCAAAGCCAGATGTGATGAAGAAAAACAAGAAGGAGGGGAAAAGGTGAAAGTGTGAAACCAGAGTGAGCTCAGAGTGAATTAAAGTGTGATCTCACGTGCGGTTAGAAAGTAGATATCTTACAGACAGACTGTAACCTAAGATAAGCTTTTAAATTTTTACATGGAAATCTGATCATATTAAAATGGCCACACCAATTATTCATGCTTCAAAACCAGTTTCATTGTAATCTTACAGTTCATATACCTTAATTGCCCTCACAGGTACACACCTGTTTTGTTGAAAAACTCTCTCGCTCTTTAAGTGTGTACTTTACATTATGTTTGTTTGTACTGTTGACACTGTGTTCTGGGTGTGATATAATGCATTGTACTCAGTGAACCAGAGTTTAATTGCATGCAAAGTCAATTTAGGTTGTGAAAATATCCTAAGGCTGCATCTGTGCACTCCTTTCCTTTGAGGAATCTTAGATATTCTCTTGGGTTGTGGTTCAGTGTGTCTGTGTGCCACTGTCACCTACTGGGATTTCTGATCATATATCTAGACAAAAATTTGGAGAACAGCGTTCCTTTTGTCTCTCCTCACTTGAGTCTGTGTATCTTACTTTCTTCATATCTTGCATGTTCTCTCTCCTAATGTGCACACTTCCTCCATCTGCTGATTTTCATCCCTTGTTTCTGCTATCCAACTGCATGGGTAGATTACAACCCGCAAGGTATTGTGTAAGTAAACAGAATTTACAATAACTTTTGTGTAATTATAGTTAGGGCTCAAAATCTCCCTAGTTGGGAAAAAATTACAGAAAGCATCCCCACAGTAAAACCACCATCCACCATTAAGATAATTCATGAATAACGGCGATTGGCCAATCAGAACTCGGTTCTGTAACAAGCTGCACACAAGTGGAAGCAAGTTATCATCATTTTTCGCAGGAGTTCTTTTTTGGTTTTTTTTGTATTCGGTTAATTCAAATAAATGAACCGTTCAGACGAGTAGACTCCCTGAAATGAATTAAAAATCCCAAACTGATGGAGCTGCTCCTGGATAAACAGGTAAACAGACCCAAAGATCACACACACACACACACACACAAACGGAAACCATGGAACTACGTTTAGATGAGCAGAAAAGATTTGAAAGGCTTGGTCTATTATAATGTAATAAATTTACATATAGTTTGAGTTATTATTATTATTTTAATGTAATTTTTACTTTTTGTTTGATTAATAACCATTCTTTCTTTCATTAAACCATACTTGTCTCTGTATGTAAGTGTGGATGTGTGAGGAAGGTATCATTGATGTGATGGATATTGAGAAGGTGATATGAGGCCCTGTACTGCAGCCAAGTAGCTGTTTGAGACTGTGGATGTTCTGATTGGCTGTTGATTGTTTTTGAGGAAGGGTGCTGATGTTCTGATTGGCTGGGTCCCAGCAGGCACGGCACACCTGAGACCAAATGCTGAGTGTCTATGGGCTGCAGCAGGCACAGTGGAAAAAAACAGAATCCCCACTCTGCCAACTGTGAATATGTTCACAGGGAAATGTACATAAACTCAGGCACACAAACAGGTCATACAACACAAACATGTGTTCAGAATCAGAATCCAGCCAACACCTTTGAAGTATAACATTCATGTGTGCTTGAGAGTAATAAAGCCACTGTGATCATTGCATGTTATTTTGATCACACAGTGACAGTGACTTTTCTGTTATTTACTTGTGCATGTTTGAAAAGAAATGATCATAAACAGTAGCAAATGAAAGGCAGAAAATCAGTCCAAGGCCAGGTTGGACAGAAGTGCCACAATTTCAGTTCAGACTACTGTGTAATATGTTGTTATCTAGCCTTTGTAATGTGTTGCATCATTTCCTAGGATAGAAAAACATCTCATTTTTCACAAGATGCAGCAATAAAAAATTGATTACTGAGATTTTCAGTGTTTTCAGCACATTTGGAAATAACATTTATTTTTAGCTCATTGTTGTGAGGTTGCTAGGGTGTCTTGGGTGGTTGTTATGCAGTGACTTAGGTGTTTTTGAGTAGTTTTAACATATTTCTATTTGGTTGTTGGAGATTTGCTAAAGTTGCTAAAGTTTTTGTACAGTTATCCTAAACTTCAGAGTACCATGTTGCTGTCTGGTTGGTTACTATATTAAATTTTTTGTGTATATATATATATAGATTTATCAGCTAAGCTAAAAGTTTTGAAAATAACTTCACTGTTTTAGGTCTGTTGCACAAATGATGCATATTACGCACCGAAGCGTAATTCTTAGAATTAGTGGTTTGTTCTTAACCCTTAACCCTAAGCTTGAGTAATACTGTAATTGTGATGCTTGTGTAACTTCTCTTTCTATGGAAGAACCAGAAGATATGAACTGCTAAGATTAGGTCCATACACACACAAAAATAGCTAATGCAATATGCCAGCTATGATAACAGAATTTTAAGAATTACCATGAGTCACGATGCACAACCTGCTAAGAACTTGGTAAACCACACCCTGCAATCATCTTACATCTCTTGTTCATGTCCTGTATCGTCCATCTCCTCAAACAATAAGTCTGTCACTCATAAGTCTCTCGACAATGTCTTCTGCACCCGATATCAAATTACTTTGGATCAGGCAACAGTAGCCCATTAAAACCTACTTTATTACTGTGTCTGATACTAATAATACATGACCTGTCCATCTGTCCTGTGCAGTTATGCAACAGTCCTGATTGCCCCACTAAAAAATTACTCACCAGTAGTGGCAAAAAGGGACCAAACTAGGGAGAAGGATGCAAAATGTAAATGACAAATAGAGGGGAAATAAGATGAGTAGGTATGTGTGTTAATACATTTGATGCAAGATAAATGGCAAAGGCGCTGAGGACAATGGCGGCACAGGTGGGCTAAAGAAAGCTGGTATCAAAGAGAGTAGATCAGAGAGAGAAACTTTAGGAGAGAGATAAACTGGAGCAGAGAGGTCAGCGTGACATAACAGATGGACTGAATTCTGCAGGGAGTCGCGGTTTGATGGAAGGATGGTACAGAGGATATCTCAAGCTCAGAGAATAGACATAACTTAGCAGTTGTGTGTGTGAGCTGGTCAGAACAGGTGTGGAGCGGCTGACTCGAGCTGATTTGGCTGTGTCTGGTTGTACATGATGTACATAGACACTCACACATAGACAAGCATGCACAGAATTTTAGGTGAACTAACAAAATAACAGAATGTTGTGGGGATTTGCATAAATTATTGTTGCATGAAACTCACGCACTGCATTTCCCTTTAAAATTTGTTTTGCAGAGGATGCTGGCCACTTTGATTTCATAGTAGGACATACTCAAGCATATTTTTGAAAAAGAAAAATTGAAATGGCAAATCATTTCTTAAGGAATATTCAAAACAATAATGGCTGTCTATTACTGCACTATAGTTAAAATAAGGATTAAAAGTGATTAAAAATGCATTTGGAAGGAGCCAGGCATTTCAAAATGTTTGCATTTTTTCAGCTTGTATATATTTGTGTTAATGTCTACCAAATGTGTAAATGCTAATATGCTTATATGTTATTTGAGCTCTAAGTTTGACTTTTTTTCAAATAAATCAATTTATCTTTTTGTATAAAAAAAGCTAATCATTTTTGTAAAGCAATTCTGTAAATATACTTTTTTTAAAAGACATTTTTTGTGAAGAAAAATAAAATTAACATTTCATGAAAATATGAATACAGTGCAAAGACAGTGTATAAGCATAATTATTTTTGTAAAGAAACCATAACATTTAATGTAAAGTATAAATATGATTTCTTGCAAATATGCAAATACATTACTAAAATTAAAAATGTTATAAGTTATTAAAGTAATTGTTTTTTTTTTCTTTTCAGTTACTTGCATATATAAATTATATAGCACTTTTTTGTTTTTATGAAATACTTATTTTATGTGGTAATGGACAGCAGTTTTGCATTGTAACATTCCTATAACCTGCATAATTTTTTAGATGATAGTGTTGATAGATATATATATATACATATTAATTAGAAATTGCAGAAAGGACATGGACAGAAATATAGATTTCTCTTTTATAAATGTATATTCTCCTCCACTCTGTTTTCTGGAGGTGTGAAAGTGTGGTCTATTCTCAAGCCATTGCAAGCTGGAACACAGTGTACAAGACAAGCTTCCCATGCTGTGAGTAATCAACACTGTGCATTTCTTCAGTTTAAAATAGATGACAGAACCAGACAAATCACTGCATTCCTCTAAGATTTCAAAACAGACAAGGGACTGTTTTACTAAGTTGGTCAACCAATGGTAAAGATATGGTCGAGACCGACAAAGCGATAGCACACAGAAGAGCAGACTGCCTACGCTTTGTGCCAGAGATGGCCTTTAGTGTGCCAGTCCATGTTCTGTTTAAATATAATCATGGTGAACCCCCATGAAAGGGCACGCAGAAATACAGAGCAATTTAGTAGAGCTGCAGTCATGCTCACACAAAGGGAGTAAACCCTGTGATTTATCCAACAGCCCACACAGACATCCAGCCTCCAAATATCACTCACCCATAACCACCCACACTTCAAACATCCAACACTACTGCCACCCACCCCTCTCATCCCTCCAAGCACACCTGTCTGTTCTTCTCTGTTATCCTGACGGCCAGTGAACACGAGGCATTAGTTGCTGGTTGTTGTTTTTGTTTTTTTTTGGTAAATGATAAACCAACAATTTTGCACTCATTTATACCTTGCAAAATTAAAATAAAAAGCATTTGAAGACTAAAATGAGTAGAGGGCTTTAAAAATGTATGCAAAAATATTGTTTTTGGATTCATTTAGAAAATTCGTTTGCAGGGGCCACTAGGCTTGATATTATGGAAACCACATTATAAAAAAAGTAATTGCAAACTTTTTTTTTTTTTTTGCAATTTTGAATTTATAGCTCAACTTGCAACTCTGAGAAGTAAAAATAGCTTTTTCTTTGTTATAATTGTTATAAATGGTTATTGAGATATAAACACAGAATTACAAGAATTCTGACTCTTTTCTCGCAATTCAGTGTTTAGATCTCACAATTTTGATATTAATTCTGAGTTTTCACGATGAGAATAACATCTAATATCGACTTTTTATCTCAGTTCTGAATTTTCTTTGCTTGCAATTACAATTTTATATCTTGCAGAATTTTGAGAAAAAAAATCACAAATACCTTTTTCAGTTTTATTCAAAAATAGGCTTCCATTCTTCCAAATTATATTTTGTTCTCTAAAGTAGTGAATTACTTTTTCTATTTATATTTCTTTTCTTCTTTTTAAAAAAATCCAAGATAACAAATGAAATGAAAATGAAACAGAATGATTACAATTTTTTGATCCCAACACATACAACAAAGTTAAAATAATGATAATAATAATTATAACACACACACACACACACACACACACACACACATATATATATATATATTTTTACTTCTCATATATATATATATATATATATATATATATATATATATATATATATATATATATAGTACACATATACATAAACACAATAATTGAAAATTACATTAATGCAGTGAAATCATTTTTAAGTGTAAATATTCAAATACTTTTTGGGGCCACTGTTAATTAAAAAACAAAAACACTGAACACAATAAACAGAAGGGCAATGATCTTATTGCATTCTGGCAGAGAGGCAGAAATGATTTCATGCATTGCTTGGATTGTGGAAGAAAAACAGTGGCTGAGATGTGATTTCACTCAGTGTTACTCTGGCATATCTGGTTTGTTTATCTTCCTACGCAGAATGTAATAAGTTAGAAGAGATAATGACAAAGAGTGAATGAATAAAGGAGGAAGAGGGAAGCAAAAATAGAAAGGGACATGGTAACTGTAAACCTCAGTTCAACAGAAGTGGTATCCCCCCGAAGTCCCCTTCCCTTTTCATTCAGCAGTCTTTCAGTCTCCCCTTTCATCCTCACATAGGCACAGCCTGTATCTATGAAAAGAAAATAGGTCTGTTTGTGCATGTGCTGCTGGCTTATGAGGCTAGGGCTTCCTGATACTTCAAATAAGGTTATTCGTATACTACACTACACTCAATGCTGCTTATTTCAGCTTATAGTTAGTTGAGGGTGCATGATACATACGTTAGAGACAGAGATACAGTATATTTGATATTTCAATTGTGCATGCTTCAGTTCTCCATTTTTACATTTAGATCACCTCTGTATCATCTAAAACACACTTGAACTTCATCTTTTAAAACACTGATAATTTATTAACACTGTTAATAGCATTTATTTCATGCTGTAAATAGATATATTTTCACTTAAAACAGTTTATTTTAAAATAGAATGATAATTTTAGTTCTTTATTTAAAATTTAAACAAAATAATATAGAAATTTGAGTTTCAATATCGAATGAATTTCAATAGTGGTGCATCCCAAGAGAAAATTGTTTATGTTTTTGAAAGAAATTGCTACTTTTATAGAAAAGATTCAGTAAAAACAACCTCAAAAACATTTTACTACTTCTATTTCAGATAAATTCGAACTGTTTATTAATGAATATTCCTATTTCACAGTTTTGCATTATTAATTTTTCCAGTTGTTTTAATGCTATTAAAGGGATGATTGGATATGATTCTTTAGAGTCTTAATGAAAAGTCTGTAACATAGGTTGGTTAAAATTTCTCAATGGTAGTGTAAAACAAAACAGTTTTTTACACCTTTTCTTGCATGCTTATTTAAATGCAAATTAGCTCTGATTGCCCCGCCCCTCTCTTCCAAGTCGCTCTCTGAGAGATGCAAAGCTTTAGCCACATTAATAACACATTATTAGGAAAGGGAATTTGCAAAGATTTATTAATAAACCTTATACTCACTTTTTCTGTTGGTGAAGCAGGATCACGAATGATTCACACAAAGATAGACGCATTTAGATAGATCGGGCGTGTTCCCTTCAGAAACAAATGTAATCCACTGCGTCTTCAGCAGCTCAGATGTCGGGAGTTAATGCTGACTGCTGTGCTCATTAATACATCAGTGAAACAATGGTGGACTGATGACAGCTCACTCAGGGCAGGCACTCTAAGGTAAGTCGACAGTCAGTCTGTGCTGAAATGTTACTGTCAATCACACAATTGTGGGAGGGCCTTGTCTGTGTGACGTCACACAGACAGGCATCTGAGATCAAGTATAGGTCTCTGCAGGAAAGTAATGGGAGTTACCAGATCAAGGTGTTCATAGACCATGATA
Source organism: Carassius gibelio (assembly GCF_023724105.1). Taxonomy (NCBI): domain Eukaryota; kingdom Metazoa; phylum Chordata; class Actinopteri; order Cypriniformes; family Cyprinidae; genus Carassius; species Carassius gibelio. The sequence goes on along the minus strand of NC_068401.1, from coordinate 8,136,185 downwards.
CCTGATTGGCTGAAGTCATAGTGATGGTAGGTTTAGGGTTGGGGTTAGGTAAGGGGGATCATTTTGATTGCATGATTTAGAAACACCAAGCAGTTTAAAAGCACCCACAAAGTCATAAATGCCCACTTTTGCTCTGCAGAGACCTAAGTCTCTCTGAGATCGGCTCAATTTAAGAAAGGGGAAATTATTTAATGAGATTAAAAAAAAAAAAAAGCACTTGGTGGATCTTTATCATTATAGGGTGGTTGTGTACACACACTGCCAACACACATTTCAGTTCAAACAACCTGTAAAAGTGAATTTAGCGTCAGATGAACCCTTAACATTTCCTTCAAAAACATAAAGTGATTACAAGTTTTTGAACAGTAATGTACCTTTCACTGGCTCTCTCTTTCTCTTTCACTCGCACATATCGCTTCCATATTTCTTTTCATCTTGTTTATCCTAAAGCTAAAAACACTGGACCTGTTTCCAATCCTCTTTAAACTCTTGGCAGCTATGCAGGTTCCAGTTTGTGTATGTGTGTGTGTGTGTGTGTGTGTGTAATCAGATCTCAATCTTCAGAAAGATCCGACATTAACAGGAGATGAGTGACTCATAGCGGTCAGTGAGAACACAAGATCAGATGGATGCCAATTAACACACACACACACCGGTAGAACCTGTTCATTGGCACAGCCAGCATGACATGGACACAGCTGATTATAATGTTAAGACAGAATATTTTATTTGCAGCCATTGCTGGAACTGTATTTATGTCTGATCATTTTCACTGTGAGTGCAAACATGACATAAATATTCACATTGTTTAAACAATTTAATCTCAGCAATAACATTTCTAGAATAGTTTATATTTGAGTTATATTTTATGTATTTTACAGAGAGCTGTATAATTAAAGTGCAGATGTGGATCTTTATCTTTACTGGTGGGTTTTGATCTAAAATTGGATTGATGACTGTTGATGAGCTTAATCAAGTTGAGGAAAAAGTTTTACATTTCTCCTCATTTTGAATTTATACAGAAAGTTCATCCACTTTTTTTCAGCAAAACATTACATTTACTGTATGTTTAAATGGCCTTGTTCTATTTTTGTTGTAAAAAAAAAAATCATATGTGTGGAAATGTTATGCTCATCATTTTTGTTGTAGACAGCAGGGATTTAAAAAATACTAAATGCAAATAATAAAATCCAACTAGCCATATAATTAAACACTTAAGACAGCACAATAAATATGCTTTTACTTTTTTGAAATTAATTTTAATAAAAAAAAATTAGAGAATGCTTCCCAACTTTTTTATAGCTATTTCTGTTTTCCATCAGTCTATCAAGACTAGGTTATCTTTTTTCTGAAGCCCTTTCTTTGTGATATAATCCAGTCCCCTGTGACGTTAATGGTTGTTGGTTTGAGACCAGCAGGTTTTAAAGGCCAGTATGAGCGCAGCTTCTTCCTGAAGTGGAAAATATGGTTCCAGATTGGGTACAAAAAAAGTGGCTGGGGACCAACGATCAGGAGGTCAATCATAAAGTTCCAATTAAATGTAGGTCACCTCCTATAAAAGCCTCTAATGGTTAAGAAATGGCTTTCTTTTACAAGATACCAACTCTAATATCACTGCTATTTGAGCTATTCAGAAAAGGCAGCAAATTCTACATCACATCCTCTTTCCATGAACTGTGCAAAGAAAGTTAGCTTTCAACACCTTCTCCATGATGGCTGTCCTAGGTCTCACGTCCCAAATGAGAGCTGACAAACAGGGGATTGTGTGTTCCTTGAAGTCTTTGGCAATCTGGATCGATGACAGGGAATGTTAGAGATCGTGATCTTTTTCGATTCAATAATGTAAGAGGATAATTCAGTGTTGGTGTCATCGCTGTTCAGTCTTGTGGTGTCTTCAGTTTAGAGTCACAGCTGTTGAGCCGTGCTGAAAATTAAATGTTGTTTGATGAATCCGTGCACTTTACTTGCAGCATGTATGTATGTATGTTAAAATGCCTCTGCTTCTACGCCATATCTAAACTTGACATAACACTCTAGGGTATCATTACTGATGTGATTACCAACCTCCCAAGTTTGGTGAAGTCATCCAAAGGCTATCCAAGACTCATCAGATTGTTTGGAAGGTCAGGACGTCACAGCCAGAATCAAGGCCAGGGTTTAGATACCAGGAGGGGGTATGAAGGGAGATACAGTATTACAATTGACTGGGTTTTCCCCCTTAGAAAGGAAACCTCTCCTTTTATGCAATGCAGGAGTAAGACATCTGCATTGCATTATCCAACTGCTTGTAACAGTAACTTAGAATGTTTTTAATTTATATTTTTTTAATAATAATAACATATTCTATTTTTATGCACTTTCTAAAGCCAAAGTGCAACAGTGTGATATAAACAGAAACAACAATAAATAAATAACAATATAATGAATTCATTAAGTAAATGTGTCTTAATCAACTTTTGAGAATATTCCAAACTTGAAGCATTTCTAATAGCAAAGGGAAGCACATTCCATAACTTACAGGCTTTAAATGACATATTAATCAATTGTGCATGCTCATTTCCCTTATTTTTACATTTTGGATAACCTTTCTCATAATCTAGCACTCATATAAAATGTACCTTTACATCTTTAACCAGTAATTTAATAATATTTATTTTTAATGAATCATATTATTTTATCAATTTTTAAATGTACAAATTACATTTGCTTTTATTTCAATAATTATACATATATTTAAATCTAATACTTTGCATTATAATGTTATGATGACTAAATTAACTTAGAACATGATTTTTATTGTTTTATTTTGTATTTAATTAAAACAAAATGGTACAACATTTAAATGTCCTTAATTTATTTATGTATAATTTATTTATTTAATATATAATTTATTTATTTATCTCTCTCCTGGAGCTGAGAGATTGTTAAACAAGGTCCTTCTGGTCACATTTCATCAGCTATAATTAAAATTTTGCTTCATATCCAAATGTTACTCTCAGGTTTGGTTCAACTACACTGAATATACTTCTGTACTTCTGAAGAAACAACACTTGAAAGAACAATAATTTTATTCAATAACTGAATTTTTAATACTAAGGGTTATGGGAATTTGTTAAAATTCCTAGCCCATACGAAAAATTGTTATGGTAATATTTAATAATGACATTAAGATCACAACTGTAAAGCACCTGTACCTGAGCTTTCAGTGTGAAAGGTTAGTCAAACTGGCTTGGCCTGAAACTATAGCTTAACTAATGACTTTGTCAATACACAAGACTTCTAATCACTAGCAGTTCAGCTTTAGTTAGTAGGTATAGTGCAGAAAACCTGGGCCACTGGCATTGGCCTAGTTGGATCTGAAGGGTGATGTGAGGGTGTGAAACTGGAGCCCAGTAACACAAACCCTCCAACATGAGCAGGGAAAAGGAGCACACACACCCTCATGCTGATCCAAACCCGTAAGAGTCTCATTCATCTTCCAAAAAAATAAAAAGTGAAGATCTTTTTGATGACTGAAAGCCGTCAGATTTTCTTTCCATTGACTGCCTTTGTAATTACCACTTTGATGCTTCAAAAACTTCATAAAGAGACCGGAAAACTAATCCATATGAATCGAGCGGTTTAGTTCAAATTTTCTGATGAGAACCGATTGCTTGTTATGGTCGAAAACAGATTTAATTTAGGCTTTTACTTGCATTTCAACATTGATCAGCAAACAATGTCAAAGTGGTAGTTACAAAGGCAGTCAATGGATGGAAATCTGACATCTGACAGCATTCTGTCATCAAAAATATCTTAATTTGTGTTCTCAAGATGAATGAAGGTCTTACAGGTGTGGAACGACATGAGAGTGAGTAATTAATGACAGAATTTTCATTTTGGGGTGAACTAACTCTTTCAATATAAAGTTCATAATACATGTCACATTTCTCTGCTCCTTTCCTCTCAAAAAACACAATTGTATCACAAGTGTGTATACTTCTTTTAAACTAAAAATAGGAAAGTATTGGCTATGACATTTAAGTATACTTGACTTATACTTACAAAAAGTCTAAATATATTTGAACTATATTTGTGCTCCTAGAATCCGTGTTTTCATTGTTATATGGTAGAGGGCGCTAATACAAATCTTCCTTACAGAATTTCCAAGAAAACACAAGTGAAGAAGAATAAAAAAACAACAGATACAAACCGATACTAAAACATGTAACACGATCATCTGACATGAAACAGCATCAAAACTGTAACGATATGGAATAAAATGTCCACCGGTGAAGAGGTAATAATTACAGTGAGTGATTGGGGTGTTGATCGACTCCATCTACGTTTTGATTATCAATCTGAATCCAGTTCATAGGCTATTTTCAGCTTTTTGTTCAAAATGTAATTTCGTTAAAAAAAAAAAATAAAAAAAAAATGAATTTTACCCACATTTAAGTGTTTAAAAAAGAATGTATGAAGCTAGAATAAAATGTTTTTGTTTACAAGCAGATACCTTGGCTTTTTTTGGATGTTTTGTATGTTCAGATATTCATATAACAAAATATGTACAAATTAAAACTTAAATAGGGACATAGCAGTATACATAAAGTATCATGTAAAGTTCACTTAAAGAAAACATATGAGTATACTTGCTGTATAAAACTACTAAACTAGTAGTTTACTGAAACTGTACTTCGAAGTGTACAAAGTATTTACTTAGTAAACTATCAGTATAAGTTAACTTTTAGTATAATTGCCGTACAATCTACAAACATACAGGTAAACTAGTTGTGTACTCAAAGTTTGCTACTGTTATACTTATATATACTAGAAAGTGGGCCAATTTAGTCCCAAGGAGTATTGAAACCGTACACTTTCAAGTATACTACTAGAACACTGATAATTGTATTCTTGCTATATAAAAATATACTTGAACTTTACTTAAGTATACATAAAAAAATAAACTTGAAGTATACTACTTTTTGGTAAGGGTTACTTTAGTGTACTTGTGACTTTATGTGTCATTATGTAAACTTTAGGAAATAATTCAGATCCTTTTGATCATGTGACTACTTAAGGAGTGAACTGAAATCCCTTGTTTTGTATTATACATGTGCGGTATCAAGCACTGGGTTAGTCACACGTGTGTGTTAAAAACAAGGTTTTTGGGGAATCTCAGTCTACATAAATAAACTTCAATGTACAGGGTGTACAAGACCTCTGCTCATATTATGTACAAAAAGTCCACGGAAAAAGGAAAATAAAGGGATATTTCAACCAAAAATTAAAATTCTGTCATTGTTAACTCACCCTCATGTTCCGTAGTGAAATATTTTGTCTTCTCAGGAAAACAAAAAGAGAGAGGTTTATCAAATTGTGACTTTTTTTACATATTATAAAAGTGAATGGTCACAGTTCTCCAATGCTGTCAGCCTTAGCTTTTTTTTTTTATTCAATAAACGAACTCCTTTTAACTAGCTCATTATTGTAGAAAACTGGTCTGAAGCCAACTTAAAATAATAAGAGAGATACAATCAACCAAACGTGTAGTTTATTCCCAACTTCTTGAGAAACAACACAAGAGCAAATCCTTTTTGAAAACCGAATAAAAGGCTGAGTGAAAGTGCTGCAATTATCCTGATGCTAATTGTATTGAACTACCCACTATTTGAAGAAGAACAATGTGCGTATCAAATCTGTCAAAGTTAAAACCACGTCCTATTGATGCACATGGGTTGTATATTAAGACCCTACAATTAGCTTCATAATGGCTACACTGAGATTATCTGCTGAATTAATTTTAGGCCCTGAACACAAGTTGGCCGCTTTGTTCCTGTCAATCCACCTGTAAAAAAAATCCATGAATCAGTGTGCAACACATTGAGATCCCTACAGCAGCCACATTAGCACTTTCAGACATAAAATGGGAAGGAGGAGTGGAGTTACATAACGCTACAAAAACACATTCACACTGCAGCACGTGTTCCCGGGTGAGACACAGACCCGACAGAAAGACAAAACCAGATGTTCTGCGAGACACATCTGGATAAATGGAAGAACATTGGGCATGAGAGGTTTCGTAGATCTGTTAAGTAAGAATGTTGAATGAAATGATTTTATTTCTTCAGCAAAAACGAAGAAAAGAAAAATACGAGACAAACAAAAGGCATAAACACTTTCTTCTGGAGCTGAGAGATTGTCTGAATCTCACTTAAAACAAGGTCTTTCTGGTCACATTCCAACAGCATGCATCCAACTCTGTCAGGATATCTGGGGAAGAAATCTCTGTGCAGCTTTTGTTTATGCATACAGTCGGTGTGAGATGGTAGCGGGTGCGTACGAGTGTGTGTAAGTGGTTTGGGGTGATGGCTATTAAGTGTTAGTGATTCCAGGAACAGGAGACAGCACGTGGTCTATTGATGCCTGTGACCCTCCTGCAGGGCTGGAGCCGTGGGATACAGCATATTTGTGCAGGACGATAGTTTAGAGGTTGGATCATTTATGCTATTCTATTCTATTCTATTCTATTCTATTCTATTCTATTCTGTCTAGGGCTGAGATGGTGGACCCCGGCATCTCTACATAGGACAAACCATTTGGAGAATGGATTTTATTTCACATTTTGTATTTAATCATATTTTATTTTGTTTTATTTTAAAATTGCAGCATTGATAGCTGAGTTAAAAATCCAGAGGGAATTGTTAACACTTAGCTTTCCTTTATAATATGGCACTGATATACTAAATCCCATAAGTTGTCTATGTCTAGAGATGCCCCTGCTTTAAACACCCACATTTCTGTTTCAGTTTACACGCATGAGATGTCTTCATAAAGGCCTCAAGCTTTATGAGGCATATGAGTACCTCTACACCCAGGAGAGATTGAATCACCAGCATCCCACTGAAAATCACAACAGCCACTCCTAAATATAAATATCTCACCCAGTCAGTTTTGGGAATGTCCAGGCAGTTATTCAAGATGGGGAAACAGAGCCACATGACCATTATTTCCTGATTAAAATGCCAACATCATTTAGAGTGACACTCCATTAGGGCCAAATACAAGAAAACACTAGCCGTGAATTGGCATTAAATTGCTTGCTTAGGATAAACATTTATGTTTTAAAGACAGTCTTATCTATACCATTGGATTGACTGGTGCAACCAATGTGATGAGTTATGTAACAGGTTCCCAATCAAAAGGACCTGTGGAGCACATGACAGTACAAATCAATCTCATAGCTGTAAACTATATCCATTTTTGTTATGTGACCCTACAAGCAAGTTTGTTGGTGTTTTTATAAAGAGCAATGACGCAGGCTAATGTAAAGGTCATGTAACTGGGGCGTGAGCCAAGCGTATCTCACAAGAATGTTCAATAATTATGACGTTAGCAGTCCGCGGAGAGCCTATGTGTGTGGGTTGTTTATTTTTCACTCAGTCTCTCTTCAAGACAATGAGCCTTTAGCTCCACATACAATGGAGGATCATTCACATTCTGTTCTCAGTTTCTTGACTTGTCCTCCTACATATTCGGGTGGAGAGCCAAAGGATAATAATGTGATATTTGACTAGGCCAGTTTATGTTAGTGCATTTGACTAATGATATGTATGCTGTGTACTTCCTCTGTGATGATGACAACACTGTTTGGATATTCAAATGTGATTAGTAAGACAAAGCATCCAAATACCCAATGATCTAAAGTCAAATAAAACTAGTTACAAATGAATATGGGGAAAAGCATGCATGATTGTCACACAGGAAAGTTGTCACAAGCCTACTAACTATAAGGTTTCAAAAGAACCAGGTTTCAAAAGTGCCAAAAGTACAATTACATAAATGTTTGTAGCCCCTAGCAGTTGGTTTCAAACACCTAGTTAAAAAATCCTCTTAAATTAGAATAATTTTGCACATTTTGTACTCTAAATTAAAATTCTCTTTTCATATTTTTTTTTATAGCTCTTGGTAAACAACCTAATAAAACCACAATTTTAAAAAGTGAACATATTACAGTAAAACCACACTGGCTTATAGTATATTAATGAAATAGTTCTAGCAAAAATCAAAATTTGCAAATTTGAGTTTGTTTCTTCATCAAAAAAATTAGTTTGTTTCTTCATCTGAATGAATTGCATCACTTGCTCACCACCTGATCCTCTGCAGTGAATGGGTGCCATCAGAATGAGAGTCCAAACAGCTAATAAAAACATCACAATAATCCACAAAAATTTTACACAAATCCAGTCCATCAATTAACATCCTGTGAAGCAAACCTTATATCTTATTAGAAACAAATCCATCATTAAAGGGATCGTTCAATCAAAAAATAAACTCACCCTCAATCCTTCCTAGGCGTTTATGACTTTTCTACTTTCAGACAAATACAGAGTTATTCATAAAAAAGTATGACAGTTAGCGGAAGCTAGAGATTACAGTTTATAAAGTTTTAAATATGCATAGTTCAGTTCTCTTACACAAACGCATCAATTTACTTCTTCTGGAGTTCTTTTTATGAAAAAGGATGCACTTTTTTGGGGCTTCAAAATCTTGATTACCACTCACTGTCGTTATAAGGCTTGGAAGAGCCAGGAGATTTTTTTATATAACTTTGTTTGCATTTGTCTGAAAGAAGAAAGTCATAAACGCATTGGATGGCTTGGTGATGAGTAAATCAAGGGGTAATTTTCAATTTTGGGTGAACTACCTCTTTAAGGTGTTTTGATTTTAAACCATTGCTTCTGGCCAAAATACAATAACGCTTCCTCCCCTGTTGTCCTCTCATAGCAACATCCACTGACATATTTGTTTAGAACAGTTTTGAAGGTTTTTGCTTGTAAACAGTGCTTGATCTGTGAATACGTCTCTCCTGTTTCAGATGAGACAGCTTTTCATCGGAGATAGCAATAATAAGGATATTACTTGTAAAAATGTAAAAAATGTTTTGACGAATGGATTTGTTTCTTGCAAATGTAGCCTTTTACCTTTTGCTTTCTTCTGTGTAGATTGTCAGCTAATTTTCTTATAACTATTGCTTTAAGTTAAGAGCCACTTTCATAATGGTGGTATTTTTTTTTTTATGAAATATTGGAAACTTTGTTGTCAGGACAAGGTTATTTTACCATGCATGTCAGGTTAGGGAAAGAATGGATTTTCATGCATTTTAAATGTTTCAAGGCAATATATGTAGAAATGTTCAATAGCTTTTTTGTAGGCAAGAGACAAGTATGTGTCTATACAGAAACTGGCATTCAGAATCCACTCTGAGAAATACTTAATGAAGTAAGAGTGACAAATAGCCACCTCCGTCTCCTCTTTCTGTTATTCAAGAAGAAAATGTACCAAGCACATGAAACATCTCCACGTGAATGCTCCATTAATATAGATCAAACATGTGTTTCAGGTATCAGACTTATTTAAGAGCTTCCCAGCAGGAGTTCACGGAAGTGAAAAAGGGAAATGGTGGTGTTTGTTTACCTCATGCTGCTGCTTATCATCAGACACATGTTTCTGCGCATGCATGTTTTTTTTTTTTTTGCTAACAATTGTTAATATATGTAGGTCTATTTAATACTAAACTTTATTTAAAAAGCAGGAAGGAAATATAGGTCTATTTCTGGTTCATTAACATAATCTGTTCATGCAATGTATTTTTCTGTTTTCAAATAGGCTGTTACTGCAATGAAGGATGGAGCTGACAGCATATAACCTCTGAGTAAACTTTTTTTCCATTTCTTATCCAAAGAAAACATTGACATTGAATTCTTAAAGGTTCGGCGGCAAATGACAGCTCACTTAATTTTAAGGGTCAGAAAGAAGATAGAAGGTGGTCATGTTGCCATGGCACTCCTTATAGCTTTACATTGTTTTTCAGTGAGACTTCATCAAGGATTTAGTTTTCTGCTCTGCTTCATTTTTTTTCAACTTCCATCAATTTTCTGCTGTTTGGCAGTATTCTGCCTTCCTTCCTTCCATGTATCTAGTTATTGCCAGGCTCACAGATCCAGCCAAGTGCATAGAGAGAGGGGGAGTAAAGAGATAGAGAGAGACTCAGATAGAGAAGCAAGACAGAAAAATGTGCCTATACTGGTTTCAGACATAACAAAATCAAACTGCATATGCTAATTCAAGGCGTAAAATACAAATATTCATTAACATTTGTCAATAAAGTTTCCCTAATAATGACTCTTCCTATTAAATTAACATTATTGCACAGCAAATCTTTGCATTTTTTTGATAGTGGTGCTTGCTTAATAGCAGAACTCATGTTTTCCTCAGAACATGTGATAATATAGTTTTATTTCTGTATTTTGCATTGTCCAAACATAACCAGCAGCTGCTTTGGCAGTACAATCGCAGTGTTATTTGTCATGCAAAGAAAGTACACTAAAACTGATAGAGAGCATGAGAGAAGGAAGAAGAAAAACATTGTGTGTGTTTCTGTGACTGTTCCACAGTTATGCAAGCCAGAAGTAAAACGTCAAACTTGTCCTGCACACCAGTGAAATAAATGCTATACTTTGCTTCACAGCTGTTTCATTGAGTTAGCAAACTGAATTAGAGGCTGGTCTGTGGAAAAGCATCAGAAAGGCCTTTAGAAAGATGACAATATCTGTCAAGAGTGTAATAAAGGGCAGCAGAAAAAGTCTGCCCCCTGCTGGCTGTATTAAGGGGACGTGTTTCGTGTTTTGTCATACCTCAAACTTGAAAATTTTAAAAAATAAAGCGAAAACTATGTAAATTAATGAGTTAATTCTGATTTTCAGCAGCCATTACTCCAGTCTTCAGTATCATAAATCATTCGAATGGGCTGATTTTGGTGGTCATTAGCAATGTTGAAGCATTTTGAACAGAATTTGTTATTTTGTAATTTTCTTTGGTTACTTTGGATCATTTTAATGCATTCTTGCTGAATAAAAGTATCCATTTCTTTTTCTTTTCTTTTTCTTTTCAAATTGTACTTAAGCTAGACGTTTGAATGATGGTGTATCATGGGTCCAAGAAAATATTATTAAGCAGCAAAAACTGTTTTCAATACAGATAAAAATAAGAAATATAAATGAAGATATTCTAATACGCTGAAAACATAATGGTTAGAATGATAACATAATAAATAATTAACTTGTAATAATATTTCACAACTGTACAGGTTTTTTTACTGTATTTTGATAATTGCTGTCTGGGTTACTGTAGCATAAGAGACTTCTTTCAAAAGACTCATTTGAAAGACATATTTAAAATGGACATAAAATGGTAAATAAAATGACAGAAATATGCTTACAGTTTCTTATAAAGAGAAAACCACAGACATGTTGAGAAATGTTTCAAAATGGGAAACAAAAAACTTTTCCCCTCAGCTATAAATGACCTCACTGCTAACAGGCATGGACTTTAAACCACAAAACTCTCATTTTGATTTCATGGGCTCTTTAGTCAGCTTACAATCATACAACCACTCTCTTTCTCTTTCGCTTGTTTTGGAAAGCCTTTATGTATCACCCTCTTCCTCAACTGAGGCCTGAACTGCACCTTTGGACATTTAGAGACAGACAGAGGAAGAATAGCATTCACTTCGGCGTGAATGGCCATGACGCAAATTCCCGATCAATGTAGTTTACTGGCTACTGAGTTTAACAACAACTTTAATTCTACTCGTTCTGGCAAACAGACACACGCTTAAGAGATCGGAACAGACCCCAAACAGAATTTGAGCTGACAAAAGGAAGTCTGGATGACCTCTGTGCCTCAACTGGCTTTCCAAAATGGGCTGTTTAGGCTAATAACAGGCTGAGCTGTTCTCAAAAGCAGTCATGAACAGAGAAGTACTTTCTCTGCAACTTTGGCAATTTCTCTTTCAAGAAAAGTAACACTAGTTGCAATGTACATGTAACTGATATTACATGTGTAACTATAATCAATTACATCAGCATCTACATTTGCTATTTGTGCCATTTGTGTTATATTGCATTGGCATAAATTACTGACATATTTCATGCATGTTTTAAGTATTGTTTAATATTTTGCAACATAAAAAATACAATATAGAGTGTATGTATATTTTATAGAATATTGTTTTAATTTCTTCATTTTCAAACAGGAAAACATTTGGATAGCATGCTACAAAAGCATTCTTAATTTAGGATATGTTGTTTAAATGTAGAGGTTGTGGCGCCACCATGTGGAAACTGTGTTTTCTCAAACCCGCATTTTGGAAGGATAGTTTCAAACCTGAATTTGAATATATCGGTAATAATATTATAATTTTAATATAGTATAGTATAGTACATAGAAAATATTATGTAAAGATAAAATAATAAATAGAAAACTAGATATATTAAGCTTTAAATTAGAGAAACCAATGTAACAATAGCATTTTTAAAACATTCAATTTGAAAACATATTTGTCTCGGGAATGAATGCCATTCTACTAATTCTACTAATTTTTTCTTTCTTAATTTTTTTTTTATATCTAAAAATAAATAAGCGATAATAATTATTTATAAATTATGTATTATTCATTATATATTTAGACAAATAATACATTATTTTAAAAAATATTTTTGGTTTAGCAATTATTAGGCTAGCTGTTTGTTTTTTTCTTAGACAGTGGAATTAGCAAACCTATAACATCTGTATTTAATTTACGTGGAAATCCATAATGACATCATCTGTTATGTCTGTTGAAATCACTTTCATCCAGTTTCAAAATATGTTACACCCAAAACACGTTAGAACGCATGACTATACCCCCCCCCCCCCCCCACCACTACCTGAGACCACATAACAGTGTAGTCGTGTAAAAAAGCTGTTTATTTGCAATATAACACCACAACCTTTAGTTAATGTATATTACTGTATGTGTGTAGTTATGGTGTAACGTGGATTGGATGCTGGCTAACATTTCCATTACATTTGTTAGAAAGAATACTGACGTAACCTAGCAGCCCCCACCCCAGAAGAGTTTATAGCCTGCCCTGAATCTTAACTATGCTCTGCATTCCTTCAAAAATAACAAAAAAATAACCACATTCCTCTTAAAAACACAAGCCGATGAAATCCAAATGTTTGTAGACTTACATTTTATGTCTGCTTAAATGCTATTTAGACAAGTCAAGGGGTGTGACTGCCTTAATTTTAACTTTAATCCCTGAGGGGATGTTTAGGTTGGGGAAGGATTGAGCAACATCACTTCCTTATGAGGTGTTTAGGCGTGTTCTGTGAATGGGGCATTGACCGCGTTCTCTATCTAACGCTAATACAAGAAGTCGGAACCGTCCTGTACGAAGAAACCAGTTCATCTTGTGAGATTTTTTTTTCTCAGGTATTTACAATTTAAAGTACAACCACTGTTACCGTTTTCTTTTGAGTTTTTGTAATGGCTGTTTGACGTTTATGTGCGCACGTTCAACTATTCATTGGACTTCAGGGAAAGAGGTAAAAGGCCACAGGTGAGCCTCAGGTAAATTCACATGCTTTTTATAATCAATAATACATTTTCTCCTTTTAGTGCTTATAGACGTTTTGTAACATACACGCGAAACAGGTTACATTTTAGTTATCATTTCATTGTATATAGGCGAGCTAGTCTACATGTATTTTCAATTCCGTGAAAATCAAAGCTGCGTACTCTGTGACATGTTTGTTTATCGCTTGTTAGAAATTGCGTCAAGTTGCTTTTTAATTTTTTTTGACAAGAGATTCGAGTTTATGTAGTCGACTTTCCTAAAACCTAAATTACAGTGAAAATCGTCATCTTAAGGATATATTGCGTAATAATTGAGTCATCTTATGTCAAAATTCCATAACCATAGTTTCCATAACCAAAAATTAAAGTACCAAACATAGGAACGCGTTCAAGCTGTGTTTATTTATTTTTATTTATTGATAACAGTGGTGACTACCAGGTTACTACAGTTTATCTAGCCTATAGTATGGTGTTAACTAATAAAATGTTTTTTTTTTTTTTTTTTTTTTTTGGATTCGAGCAGCCAAATGCATAATGTAGTCTGTTTTGGTGGAAACTATGGTTTGCTGTGTGCTAAGTATTTGTATGACGTTATCTTTTAGCTATAACATGCATAATGTACAAAATTGATCCCATAACATTGAAATGAAAACATAATTTTATAATTTAATTTTAAAAGTAAAATATGGTGTCACAAATTCATCACACTTTAATTTCAGTACTTGAAATCAGAGTTTATTTATCAAATACTATATAATAAAAAGCCCCCTTTTTTATTTTTTTATTTTTATTTTTTATGAGGGCTGCATTGTTGTTCTTAGTAGTCTTATTGCCAAGTTACTGACAAGATACTGCAAACAGATGGAATGGATGTTCTGGCATAACGGCAAAAGCATTTTTACAGTGTACATATTAATCTCTCTTTCTTCTGTTTTTGTCTTTTTTTCTGTTCAAAGGTTATCTTGATCATGTGTTTGGAGTAACAGTGAAGTCTTTTCACCTCATGACAGCAGAGATGCTCATCAGCCCCAGGACCTTGTTAAAATGTGTCTGGTTGCAGATACATCTGACCTGTGCACTGAAATCATGCCCCACAGTCCCGCAAATGAATCTAAACTTTTCTGTTACCTACCCTGTCTCTTTTTTCCAAACTGCAAAAGCCATACAGAACATAGTTGTTAATGAAAATTTCAATGAGGTTTATGTGGCCTCTCAAAATGTGGTTGAAGCCTTGGACAAAAATCTCACCAAACTATGGAAAATAAGAACAGGGCCAGTTGGCAGTTCAGAATGTGAAACCTGTCATTGTGATATTGAGAATGAACCGGGAACACCACTGGACACAGATAACCAAGTTCTTATTTTAGAGCCTCAGGGCTATTTGGACTACCTGTACGTCTGTGGGAGCACACAGTATGGAGTCTGTAACATGCTTGAACTAAATCCAAGCGGAAGCCCCTCAAGCATTAAATGTTTTTTTGATAAAAGTGCCAACTCACACTTAGATTGTCCTGCCTGTGTTGCTAGTCCTCTGGGAACAAAGGTCAGCGCGGTCAATGAAGGATTTACAACGTATTTCTTTACTGCAGCTACCATCAATACCAACATTGCTGGATCTTTTGGCAAACAGTCCCTTTCTGTTCGTCGCTTGCTTGCCACAGAAGATGGATTTGACAGTCACGTGAAGGGTCTGACAGTTCTTCCTGAATTACAGGATACATTTAAAATCGACTACATCTATACGTTCTCTACGAAAGAATATGTGTATTTCTTATCTGTACAGTGGGAGAACCCAATGAAACCAAACACCAAGTTGCAGACCCATCTTGGACGGCTGCCCATCATGGACAGCGAGCCTTGGATGTATAGGGAAATTCTTCTGGAGTGCCGCTTTGAGCCCAAACGCAGGAGAAGGAGCTCGTGGATTAAGGATATTGTGTTCAACTCAGTTCAAGCTGCTCATTTCGGTACAGCAGGCAAGGAGCTGGCTGATGAACTAAGAGTGAATATGGACCACCCAATTCTTTATGGGGTGTTTGCTGAAACAGATGAAAAGGGGAATCCTATCAGAAAGTCTGCCTTGTGTGCATTTCCAATAGAAGATGTGAACAGTGAGATTAAGAAAGGGGAGGAGTCCTGCTGTTCAAATCGGACGGAGCGGCTCTCTCGGGGATTGTGCCATTTTCAGCCTTGTGAAATGTGCCCACATCAGGTGAGTTTTTGTTTCTCACTGCAGCTTATTGAAAATTGTCCATTCGTCTTGTTTATTTATTAAATCTGCGTTTCTCCATCCTGCTCCTCATGAAGTCTTCCAGTTTTGTGGGCATTAACACAAAGAACTGTCCCTTTAATTAAAAAAAGTAATGTTTTTTTTTTTCAGTTTTAAGAAGTATTTTCTTAGCATTTTAACATTACATCAGCTACTGATGAACACATACATTTTTATTTGAATTATGTAGGTCATTTAAAGGATTTAAAGCAGTGATATTACGCAGTGCCTGAAAATAGTCCCCAGCTACGCTGCAACTACACAAACTAGCTGGGGACTATTTTCCGGTGCTGCGTAATATTACTGCACCTGCTGCACCCATGGTACGGCAGCATAGTTCTTTGATTATTACTCCAGAATGAGAGTATAGTTCCTTGTAGGGCTGTGAATCTTTGGGTAGGCAGCAGTTTGATTCGATTCGATTCACAGGTTTTCGATTTGAATCAAGAACGATTTTTGCAAATTTAGAATGATTCATTTCACAATTCGATTCGATTCGATTATAATGATTCAATTATAATGATTCGATTCTGCACTCTCTAAGTGCATTCACAGAATTATTTAAATGCTTCCCCTAAATTCATAAATGCTTAGTCAGGGGGCAAATTACAGCAGCCTTTAAGGTTAGAGAACCATATGTTAGAAAAAAATTTTTGTACATTGTTAAATGCTAGTTTAATTATGCTATGGCATGATGACATACTTTAAAATATATGTAAGCAAAGATTTTTAAAAAGAGCTTTAAAAGTATTATGTATAAGCTAACAGTTTCAGAAGTGACAGAAATGTCAAATACTGTACAATCATTTTATGTACAGTACAGACCAAAAGTTTGGACACACCTTCTCATTCAAAGAGTTTTCTTTATTTTCATGACTATGAAAATTGTAGATTCACACTGAAGGCATCAAAACTATGAATTAACACATGTGGAATTATATATGGAATTATATACATTAAAAAAAAATTGTGAAACAACTGAAAATATGTCATATTCTAGGTTCTTCAAAGTAGCCACCTTTTGCTTTGATTACTGTTTTGCACACTCTTGGCTTCTCTTGATGAGCTTCAAGAGGTAGTCACCTGAAATGGTCTTCCAACAGTCTTGAAGGAGTTCCCCGAGAGATGCTTAGCACTTTTTGGCACTTTTGCCTTCTGTCTGCGGTCCAGCTCACCCCTAAACCATCTCGATTGGGTTCAGGTCCGGTGACTTTGGAGGCCAGGTCATCTGGCGCAGCACCCCATCACTTTTCTTCTTGGTCAAATAGCCCTTACACAGCCTGGAGGTGTGTTTGGGGTCATTGTCCTGTTGAAAAATAAATTAGGGTCCAACTAAACGCAAACCGGATGGAATAGCATGCCGCTGCAAGATGCTGTGGTAGCCATGCTGGTTCAATATGCCTTCAATTTTGAATAAATCCCCAACAGTGTCACCAGCAAAGCACCCCCACACCATCACACCTCCTCCTCCATGCTTCACGGTGGGAACCAGGCATGTAGAGTCCATCCGTTCACCTTTTCTGCATCGCACAAAGACACGGTGGTTGGAACCGAAGATCTCACATTTGGACTCATCAGATCAAAGCGCAGATTTCCACTGGTCTAATGTCCATTCCTTGTGTTCTTTAGCCCAAACAAGTCTCTCAAGTCCTTTCTTTAGCAGTGGTTTCCTAGCAGATATTCTACCATGAAGGTCTGATTCACACAGTCTCCTCTTAACAGTTGTTCTAGAGATGTGTCTGCTGCTAGAACTCTGTGTGCTTAACCTGCGATTTCTGAGGCTGGTGACTCTGATGAACTTATCCTCTGCAGCAGAGGTGTTTCTTGGTCTTCGCATGTGAGCCAGTTTCTTTGTAGCGCTTGATGGTTTTTGTGACTGCACTTGGGGACACTTTCAAAGTTTTCCCAATTTTTCGGACTTAATTTCTTAAAGTAATGATGGCCACTTGTTTTCCTGTACTTAGCTGCTTTTTCTTTTGCGTTATGGTTTTCTTGCAAATTACAAATTCTAAAAGTCTATTCAGTAGGACTATCAGCTGTGTATCCACCTGACTTCTGCACAACACAACTGATGGTCCCAACCCCATTTATAAGGCAAGAAATCACAAACATTAAACCTGACAGGGCACACCTGTGAAGTGAAGACCATTTCAGGTGACTACCTCTTGAAGCTCATCAAGAGAAGCCAAGAGTGTGCAAAGCAGTAATTAAAGCAGAAGGTGGCTACTTTGAAGAACCTACAATGACATATTTTCAGTTGTTTCACACTTTTTTGTTATGTATATAATTCCACATGTGTTAATTCATAGTTTTGATGCCTTCAGTGTGACTGTACAATTTTCATAGTCATGAAAATAAAGAAAACTCTTTGAATGAGAAGGTGTCCAAACTTATATAGCCATGTATTAACATGATTATTATTATTATTTTTAATTATTTTAATAATTTTCAATAATTATTTTAATAATTAAATTAACTTTTTTTATTACTTTTAATTTTCTGTTAGTAATCAAATGCACTGCTCGACAATAATCATTTGTAATCAATATTTTTTTCCTAATGGCAATTTTATGATTGCTTTATATAGGCGACTACATTTAATTAGCTATTATTTTAATTTTCTCCACAGAATTAGGTAGAAAACTTAATTTATTTATCTGTCCGAGATCGGCGATTCACAATTAAAAAATCATGTTTCAAGATCGATGCATATGAATTTTCAGGGTTTGTAATTGATGCATCGAGAAAACAAGTGAATCGTTACACCTCTGGTTCCTAGCCATATCAGCCTAGAAAATCTCAACTTTTAATTTTCCATCAGTCTTAGTACATTAGTAACTACAGAATAGTCAAGTTTTAAATAGGAAAAATATAAAAATTATTTGGTCATTTTTGAGCGAGATGCTAATGGTCTAATCAGATTCTGTGATCTATGCTAAGCTAAGCTAAAAGTGATACTGCCAGACACGGAGAGTGACTGAAAGAATTAAAAAATGGTAAAACTGAACTGTTTAACTCTAGGGGAGATACCTTAAAATGCACAAATTCAATGTAGTCATTCCCAAACGTTTTTCTCATCTGAACATCTTTCATCTAATATATATTACTTGAATTACCCTGAGATTTTAATATTTTAATAATTAAGTATCACATTTGCATGTTCACGGTTCTCTGTGAGTTAGGGGTCACATGACATGCAGTTAAACAGATGAAATATTTTAATATTTGTAGAAAGTGTTTTATTTTGATGAATGTTTTTTTGCAATTATTTTTTTATTTAGTCCGTTTTTTATTATTTATTAATGATTAGCTTTTCATTAAACTCACAAAACGCCCTTGCAGTTCCTATACAAACCCCAGTTTGGAAAACCTTGATGTAATGTTTAAGTTACTTCATGTTGTTAATTACAATGAATGGAATATATTTTCCTCCTCTTTGTGTTTTTTTATATCAATACGGAACAAGATTATCCTATCTGAATTAATGTCATAAACAAATTAGGCCAAATGTAATGTAAAAGTAATCAAAATAAATTCCTGATCACATTACATACAATGTCGGTATAATGTAATGGATTATGCAACTAAATCCATTTTTTGTCATGTAATGTGGAATCAGTAACAGACCACAGTTTCTAAGGAATCTACCCAGCTCAGTATATAGGTGATACCCAATGGGGATGTAAAGTGTATTAGTCGAGTATTGTTCAACAATTGGGCTGGTTTGAACAGCATAGAAATGTTCTTATTGCCCTAGCAACCCCCAAAACACCATAGCATTTCCCCCAGAACACACTAGGAACCCTATGAGCCCCTTAGCAACATAGAAACCACGCCCTAGTAATGTTACAGTAACTTCCAGAACACTCTGGCAAACACCTAGGAACCTTTGCCAAAACCATCTATCTTAGTTATTCTCTTTCGTGTACCTTGTCCCCATCTTGTGTTATTTAAAGGGTTTGTATAATTGTTCTTGTTTATATTTCATAACCTATACCTTAAAAGGAGTGGACCATAGAATATTTGATAGTTAGTGAAGCCAGTTTCAGGAAATGACTCACAAAAACATTTGGTTTTCGTCTAAACTCATGTTTGGCTGCACTTGCTCAGGGATCACTCTGTGAGAGTCAGGCTTTATCATACTGATTCCAGCTGCCACATGCTCCTACATGAACTGTAATACGTCACGCAATACCTTACTGTTAGACTGAACTTTCTGTGGCAGATAGTTGTGTTGAGTACAGTCTTAAACAGGCAATAAGCCAGATGTGATAAATCAAGAAAAGCATGCAGTTTTAGGATGTTCACTACTGACGTCAACAGTTTGTTTTTAACCAGTCGAAACAGGGATACTGAGGAGGTTGGCTCAAATAAAGCCAGATTTACAATGCAATGTCCTGTAGTTATAGATATGTATTTTAACATGTCAATTGTGAATAGTTTCTGGACATTCCACCCTGTACATCTGATTTTCATAGTTTTTGTGTTTTCCCATTAATATTGAACTTTTTTAATACAATTTTTCCTAAATATTTTAATCCGTTTATCAGAAAATCTTTCCTTATTTACTCAACGTTCCAAAGATAAATTCTGAAGAATGTGCTGATAACCACTGGATCACCAGGCTGGAGAACTGAATCAGTCAGTTTCAAAAGCACATAATTCTGACAACAAAAGAATAATTGCTCTTATGAACTCTTATGAATTTGCCTCCTTTATGTAGGTCCAGATTTCCAGTGAAGAATAACTAAAATTAATCTCACAGTTATCATATTAATTCAGAAGAATTGAAATATCACAAAACCACTTTAATTATACTTTTAAGGTATCTTTAAATCTTTATTGAAATATTGGAAAAGTTAGACAATTTTAACATTTGTTTACCATGGGAGCAAAAAAGTCAACATAAGCGGTATGACATCTGCTCTTAAGCTTATTAATTTCTATAGCAATGGAAATGAAATCCTGACTGGACAGTAAATGTTTGCTTTCTAATTATTCAGTGAGTGCTACCACCAACAGACTGCACATATCCCTCAAATCTTAATTTGGTACAAGGGTTCAAGCTTTAGGGGCAGGAAATAATTTATTACTGCCAGATGGTGTCTGTAGCCTTCCGTTTACAAGTTGTTGCTTCCTTTTCACTGGGGTTGCTGTTAAAGTATATTTTTTTCTGTCACAGTGTCACCCTTTTGAAGTCAGTAAAAAAACTGAAACAAACATGGCACAGGAAATGGACAATGAGGGAAAAATGTTCATTTGACGAAGTGTACAATAATGTTGTTGTTTTTTTAACAGTCCATTGAGCTTCAAATGCAGGCAGGACATACAGAGTGTATATTGTTGCAATTACTGATTATGCACTTTACATTTTGTCAGATTGGCACTTTCTGTGTATTCCGTGATTTAAAAAAAAAATTATTTCTTGCAAATCAATGAAAAGTTGGATGAAAATGTTTTCATATTCTCTAAATATATTTATTCACTCAATATTTTGTTTTATTTTGTCTAGAACCCAGATGATTTGAAATGCTACCATATGCCCACAATGGTGGCAAAGCCTTACTACAGAGTGGACTTCTTCAATAGGCAGATGAACAATGTGCTCTTTACTTCTATTTTGGTGACTACCATTGAGACCAAGACTGTGGCACACATCGGCACGGATGATGGAAGGCTTTTGCAGGTTATTATGGCTTTTTTTGGGGGTAGAAACTGAATCCATTTAAAATTATGAATAATGATTGGGACCTTACTGAAGTTTAATGGGGAGCTACAGTAGCATATGTGTTGCTGACGTATATTTAAAGTGTTTCAGACACCAATCTGTCATCTCTTTCCCCCTAAATCGTTATTTATATTTCACAATTTTTTCTGAGGTGTACACTCGAAATTTAAAGGCAAAATGTCAGAATTTAGTGGTATTCACAATTAAAAAATAAAAAATAAAAAAATTAAAGTTTATATCCTGCAGTTCTGAGAAGAAAAGTCCACATTTTCCAAAGTCCACAAAGTAAATAAAAATCAGAATTGTAATATAAAAAGTTACTATTTACTTTTTTTTTTTTGTATTCCGTGGTGGGAAAAAACTGAATTACAACATGTAAACTTTCATATCTCGTAATTCTGACCTTTTAAATAAGATTTGCTAATTATATATTGCTTAATAGCAAATGCGTAGTGACTTCTGAATCCTATCCTTATTCATACTTAGCTCATACTGTATCTTTCCTGCAAGTCAGTGGCCAATACGATCATAAGCCAGGCTTTTATTGGCTCCCTATATGGGATGGAAACAGTGAATAATTTTTGCTCTTTTAAGGACATATATCATATATATTTCATAATTGTGTAGCTGTGACTATGTATGCTGTGTAGTTTTGACTGTTGACAAACCAAAAAAAAAAAAAACTTTATACTTTTACTTTTCAGGTTATTCTGAGCAAATCGTCCCTTGTAGTGTTTGCCAACTACTCTCTTGTGGAAGAAATGCAGAAAGTGTCACAAGCTGCTGTTCTTTCTTCCGAGTCTCTGCTCTTTGTCGTTGGAAACAAGGTATGCACATGCATTCTGTACAGTTCAAAAGCTTATCAGCCATCAGTAGTGAATTAAAGGTTTAATGTTTAAAATATACAGACAAAAAGTGACTCATAGTTTTCATCTTCATTTTCCTGTCAAACCTGTCTCTCTTCATCTTGTATGTGCAGCTGATAAACGTGTCTCCCAGAGGTCCAGGCTGTGCCCATTTCCTCAATTGTTCAGAGTGTTTAGCAGCCCCCAAGTTTATGGGATGTGGCTGGTGTGATGGAGTCTGTTCCCAGATGCATCAGTGTAAGGATCAGTGGAGTAACAACTCCTGCCCTCCAGTAATCACCCAGGTAATGCATTGCATAATTGGGCAATAAATGTCACAATAAACTGTCTGTCTTTTAAGTTTGCGTTTCTAATAAACAGTGAGTGTGAACTGATAACATGAAGGCTGCTTCAGAGTCATTGTAGTCATTTCAGGGCAGGGCTGTGTTAACAACCACAGTATCTGTTGGACTCTCACCCCTGTCTCATACTGGACGGAATGCCAGCTTTGACTCTGAAGTAATTTGAGTGAAACAAGAAACCTTTATTTCTTTAAAATTTTCCACATATATTAGATAGTAAAATTAAATAAAACAAACAGAAGTATGAAAATTGTGTAGTGACACAATAGTACGATGTTATGCTGAGCATTTGTTTGCTGTTATTTTGTTTCCCAGTACTTAGAAAAAAAAGTACTTAGACTTTGCTTATCAATACATACATAAAACACGTGCATATAAATTACTCACATATACATGCATACTACTGGATGTTCAAAAATACATATATAAAATACACATGAACACTAATATGATATCGATACCAATACATATAATGTTAGCAATGTATGCATACACACTTGTGAATAACTTGCGTATACAAATGAACTTGACGCACACAAACACACCAGCACATACTCGCACATACAGTACATATAAACTTGATCAGTGCATATACACCTATTAAACACTCGCACATACATATAAACTCGCTGCATACAAATGCCTTCTATTTACACTGAAAATTCACGCACATCCACATATGAAATCACTTGCATATATATATACATACATATATATATATATATATATATATATATATATATATATATATATATATATATATATATATATATATATATATACAGTATATATATGCAAGTGATTTCAAGTGATATATATGCAAGTGATGCAAGTGATTTCTGTATATTAGAAACGCAAAAAAAAAAAAATATATATATATATATATATATATATATATATATATATATATATATATATATATATGTGCAAGTGATTTCATATGTGGATGTGCGTGAATTTTCAGTGTAAACGGAAGGCATTTCAGTGTAAACGGAAGGCATTTCAGTGTAAGAGGAAGGCATTTCAGTGTAAACGGAAGGCATTTCAGTGTAAGAGGAAGGCATTTCAGTTTAAGAGGAAGTCGTTTAAGCGTGAACGGAATTTACCTGTCTATATACCGCATTTGCAATCATGGACAGGAATCATGCTACACCTGAAGCATTTTGCGAAATGTTCTTTCTTCGCCAACTATTATCAGATCAATTACCGTCAGTTGAATCGAATGTGTTGGCTGCTCAACTGCAGTCAGAAACACAATCTGAATCGCGCACTTTGTTTCGGCCTTCAAGCCCTGGCATGCAAAGCATCAATAACATGCAATTGATGCCAACATCATCCGCCGGTGAAGTTCACGGACCATGATATCACACTCGCCAGCAGTAAGTTAATTGGCAGTTTTGATTAAGAAAAAGGTGAGAATTTCACTTCAATGCAATCTTCACTAAATACCTTCCAAACGCTATGCAAGTTACACACACAGAGAGAGAGAGAGAGTTTAACTGCCTCTAGTTAAAAAATATAAAATGTGTTCCCAACTAAGTCCCAGTCCCACTAGTGAGCTTAGCCATTTTCAGAATTAAGGTATAGATCAACTAACACGTCGATATAAAAGTGTTTAAGCTACTTAAGCACATATTTCAGAATCGAAATATCATAGATTTCATAATATAGTGAGTATGTTTTCAAATATTTTGAATAAAACAGGAAAAATGAAATAAAAGCGATCCATGTGTCATACATATTGTGAAATTCTCACCTTTTTCTAGATCGAAACTGCCAATTAACTTACTGCTGGCGAGTGTAATATCATGGTCCATGAACTCGCCGGTGTTCTGAAACGTTCAGTGTCTGAGATATTTGGTGTCATTGAGAATAAAGAACTATATATAAAGACTCGTATGCAGTAACAGCTATTTAACTTTTTTTTTCTCCTTAAAAAAGGTTTCACATGGAAGTGCATGAGAGCCTACAGTTCATGTGGAGAAGCTGTTTGTTTTTAATTAAAGAATATGTTACAAATCAGCAGAGTTTGATACATGCACTTCTGCCTGTTCTTTTTTTCCTAGTTTGCAGAAGCTCTTCTAATGGGGGAGATTTACATTTTCTCAAGTTATATATGAGCCACTATTGCACACATGCATGAACACATGGGTAAACATTCTCAGAATTAACGTTTGCTTTTTTATCTGATGCTGTGGATGGTGGTTCTTTATCAAAAAAAAGATCATGTTGGTGGATATTCTGGTGATAGATAGCATGGTCCGTGGATAATTCATCTCAAAGTGCACCACAATGCAGTATATGATTAAGGACAAAAAAAGTGTATAAAGACATTTTACAAACTTTTTATAACTACATAGTACATTTTATCTACTAAATGTATAATTTGGGGGCAATAATAAATAAATAAATAACAAAAATAGAAAGATTAAAAATCTCTATATTCCAGTTCATGTGTTTTAAAAAAAAATCATTCACCTTTCGCTTTGTTATTAATTTTTTTTTTGAATGATTGAGCAAAAGATTAGGAATGACATAGATCTCTGTCTATGATTACAAATGTGGTTACTTCCGTTCACGCTTAAACCACTTCCTTTTACACTGAAATGCCTTCCGTTTACATTGAAAATTCACGCACATTCACATATGAAATTAGTCAGGTGCGACTTATTTATCGAAATTAATTTGACATGAACCGAGAGAAATAAACCAAGAGACAACATTACCGTCTACAGCCGTAAGAGGGCGCCCTCTCGTGGCTGTAGACGGTAATGTTTTCTCTTGGTTCTTGGTTCTAAATAAATGCGACTTATAGTCCAGTGTGACTTATATATGTTTTTTACCTCGTCATGACCATAGACTGTATAAAAACATGGACGTAGTGTCCGTGACGTCACCTGTAGACTCCTGAAGAGAGTTTTTGAAGCCTAAAGTGTGCAGAGCGAGCCGTCGCCATCTTGGCAGCTCGTCACTGCGCGACTCTCCCGGACAATCGAAAATGGGCAAAAGGGCGGGAGCTGGTTGCTGAAGCCACACCCACCTAGTGCGACGGCTTTGACAGCAGTGGCGATTCACCTGTCACTCAAGTGGCCACGCCCTTAATTATGCAGAACTTTAAGGCTTAATATAATTTAAACGGATGAGTTATAAAAAAATTCAACCCCCTCACTGTTGTCATGAAGGGCAAAATTAGCTATATAGACCACAATTTTAACATGGGGAGTCTATGGGATTGACTCTCTTTTCCAGCCAGCATCAAGCGGCCAGTCGATGAATTGCAGTTTTAATCACTTCCTTACTGGCTTCACTAGAAAGAGTGGGAGGTTGCCGCTCGGTCGTGATGTATTTTTGGACTGATGCGACTTACACTCAGGTGGGACTTATAGTCCAAAAAAAATATGGTATGCTCGAGTGTTTTATGGATGTGTATGCGCGCATCGAGTTTATATATATGTGCGAGTGCTTAATAGGTTTATATGCACGGATCAAGTTTATATGTGTGTGCGAGTATGTGCACGTCTGTTTGTATGCAGCGAGTTTATATGTATGTGCGAAAAAATTAAAGGATTGCAATGCATAAGAATTTTTCTGGGCTAATTAAATATATATATGTAAGTGCCTACATGTCATAATGGAAATCGCATGTATCAGAATTAGGCTATCTATTTGCTCCGAGCAGCTCCTTTTCATCTCGGAGATGTGTTCTGTCTTTGCGGTTGCCAAATTCCACTGTGTAAATAGCAAATCCGTCATGGCACGAGCACAATTGGCACTTAAAGGGAATGGAAGATGAGACTCTTATTAGTTTATTGCATGTTATGCCCAAAAAACACCCATTACTCATTAAGAGAATATGGACAACCCGTTTAGACCATGCGTCCTGGTGCACCAACCTTTTTTCGTCGTTAAAATAACAAAAAGTGGATTTGGACATGCCCTGAGTGCACCTGCACTGTGCGCTTTACACATTGCGTTTAGATCATTAAAATAGGGCCATAAATATTTAAGTATTTGGCTGTGATGAACACCATTGCAAATCCACAATTTTGAATGGCTGTTTACATATGTTTTAGAATGTAGTGCGGCTGCTTTTTTTGTGGGGTTTCCAGAGTAAAGGCTTATTTTTTCTGCAGTTTATGCAGCGAATGTGCTTTCATTCAGGGTGTTTCTCATGTGTTCCTCATGTGCCTCTTTCAAGCAGTATACAGTGGTGCTGTGCATTTTGACCGGTTGAAGGGAATAGTATTCTTAAAATACATTCCAAATTCTGAATAATTTGTCATATATAAATATTCACGGTATTTAGAAGTGCCCACTATAACAATATCGTGCATATTAATTACCATGATATCTCGCATTACCGAATACCGGCACAGGTCTAATTGGTGCTGACTTCACAATATTAAAATTTTTACTTTATTTCTTATTAAATAAATGCATCCTTGGTGAGTGTAAGAGACACCTTATAAAAACATAAAAAATTTTACCAAGTTTTTGAATGGTGGTGTAAATTTGTCTTTGCAAATTTTAAGCATCTAAGCATAAGCATTTAGTTTAAAAAGCTATTAAGAACTTTATGTATAACCCTAAAACTAGATTTGCTTTTCAGTTTTTCCCAAGCACGATGCCTTCAAATGGTAAGAGTGAAATCACTCTTTGCGGC
Source organism: Carassius gibelio (assembly GCF_023724105.1). Taxonomy (NCBI): domain Eukaryota; kingdom Metazoa; phylum Chordata; class Actinopteri; order Cypriniformes; family Cyprinidae; genus Carassius; species Carassius gibelio. Next base: position 8,108,874 of record NC_068401.1, on the reverse strand, counting down.
TGGAACTTCCAGTCAGCTTCCCAACCTGCTATCACTCAAACCTCTCATCAGGTTTATGTGGGAAAAAGTAGCTGCACTGTTATTCCAGAAAAAAGCAGGAGCTCCCAGTAAGTAACATATACACATTTTAGTTTCTCCACAAAAAAAATATATAAATACAGTTCTTTCCCATTGAAGCAGGAAGTTGTGGCAGATGCATATCAAAGAGAGATTGGGGATTTTTGTCATTTTTCAACCCAAAAATATCCAGTACCCTTTCGTTTATGAGACAGATAACCTTTGCAACCTCACACATACATATGTGTTGTTATTTTAGTATTATTTATATACTATCACAGTGTTTATTAATATTTTGAATTAGCTTTTATTTAAATTATTAGTTCTAATAGTAATTTTAGTTTAAGTTATAGTCTTTTTATTTGTTTGTTTTTTCTAATCTTTTAAATGATCAAAACCAATTTTTAAGACTTTTGGTTAACAATAACAACATGAATGTATTAATAAATGTAATTTTTCATTCTTCGCTCAGGCTGGTGTGTAGGATTGACGGTGAAATGTCAGGTCCAGAGCAAACTGTTGATATAACAATACAAGTGGATGAAAAGAGTGTGGAAAGTGGATACTACATCTCTGGGAATGCTAGCATACAAGGCTTCAGTTTTGTGGTAATGAGCAAAACATTCTCAGTCTTTAATTACTTAACTTAAATATGGTTTAACACATGGACAGATTATTAAGAAATATTGGATTGTGGTACTGCTGCTGATGAATTGGATAAATGAAAGTTTTGAAAAAGAAAATTTCCTCTAGTATTTTGCCATTTTAGATTGATAAAGCTCTTATCATACCTCTTATCTCTCATAAGACCCCAGAAATCACAGATATCAGTCCAGGCATAGGACCTAAGATTGGAGGAACCCTGATCACCCTGTCAGGAAAATATCTGGATGCTGGTGGAAGCAGAACGGTCAGCCTCGGAGAAAGAAGTTGCCCAGTTGAAAGGTTATTGTGCCAAGTTATGAAATTCACTGTTTAGGAGTTATAAATCAAGGATTAGAAATATAAGAGTGCCAGTCTAGTACATTGTTTGTAACCACTGAGTTCTGAGTATTTTCCTACTGTTGTTTCTCCAGCATCTCCAGCGATGGGACGTCTGTTGTTTGTAGGTCTGAAGGTGCTGAGGAGACTTCAGAGGTAGATGTAAAGGTTTTAATTGATGAATCAACTATTTCAGCCACACAAAAATTCAGATATGTGTTGGATCCTGAGGTGACGACTGTGACGCCCAACTGTGGTTTTAGAAGGTGAGTCAAAACATTCAGTTTTACTTTTAAATTGAGTTTTTAAAAGTAAATTTATAATTTTTTTACTATGTATTTTTTTGGGTCCTGCTACAATAAAGTGGATCAAAAATCACTATCTTCGGTCAGAACCTGGACTCTGTTTCCCAAGCAGTAATTAACTACAAAGGCAACAACAACACAGCACCTGTGCAAACCGTAGGACTGATTTGTATTTTGAAGAGCCATGTTTAAATGTTTTAAATGTTGCAACTTATTGGATGATGTACCTTAGGTGTGTGTTAGTCAAGGGAATCCCAACCAGATAGAGTGTATAAGCCCTGAATGTGAGGAGTCAACAGGAATCCTCTCTGTGGATCTGGATGGAGCCAAGGAACTCCTGCCTCAGACGTTTACCTGCCATGCTAAGGGAGAACCCATCCCATTTGAAACAGAAGGCAATGTGCTTGAGCTCAGCCCAGGGCAGGACGAAGTCTCACTGCATGTACGTCTCACTGGTTGCATATATTGTATGGTTATATAGTCTTGTATATGGTCTGAACCAGGGGCAGACTGGGACCAAAAAGTGGCCCTGGACTTTCTGGCCCACAGCAGCCCACCACATCATAACACATTCTCCTAGAACTCACACTTTGCATTCAGTTAACAGATCCATACGAACAATGAATGAAATAGAAGTTTTTTTTTTAAGTCAAACGATAGCTTTATGTGCTTTACAGATAAATTTGAAGTCTTTATTCCATCTAGATGTTCAATAATAGATCATCTTTGGATCTGTTATACAAGTTCATGATCCGATTCGTGAAGAGATGATTCTTTTGAGTCAATCTTTTAAAATAATCATTTATTTTGTTGAACGAAACCAGTGTGGAAACCAATGGTTCACAAACTGGATAGATCTGAGGTGCAAGGCTCATAAAATCGCTAGCTCGACATCCCGGGGCTTTTGTGTTTTCCAGTCGGGCTCCAATATATATCACCGCCCTGACCGACGGGCTATCTTTAATAGTGATGTAAGGTTCCTAACTTGAGTGTTGTTTACTCGCTTGAAGGGGTGAAACGGATCGTAGTTGATCGTTTGCACTTGTTTCTAAATCTTGCTGATTCAAACGTTTTAAACAATTTGCACATACTCGTTCAAAGCACGCGCCGAGAGCAGCATTTCAGTACAATGCGCGTACACAGAACTGATTCATCTTTCGCGTATCGTAACTTCTGATTGAACACATACACACAAAATAGTCTCAAAATAATTGTCTCTGCAAGTATTCTCGTAAACACAGTTGGTTATATTTTAAGTGAACGTATACAGTGGCCTGCTGCTCAGAGAAATTCACTGTACCGGATAAATCTGTCTCTCTCTCTCTGTAAATTAGACGACGTGAAAGGGGGCGTGTTTCAAGATACGCAATGAAGTAGACCAAACTAAGCAGGGAGGGAGGGCAAAATACTCACATGCAAACAACACACTCCTTGTCGGCCGCGACTGCGCACGCGCGATCATCCATTTGCGTAGAAAAGAGATGTAATATTATGATTTCTGTTATTAAAAAATATATATATTTGTGTACCGGGTGGGGCGGCCCACATTGGCCAGCGGTCCAACGGGAAATGTCTCAGTGCTCTAGATGGCCAGTCCGCCCCTGGTCCGAACAGAACAAAAATCCTGTTCAGAATACATAAAATAGACAGACATAAAAAAAATACAAACAACACAATGAATGATTTACTAAAATTAAATTATGACTAAAATGATGACAGTAAGATTATTCTTCCAGATGTATTTTATCATAATCTAATCACATTTTTTTATTCCAGCACAAAAAACTAGCCCTGGTGTCTGATTGCATGAAAATCATTATGACAATTAATGGAGTGGATTGCAAAGCTACAGTTCTGGACAATGAGATCACCTGCAGGATCCCCAAAAATCTGACTATCTCTAGCCAGGGGGCGCCAGTTAAGGTCAGAGCCTGTCTATTGAATTCAGTCTTGATTAGTTCAAGTTGGCACCGCATCTGTCATTCATGATGTGCTGCTGTGTCATGTGTGTTTCTCAGCTGTTCGTGAACGGAGAAGAATATTACATTGGTGTGGTAGTAACTACAAACAGCAATTTTATTATGGGCATGGTGCTGGGCATCTTGGCTGCAATTGGCGTGGGAGCAGCTCTGGCCTACGTAGCCATGGCAAGAGAGCGCAAGAAAAAGAAATGTAAGTGCGTTCTGTTAAAATAACTAAAACTTTTCCAAAATTAAATGCTCATTTTTTAATGTTGTCAAAATATTTTGTCATATAATACTTGAAAGCAGAATTTTAAAAAATGCATGTAAAAAAATACTTTTGTTTGGTTAGCAGCTGCACTTGCTCAGGTTCGACTATCGTTGCATTCAACTCGCACTGCCGTGGAGAATTATGACAGATCACCTGATGGTGACTACAGAAGAGGTGAGAAACATAAAATCCTGATCCTGAAGTTATTTTTCTTTTTTTATATATCCAGACGGTACCTACAATTGAAAGAGTATGAAGCCCAACTTGGTGTATCTTCATAAAGAGCATCCGATCTTCAATAAACACGAACTGTGTATACTATAGGTCTGATGGTTTCTCCATTCCAAGGCTCGAGCGCAACATTCTCCAGTCTGCCGTATGCTGGGTCAATGGACTCTGCAGCAGCTCCCTTGATTCAATCTCAGGCGATCTCTATGTCCGCTCTCCGGCCAGATCTGTTGGAGGAGGTGAAGAATGTTTTGATCCCACATAATAAGGTTAAAATCCAGCATGACCAAATCATCGGCAAAGGTACATATCTTAGGGCAACGGCAATCCATCTGGATTTGCTACATTGCTTTTTCTCTTTCTTACAGTACCTTCTCTTTCTATTTCACACTTGCATATTTCTCAAATCTTTCTCAGGTCATTTTGGAACAGTGTATCATGGATATCTTACTGATAGTGATGAAAAAGAGATCCACTGTGCCATCAAATCATTGAATCGTAAGTACATTAACACTGTTAAATAGGGGTACATTAATAATGAACTTGTGAATGATACAAAACAAAACGGTAAATATGCTTTTAAATTTTTGAAAGGGATCACTGATCTGGAGGAGGTGGAGCAGTTTTTAAGAGAAGGAATCTTTATGAAGGCCTTCCACCACACTCATGTCCTGTCCCTCTTGGGCATTGTGCTTCCCAGTGATGGACTTCCACTGGTGATCCTGCCTTACATGAAACACGGAGACCTTCGGCATTTTATCCGCTCTGAACAGAGGGTAGCACATTCATTTAATGCTTTGTTACTTTGAATATGAAAGAAAGTTTTAAAAGGGTCAATTTTATTACATGATCCTATCTTTTCCTATATACTACTAGTTGTAGCAAAAATATTAAACATGAATGAAACAGTACAAAACAGAACAAGTATTTGAAATATATTATGTCTCAAATAATTGCTCAAGCAATGTTTTAATCACAAAAAATGCATCAATAAAACAGCCTGTGAACAATGTCACGTGATGTTAAATATACCTCATGAAAGACATTCTTTGACAATAGATAGCCCTCAAGAGCAGCATTTTGATAAATATATGCACTATTTTACATATTCATTTAAATTTAAGTTGAACATTTTGATTTATTCATTGATAATATATCAATTTAAAAAGGACATTGATTTTTGGTTTTGAATTCAGTTTGCAGTCAAGTGCATCCTGAATTTTTGGCCCAGCATTTTTATTTCAGTGCATTACTAATTTGAACATTTGAATCTAGGTAAAATCATGTAAACTTACTAAACATTTGCATTGAAATGTTGTAAAAACATATATCCTTTGTGTTCAGAATCCCACAGTGAAAGACCTGATTGGCTTTGGGCTTCAAGTTGCCAAAGGAATGGAGTATCTCGCAAACAAAAAATTTGTGCACAGAGACCTTGCTGCACGTAACTGCATGTAAGTAAGAGGAGCAACCTGAATTTATCTGTTAATGTATGCATACACCAAAATGTAACAAACAGCTGATTTGTTGTTTTATAGAAGTACAATGTGTATAGACACAACATATCTAACAAATGTAATGAAACTGCATTTCCTAGGCTTGATGAGTCATTTACAGTGAAGGTGGCTGACTTTGGAATGGCACGTGACGTCTATGATAAGGAATACTACAGCGTCAAGGACAGCAAGAAAGCAAAGCTGCCGGTCAAATGGATGGCTTTAGAAAGCCTGCAGACACAGAAATTCACCACCAAATCAGATGTGGTAAGTTTAAATACTGTATAATCTTTTCAAAACATTTCAAGAATAATGGTATGTATCCAATAAAGGAATTTCTATTTCAGCAGTTGGGTATGATTCTACATTCTATATTTAACATGTATTGTATTCCCTCTAGTGGTCTTTTGGAGTGTTGCTGTGGGAGCTGATGACGAGGGGGGCCAGTCCGTATCCTGATGTGGACCCTTATGACATTACAACATATCTAATGCAGGGCCGTCGACTGCTACAGCCACAATACTGCTTGGATTCCCTGTATGATTTTATTTTATATTTACCTGCCTTTTATTTGTGAGGGGGTCATATCATGAAGAAACAAATTATCTTTGGCTTTTTAATATTTATGTTATGAAATTATGTCTTTAAAAGTATCTTTTTTAATAGATGCAAATGTCCACATTTACATGTCAGCAACACCTATTTTACATTCAGAAAACCACAAATCATGGTGAAGTAGTAAAGCAGGATAAATACATTATTAATGTTGTTGTCAAAATATATATGTATATATATATATAAAAAAAGAATATTCTTTTACTAACACAAGTTGATCACAATAAAGAAAAAAATTAAAATGTGAAAATAATAATAAATCAAAAAACTTTTTTTTAGAAACCGCTGTGAAAACCCAACAGAAACACTTAGATTTATATGTAGCTTCATAATTGACTAGACTACAGACCATAAAGAATAATTTATCATTTTGGATTATGTATTATAGGTGGTCCATCATGCTGCAGTGCTGGAATCCTGAGCCTGAGAAGAGACCAAATTTCCCTAGTCTCGTGAATAAAATTCAAGACATCCACTACAGCTTAGAGGGGGAACATTACATCAACCTCCAGATCACCTATGTGAATCTGGACCAGCCTCGGCCCTACCCCCCACTCTCTCCGGCCCCACCTGCTTCTGAACACTCAGACCAGTCCTCCACCTGACCCTGGTCTCAAATCAAATAAGCCTGAGCTGCGTTCATCCTGTGGATTCAGCGGCTCATATGGTCCTGTGAAGTGTGGGAACCAAAAAAGCATGCACTGAAGATGATCTGCTGTATTTGGAGAATCCCAATGTGTGTCAAACTGAATGTACTTTTTTGTGTGTGTGATGGTTATGTTTTTGTGAAGCTTGTGCATGGTGTTAGTTGCATGGCCAAACTGGTGTCACATCTTTGGGATTTTTGACAAATGCACTTTTCAAATGAATTATAAATGTAATTTTTTTTTATAATGTTATGTTTTATTCTGTCTGAATTACAACTGAAAATGTTTGTTATTGCTCAGATAGTATAACACTGTGTTCTATCCTGGTACAAAGTGGCAAAATTCCCGTAACCAAACCATTTTTAGGTCCACACTGCCAGTGAAAATGTCACCCTCTCTTTGTCAGTATTTGATGTTTAATATACATGGGGAGTAGATTTTGGTCCAGTAGACTTTTAGTGGGAGCAGGGCTACCAGCACAGCAGAATAATATATACTAATAATATATACCAAGTGATTTACGCAATGTAACAATGTAAGAGACAGTGAGTAATCTAATTATACTGGACAAAATTATAAACGCAACACTTTTGTTTTTGCCCCCATTTTTCATGAGCTGCACTCAAAGATCTAAGACTTTTTCTATGTACACAAAATGCCTATTTCTCTCAAATATTGTTCACAAATCTGTTTAAATCTGTTTTACTGAGCACTTCTCCTCACGAGAGAGAGCGGGAGGTTGCCGCTTGGTTACAGTCTATGGTTATCATACATAATCGATTAATGGCACGACATTACGTTCCCCTCCAGAATTTAACGTTTAAACATATAGTTGGTGTTCGTTATGATGCCATATACAGTTTTGGGTGTTTCATGTTTAATTTGCCGAAAGCTTCAAGTGCAGTTAATTACAGTATTTGTCATGCTCTGTAAACAGACGACGGGGTTGTTGAAGGCGAGCTCTTTTGTGTGCCTTCAAATGGTTGACCACTGCAGTGTGTGTACCCTGTCGCAAAATGCTGCGAACACTCCTACAATAAAGGTGTTTACATGTCTAGACTGCACTTCAGCAATGCGACTAAAAATACAAATACTCTACATCTTAATTCGATTTCTATTTACTTCGAATATGACTTTAGCCGGATTAAGATAAAAATCTCTGTTTACATGGTAGATTATTAATCAGAGTATTGTCTTAATCCTATTAAAATCGTATTATTGTTGTCGATGTAAACGAACTTGTTGCTTTGTCATGTGCCTGGATAGGGCACGTGGTTTATTAAAGGCTGTGTGACAGAGTGATATGATTACTTGATAAATTATTTGATCAGTTTCATTTAACCTCTTTTTCCAATTCAAGTAAAGAGTTTAAAAACAAGGTCTGAGTTTTACATGATCATTTTAAGATGTTATCATTGATCTCAAGCAGTGATGTACTGTAATACACCATCTACTACTTTATTTTCAAATTATTGCGTAATTATGTGAATGATTGAGGACGCATCTTGTTCCAGCAAAATCTATAAGTATCTTAAGTTATTAATATATTTTTTTCATTGTAGAAATTTTAAATGTGATTGATTTGCATATGCCAGCTGGTGCACAAGAGAATAATATCACCCCCCCATTACATTACACCCATTTTCATACACGAATTGCGCAATGTGTTTGCAAGTGCAACCTTTTGTCGTGTCAAATGTATCGTTTTGGACTTTGATATCTTTGATATTTGATGCTTTAGTCACTGTCGCTATGGTTACGGGTAATAGCTACAAATAGAACCGATTCATTCTTGAACGTTCTGTAACTTTTATGATGTCGTTGAAGCAGATTTGTGGTCGCTTTGGGTCATGTGTTTGATTAGGGCGAACAAGATATCTGTTAACGTAGGTAAATCTCTATAAAAATACATTCATTCATCAAAAATTATTGACTTGCTCAAGTTAATTCCAAAATTTTTCTGAAACTTGTGTTAAACTGCAGCAAGAACCAAAAAACAACAACAGCAAAAAATCTGTATTTCTGAACATGTACACATTTTCTTTGCATGACCTTTTCCATCGACATGCCATGGCTTGAGCCATCACAATGGCAAACTTGTTAGAAAATGTCATATGACAGCATTAAAAGGTAAGTTTAAGATTTATATGAATACATCGAACACTGTACTGTATTAAATTCCAGCAAGCACCTGTAATTCTGGAAAATCACTCAACATATTCTCTGTTCCCTTTTTTGCGTGACATGACCTTTTTGATTTGTTAGAATGTTAAACATGATTTCCTCAACACTGAATTCCTCAAACATGTTCTTCTGTCTTCCTTTTTTTTACATTACTCTTTCCATCTACATGCCATAATTTAAGCCACCATAATGCTGAATACAGTAAGAAAGATAATGTGACAACATGAAAAATAAAAATATTATATAAATAATATATAAATAAAATATTCTCTTTAAATTGATTATAATTCTAGAAAAAAATTCTTAAATGAATCAATTTCTTACCTTGAATGTGTCTTTCCAACCACATGCCATGGTTTGAGCCATCACTAATACACACGTGGTAAGAAATGTCATGTGTCAACATCAAAAACCTGTATTAGCTACCTGTATAGTGTTAAAGAGCAGTAAGAATCACTGTTTTTCTGAACATGTTCTGGTTTTTTCTTTGCATGATTCTTTCCAACTACATGCCAGGGTTTGATCTGCTACAATGATGTGGTAATGTAGATAATCTGACAGCAATATAAGGCAAGTCCAATCTGATTTTTTAAATATGAAAACATCACAGAACTGTTACTTGTTTTAAGTGCAAATTCACTGTATTTCTGAACACATTCTTCTGTTTCTTTGCACGACTCTTCCCAACTGCATGGCACTGTTTGAGCTTTCACACTGGCAAACACGGTAATACCTAAAAATAAAAAATAATTATGAAAAATCACTGTTTCTTAATGTGTTCTTTGCTACTTTTCTACTTTTCATGGTTTGAGCAATCACTATAGAAAGCTTGTCAAATGACAGTAATAAAAGGTAAGTCAAACCTCAAAGTTTTATATAAACACACTGTATTTCTGAACATGTTGTTCTCTGTTTCTAATGATGCTATATAAATCACACAACCCATAAGCGGGCATTATGCATATTACTCCTCAACATGACAATGCACATGAATGCAAAGTTGGTCTGCTTTAACAAAAATAATGTTACCTAACATGCAAATGGCTACTTAGATATTATTGTTTTTAGTAGTCAGTGCTTTATTAGCTCAGTCACTTGGCTGTGACACTGTTCCGATAATAATTTCTTCTATAGGGATTCAGGGCATGTAGTTGTGAAGGGATACACTTTTCTCGTCACTGGAGGTCAGTATATACCTACTGCATGCTCTTTTCCACATGCAACATTAGTATTGCTAGCATCAGTAGGTTGTGTTGAGGTCTGTTCTCTGGTGGACTGCAGTGAGTCATGGTTGTCACATCAGGGGAAAAAATGCAACACTTAAATGCCAGTGTAATGAAAAGCTGAGTCAGTAATGCTTTTCAGTCTGACTGCTTGTCTTGATCTCATTAAAGTCTGCTTAAATTTACATTTAAATTATATAGGAGAAAGCTAGAATTTACAAGTGAAAATTAAAGTCAACATGGAATGAAAATTGCAACAATACACTTCATATAACAAAATATAATTGCAACAGTGTATCTGAAAACAAGCATTGGCACTGAAAGGCATCAAAATGCTATGAAGTGGGAAATTGAGCCTCCACAACCTGTCATGAAGCCTCCTTGCATTTATGTCTGACCCAGTGCTGTTATGAAATCTCTACTTGTCAATATCCAAACAACTTCTGATGGATTAAAAAAAAAAAAAAAAAAAAAAAAAATCACGTTTGTCCTACTGATGTTTTAAAGTAAAACGGGTTACCCATGCCATTTTATGTTCCAGCAAACTGAGCACATTACTTCAAGTACAGTTCAGCTCCCAAGAAAACATACATGAATCAGGTGCTAAAACATACATCTAAAAATATATACCGATATAACTTCTCAGAAACCCTTGATTGCATTGCTACCAGCTGCTACCAACTGTCCTTCATCTCAGCTCACCTTGAAGACACTCACTGTTTCCATAGCACTCAGACTTTGCTAGCGACCCAGTCTGTTTGAGCGGAGCTTTGCAAGGGTGAGAGAGAGAGAAGTGAGGGCTAGAAGCGAATGATGAAGGGTTGCTACTGTTCAATGAGCTTGTTAGTGGAGGGATTCTGGAACAGTCGTGCATGACGGAGCTACATGTAGCACCGGTTCGCTATAAAGCAGAATCCTTCAGACATAGATGGTTCTTTGAGCAGTAATCCAGTTCACATTGTTTGTCTTCACTGAAAGAGCTGGATAGGAGAGAGACTGAGTCTTGTCACGATTTTTATGGGTGATTTGAGTTATTTTAACAAGCACTTCTCAATTTTGCTTTGTGTGTATCGTCAATGATATCAGCTTATTTAAAAGAGCACTCTAGAAAATGCTGGGTGCTGGGAGAAAAATGGACAAACCCAAAAGTTATTATTAAAAAGCTTATTTATTAATAACTTAAGCAATTAAAGGGGTCATATGATGAAAAAACAAAAAAACAACAACATTATTTTGTGTATTTGGTGTAATGAAATGTGTATATGCGGTTTAAGATATATATATATATATATATATTAAAAAAATCCATATACTGTAAATTATTGTTGCTCATCTATGCCCCTCCATTTCTGAAAAGTGTTGATTTTTACAAAGCTCATAGTTCTGAAAAGCTATGTGTGCTTTGATTGGCCAGCTGTCCAGTGTGTTGTGATTGGCTGAATACCTCAAGGGTGTGTCGGAAATGTTACGCTCCTTACTGTGATGCCGTGTCTTGGTGCAGTGAGATAAAACCAATAAAATCCAATACAACCCAGCCGCCACATGACCGACCTTCTGTTGAAATATGGTTGAAATAAGGTCAGTTGCTGTTTCAACGTTTAAAGCTGAATGGTTGAAAAACAGCCGGCACATGACCAACCTTCAGCGTTGTTTTTATAGAGTCTATGATCGTAACATGTCAATGGAGAACAAAAACTGTAATGTGAACACAAGAAAGGTCCGAAGTGTTCTGCGAGGTCCTGGTAAAATAAGGTAAGACAAATCTTTATTATCTTTTGAAAATAGTAAAGTAGTAAAGTATCGTTACCAGAGTTTACAAATGGGTAACCTAAAGGACATGTGACCTGCAGAAGATAAATGAACATTGTAGCAGAAATGACTCGAACCAGACAAATTAAAGAGTCGATCAGGGCTGTGGCTGAAACATGAGCCAAATTCCTCAGTAAGGCAACAGGAAGTCATAAAACATTCTGTGCCACAAGTACCAAGCAAGATAACCAACCAACCAACGCTTTCACAGAACAGCTTTCAACATTAACACCACTAGAACAATTATTGACAATTTAAATTCGCAGAAGAGATTGTCAAGATTTGTTGATGGTAATTGAAATGCAACGCTTGGACATCACATGTAAACCCATGGGATTACTACACAAGACCCTTAAACACTTCCCCCCACCTAGTAGAACCAGACTGAAATTCCTAAGGGGGGAGGGGTCTTTGAACCTCTGGTCTCCACCGAACATCCCTATGTCAGAGAATGACACAGAAACTGTCTTTTCTACAAATATATGGACCAAAATGAACTCAAAAAGACTTATAAATGAATATCAGTCCATTGCTTCACTCCATATTCATTTATATGTAACCCACACATTTCACTATCATGTTATAATCACTTATTGTGTATGTCTTTTAATAAATATGGGATAGCTTAATGATACATATTCATGTCGAGTATCTATGTGATTGAATCTGCTTGCTTGAATCAGTCCTGACAATCATTTATTTGTCAAATGTATCATATTCTTGTTATAGGAATCATGTCCAAAATTAGACCCTGCAAGAGTGGGAAAATTCAGACCACATGCTTGGTAAGATAACATATGATTTATGATACCCCCGAGCCAAGACAATATCTGATTGGTCAAGACAACATTTGAGGTGTGGCCAACAGGCCAGTTTAAATACTCAGGACACCATAAAATCTTGCTTTTAGTTGTTAGCTTTGCTTCTGCTACTAGTCATGCATGCTTTTAGTTTTAGCTTTGCGTTTGCTATCAGTCATGCCTGCTTTTAGCTTTTAGCTTTGCTTCTTAGCTTTAGCTTTTAGCCATGCTGTTTGTCATTCACTATTCTTTGAGCGCGGTTCCAGCGTGCTTCAGCCTGCACGCCTGCTGCTACTTAGCCACGATGAGAAGAAACACCACCTAGTCTCATCAAACTTTACTTCTTTTCTTTTACGTTTGAGAGTTTCATGTTCTGAGTTAAGTTTTGTAACGCCGTCTGACCTCGACTGCCCGCTCAACTTCAACCAGCGCACACATCTCTGCATCTTCAGCCAACGCCCCACCACGGGCTTCCCAAGACGTCACTTCAGTGACTACTGAATGTCCAGCCAATCAACGACAACTTTACACAGGCAATGTACCTTCAGACATTTGTAGTGGTGTATCTAATATAATTTTAACCTCATTGAGGAACTCAATGCGAGGGTTAATTACGTGATTGATGGTTGTTCATGTCTATGCAATTTAACGTATTGCTGTAAACTTGGGATTCCATATTTCCATTCTAATAAACTCATCTTTTCCTAACTTTCGATCTTCCTGCAACTTGTGTGAATGTGTGAGTGCGTGCGTTTATGTGTTAGATTAGTTTATATGTCTTAGATTTAACTAATAAAGCCTTATTCATATTGAAAAGAGAAGTATCTTGTGTTTTGTGCTTACAAGTTAATGTCTTAAACTGCCGATCTTGTTACTGTGCTAATTGATAGTGTTTTCACTATACTTTGGATATTAATATCCAGCGCAGATTTGATGTTAAACGGCTCGTTCAGTGAATCGCAGGGTGTCTCAGTGACCGCACGTCCTGATTTTGCCAAGTCCGATGCGTTCCTAGGTCAACATATTTTGTTGACCCTGGAACAACATTTTACTCCAAAAATATATTCTTAACCATATCCCTACACCTAAACCTAACCTTAACCATGAGTAATCCCTAAAATCAGAGGAAAGGATAGATGAATGACACTGATGTACAAGCACCAAACACTGATTTTAAGCATAAACTTCACAAAATCTATAAACTGGTTCTTCAAATCTGATTGGGTAATCACAATGTTGTTCCAGGGTCAACAACGATGTTGTCCCAGGAACATGTCTCACTTGGTAAAATCAGGTTAGGCCTCAGTGACCAGCCGTGAAACAGTGATTCTGTTCAAATTCCCTTTAAAATCTTAAATGATTCCCTTTGAGCTAAACTGACCTGTTTCCCTTACAACATTTTGCCATAATTTACTCACCCTTGTGTCATTCCAGTTCTTCAAAATATCTTCTTTTAAAGGACGTGACATGTGGCCAAGTATGGTGTCCTGTACTCTGACTTGGTAAGTAGTGAACTCACACACACACACACACGGCCATTTTTGGCGCCCAGGGAGCAGTTGGGGATTCAGTGCCTTTCTTAAGGGTCCTACGATCCCTGCCGATACTGAGACTCAAATTTGCAACGTTGGGTTATAAGGACTGCTCCCCAGTGTATTGTTTTGTATTCAACATAGTTGCTTCTCTAGTAAAATCATATATGTGTGGTGTAAATATGGTAAGAAAAATCGCTATCTTTATTATCTTTTGAAAGTAGATTCTATGAAAATGTAACAAAAAATCTGTCAAGTGAACCATCCACTGAGTCTTTCTACAGTTGTGCTCTATTTGTGGATTGTTTTCAGTCCTTCTCGAGACCCGAGCTTTTTTTTCTTCTCATTTTCTTTTTTTTTTTCAGCAGAGTGCTGGTGTCTTTAGGAAGCTCAGGATGGGGAGGATGTTTCAGACGTCAGAGCTACAGCAGACACCTGTCATCTATTGGACACTGTGTTCTTCCTCAGCAGCTTTGAAGCTTATCTATATGTGTACTACATGTGTGTGTTTGTGCTTTTCCAAAATGTTCTACACAAACAAATCACAAAAATGGACAACAGAGCCAGTGGATAAATAATATTTTAAATGGATAGTGCACCCAAAAATGAAATTTCTGTCATCATTTACTCACCCTCGTGTTGTTCCAAACCTGTATGATTTACTTTCTTATGTTGAACATACTGTAAAAGAAGATATTTTGAAGATTGCTGGTAATCAAACAGTTGGTGGTTGCCATTGACTTCCATAGTAGGAAACAAAAGTAAGGAGTCACTTTTTGTTGGAGTGGAGAAAGAGGAACAAATTGTGAAACATTTTTCATTAGATTTTATTTGTTGGTATTTAATTTGTTGTTGATTTTAATGCCGTTCATTTTTGCTATACATTTTAGTATTTTTGTATCTAGGCTATACAATCTCTACCATGAACTCAAAAGTCACGATTTTGTGCACTTGTGCTTTACCCTAGCATCTTATTTTCTGTATTCAGTTTGAAGTTCAGCCTTGAGCCTGTGTGTTTCCAGCAAACAAGACTGCAGTGCATTCTTCCATCCTCCTTCTACTGCTCCTCTGCATTGTCGCAAAACATCTAGAGAGATTATGTAAAGTCTCTCTCAGTTCACAAGGGTACAGATTGCTATTCACATGAATAGTGTTTGGTTGAATATGTCTGAATTAATTGAAAAATGGTTACCATGCATGAAAAGCATTTTTACTTTTTATTTTTTTCACAGACCCAAGGCCACATATGGCATTGGAGTGATTGTTAAGGTAAGCTGTTTGGGTCTCTGAAGATCACATTGAGAGCGACAGAATGTTCTGTTAGGAATGAAAGTATGAGGTCTTTGGGTCAAAACATTCTTATTCAGCAATTAGATTTTTTTTTTTAAATATTACAAGTGGTAATATTTCACCTATAACTATCATAACAGAATAAGAAAATAATTTTTTTAAGCATATTTGTAAAGAAATATTTCTTCTAAAATTGCACAATAAATTGTGTAGGTACATTTGCTATTTTGGGGGGGATTTCTGGCAGTTGACTTTCATATGAATATAAATTAAGCTTTTCTGCTTATATGTGGTTTATGTACTTATTCTGTATGTTGTAGTTCTATAGGAATTAACTTTAACTTTGCTTGAAAATATGAAATACAATTTAGTATGGACTATGGGGAAATTTTAAAGGAAACTATTTATGTCATTTCATCTGCTACCACACTATGAAGTGAAAATTAATAAATGTAATGAAGTGAACTCTACACTACAGGCAGTCCATACTACTCCAGGGAGACCAAATAGCTTTGCTAAATAATTATTTCACCAACAATTTCAGGTCATTTTCTATCAATACCCTCAGTGCAGCTATTTGATTTAGGTTTTATTCAGGCTGTATTAAGCCATAATTGTTTTGATTGGCTCATGTCATTAGAAATAATATTTTCCTTGATCTTTTGCGATAAAAGAGCTTGATATGCTATAAAAATAAAAAAGACAACAGTTTCTAAACTGTTTTCAGATATTGAGCTAATGAAGCACGAGATAAGATTGCATTGTTTTCCATTTTATTGCTGATTTGAAATGTTATCAACGCATAAGCTTGATAGATTTCTGTTGTTGTTGTCATCTCTCATTCACATAGACAGGAGTTGTACCTGCATACTTTTTACCCACACAGAAAATAACCAAGATAGCTGCTAATTAACAGACTTTTAATTAATACTTAAAGGAATGGTATACCCAAAATTAAAATTTGCTCTAAATTTACTCACCCTCAATGATCCAATATGGTCATCCAATATGTAGATTATTTTTTTTCTTCATATAAAAAGTTTCACATTACATCACTTGATCATCAATGGATCCTCTCCCAGTTAAAAAAAAAAAAAATTGACTAAAAATGATTCTTCAGTACTAAGTGTACACAACTGTGCTATTTTGGAACACCATGAATGTCAACTAAAATCCGCTTTTAACATCATCTGTATTTAACAAATGTATTTAGTCACCACTAGGTGTACTAGTGTATAAAAGATGGTTCAAGTGTACTACAAGTGGTAACTAATTTTTTTTACATTTTAAATATGTTTTTACCCAGGCTATAGTGAATGGGTGCCACCAGAATGAGAGTTTAAACAGCTGAAAAAAATGTCATAATAATCCACAACGACTCCAGTCCATCAGTTCCTGTCTTGTAAAGTAAAAAGCTGTTTGTTTAAAAGAAACAAATCATTATCATCATTAAAACTTTTTAACTTTAAACAGTCTCTTCAGGCCAAAATATGAGTCTGTATTCATAAAATCGCTCTCTTCAGTTGAAAAGTCCAGCACTGGTCCATCAATTTCTCCACATCTGTTCTGAAGAAGAACCACCTCATCTAAATCTCGGACAGCCTGAGGGTGACTAAATTCTCGGCAAATCTACATGTTTTGGTGAACTGTTCCTTTAATGCAGTGATCCTCATATCTACTCACCACATCCACTTTCCTGCAGAGTTTAGCTCCAACCCTAATCAAACGAACCCCTAACCCTAACCCTAACCTGTGATTTTCTAATGATCCTGAAGAAACTGACTAGCAAATTCAGGTGTGTTTGATTAGGGTTAGAGCTAAACTCTGCAGGAAAGTGGATCTCGCGAGCCAGATTTGAGGATCACTTCTTCTATAGAATATGGTAACTAAAAACAACAGAATGACTTTCCTGTTATATGACCCCTACAAAACTTGAAAATGTATTCTGTCATCATACTGACAGAAATGTCTGCTGACCTTTGGGTTTGACGAGTTGCAACACAACCAGCACTTCACTTGCCTCATATTGCTTGTGCAGCTCAATTAAAATGCCTGGCTATGAAATATGCATAAACTCCTTTCATCAATAATGAATAACAGTAAATATTCACATGTTCTGCTATGCATATCTACTTTTCTGCGTGTGTATGGGGTTGCTGACGTACACAAGCTATACGTCAATGATCTGCCAGCAATTAGCAGATACTTCTGATGAGAAATGTGCACCAAGGGCTTTGATGAACTAAATTTGTTTGACAAATTGATTATGTAACAGTTGTGTTCCCTGTGTGTTTGAATGTCTCATTACTCATTTTACATTTTGCTCTTCATTTTCTAATGCAAAATCTTCAAAGGCCTGAGAACTACATATTTAAAAAAAAACAGTTCTTATCAAAGACTCGGACAAGTAGAAAACCCTGTGGTTAGGGATAGGTAGAAAAAAGTGATTGATGAATTATACTAAATGAATTTCATTTGTTTACATTTTGCTAAGGCAAAGCCTATAATAGACTCTTTAATGGCAGTTTCCATTGTGACAACTTACCCCATATAATGTGAGAGCATAACCCCATATTGTTCAAGGTGTGTTCTGTAAACTCTATAAAAAAATTGAGCTACACTGAAAAATATTATAGATCACTTATAAACTTGTTTTTAAATCCCCTAAGATGTTTTTGAATTCTAACATGAAATTGTATAGCATATATGTGATTAATTGGTAAATAACAGTCACAATCTGAATGTACATGTTACATTTGTTAATTACTAATTCTTACAATGTTAAAACTGACAGTTGTAGTAATAATTAGTTTAATAATAATCACATTTTGCATTTAACTTTATAACATTGTTAATGAATAATTCTTGCAATGTTAAAATTGACAGTGGTAGCAAAAATTATTTTAATGTCAATATTTATACATATGAACAAAAATACCTAACCAGATTTATTTTTGCAATATGCTGCTTTGGTACTCAAGAAATATTTATTATTAGCATCTTATTATTATCAATATTTTGGTGGAAACCATAATAATTGTATTTTCAGGATTCCTCAATGCATAGAAAGTTAAAAAGAACAGCATTTTTAGTTATTTTTTTAACCGTATAAAATTCATTAAAAGTCTTTATCAATGAATAAAAGTATGAAGTATCATATATATATATATATATATATATATATATATAGAGAGAGAGAGAGAGAGAGAGAGAGAGAGAGAGAGAGAGAGAGAGAGAGAGAGAGAGAGAGAGAGAGAGAGAGAGAGAGAGAGAGAGAGAGAGACTTTGACTTTTAACCCCCCTTTTATTACAAAATATTCAAGGTTTAGTTAAACCTTACATAGATTAAAAAGTTATTTAAAACACAAACATATGATAATAAATAGCGCAGAAAACAAAGGAAGGCAATAGCACAATTAAATATACATTTGCAAAGCACCATCAAAATCAGATTCACATATGCACTGGTTAACTCCCCAAATGTGATTGAAAGTCTCCAGGTCTTTAACCAAGGAATAGTATGCATATTCCACCTTTAATCTAGTTTTAATTAACCCTTTTAAAATTAACATTGCATCAGTTGACACAGCATTATTTATTTTGCTTTTACGTGAAATCCATATTCCCATTTTTGCTTGCCCAAACAAAAAATTAAGCAAAACATGGATCTGCTTTCTGTTTCTGTTATACTTCGGTCCATATATAAATAACACGGGTGAAAACACTTCTCCCAAAACAGTGCACCATTCTTCTAATTGAGAAAATAATGGCACAAGCCTCCCACATTGAAGAAATAAATGAAAAACAGTTTCAGTCATCCCACAAAAAGGACATCCCTCCTGAACCTGGGGATCGAGGTGTGCTCTGTATCTGTTTGTAGCTATTAACCCATGCACAACTCTCCACTGAAGGTCTCCGGACCTTTTTTCAATGGGAGGCTTATACAAGGCCCTCCAGCAACCCTTCAGGGAAGAGCCTGATCCGAATAGCTCTTGCCATTTCGACTCTTTAACTCCTCCTAAAGACTGAGAGTGTGAAACTTTTACACATGTGGCGTACAGTGCTTTCTTCTCAGTTTTACTGAAACCGTTCAGTTTAGGTGTCTTGAAAGTCAACAAAGACCCCTCCTTTTCTTCAAATATACCCACATCCGGAATTATTCTTAGTTCAGGAAAAGTTAAGTCCATATCTTCATTTGTTTCCACACTGCGTTTAAAATCTGTTGATAGGCTCTCGAGAATTTCATTTAGCAGTTTTTGTGTCCGACGAATTGATCTTATTCCAATCTTGGAAGCTAGCATTTCAGGAGTCATCCATCCATCTGAAGTTATTAAATGTCCAATCTTTACAACTCCTGCAGCCTTTAAAAGATTCCTCATCGATGGTGATTTTAGGATCGCTGAGTCCACCATAGAATTGTGTATTAGGGGTTCCTCCCTTGACCAGTGACCCCCCTCATCCGTGATGTCTCTTGTGATATTAAAAGTCCTCCAGGCTTTGAACACTGAGTGATAAAAGGAAGTTAATCCAGTCAAATCAACATGTTGAATGTCCAGAAGAAACAAGTGTTTATCCAGCCCCATCCCTCCTGCTCTTCTAAGGAGGGCAGAAGCTACTCCAGACCAGCTTACATCCAATCCGTAGAGAAATCTTTTTACTGTCTGTAGTCTGAAAGTCTTAATTCTGCTTTTTACATCCACTAGTCCTTGTCCACCTTCTTGTCTGGGCAGAAACAAAGTTGATGCTCTTATCCAGTGGTTACCGGACCAAAAAAAGTCTGTTAAGCGTTTTTGGATTTTTACAACCAAATCTTCAGGAGGTTCCAGAATGTTCATTTTGTGCCATAGCGTTGAGGCTACAAGGTTGTTGCAGACCAGGGCTCTTCCTCTATAGGATAACTGGGGTAGCAGCCAATGCCAGCAAGACAACCGAGCACACACCTTCTCCACCAGGCCCTCCCAATTCTGTCTCTTATAATCCTCCCTTCCTAAAAACACCCCCAAATATTTTAACCCAGATTTTCCCCATTTTAAATTACCTGGGAGAGCTGGAGTGTTATGGTCTAGACCACACCACATTGCATCACTTTTTGCCCAGTTTACTTTTGCAGATGAAGCTTTACCATAACTTAATAAAATCTCTTTTAAAACCTGAACATCGTTAACATTCCTTAAAACAGCAGTAATGTCATCAGCATAAGCTGAAACTTTTACAAAATCATTAAAAATAGCACCTTGTACCTTCAAACCCATTAAACTCTCTCTTAGTTTACATAGAAGAGGCTCAATAGCTAAGCTGTAAAGCTGACCAGAAAGTGGGCATCCTTGTCTGATACCCCTCTGTACCTTAACAGGGACACTTAGGCCTCCTGCTATCTTTACCATACATGTAGCATTATTGTACAACAACTTTATCATTTTCCTAAATTCCTCTCCAAACCCAAAAGCTTCTAATACTTTAAAAAGATATTGATGATCAACACGATCAAACGCTTTCTCCTGATCTAGTGACAGTATTCCAACATCTATATTATTACACATTGCATAATCAATAACATCACGTACTAGATGCAAATTATCAGCAATACATCTGTCTTTTATACAGTAAGATTGATCTTTGTGTATAATTTTGAACAATATTTTGTTCAATCTGTTGGCAAGGCACTTTGATAAAAGTTTGTATTCAGTGCAGAGGATTGCCAAAGGTCTCCAGTTCTTTAACAGGGTAAGATCACCTTTTTTTGGAAGCAATGTTAATACAGCCCGTTGGCAGCTCTTTGGTAGAAAACCAGTACGATTACATTCCTTTAGCACCTCAAATAAATCAGATCCAAGTGTTGTCCAGAAATGCTTATAAAATTCACCAGGAAGTCCATCTATGCCTGGGGTACGACCCAACGAAAGACCCGTTACGGCATCACTTAATTCCGCAAAGGTTAATCCAGATTCCAGTGCTTGCTTATCTTCTTCATTTAAACAAGGAAGATCTTGTAGGAATCCATTTTGTATCGGAATGTCTATGTCCTCAGGTGAGTATAAATGTGAATAGAAATTCACTGCTAGTCTACGCATTTCCACAGGTTCAGATGTACATTGTCCATTGTCATTCTTCAGGTTATACATTTGGTTAACTTGCACACTCTTGCGTTCCAGATTGAAAAAAAAAGAGGTGGGACTGTCCATATCCTTTATTGATAGGAATCGGTTTCTCACAAGAGCTCCTTTAACCTTTTCATTTAATATAGAGCTCAATTTTAATTTCTTCTCAGACCACTCATTTACATTGGAAGAAAGATCTCCTATCATATTTTTTTCAATGGCAAGGATTTCTCTTTCAAGCCATTCCAGAGACCGTTTCAAACTAAAATTAGAGTGAGATGTATACTGCTGACAAAATTCCCTTATATGAACTTTTCCAACTTCCCACCAAAGAATAACACTATCAAATCTTATTTTCTCTTTTTTCCAGGTCTCCCAAAAATGTTTAAAAGATTCACAAAAACTCCGGTCTTGTAACAATTTGACATTAAAATGCCAGTAAACACTTCTGTTTTTCTTAGAATTCAAAGTACAGTCAATAGTGATTAATTTGTGATCAGTGAAGGATGCAGGGACAATAGCTGTATTAATAATTCTACTTTTCATACTATTAGATAAGTACAGTCTATCCAGTCGTGCTGCTGAAATCCTCCCATCACTAACCTTTACCCATGTATATTGTTTAACAGAGGGATTATTTTCTCTCCATATATCAGTAAGATTGGAGGTTTTAATAACATTTTCAAGTACTGTTGGTGACTGAAAATGGGGTTCTTCTCCATTTCTATCAAGCAAGGCATTAAGTGTGCAGTTCCAGTCTCCAGCTAAGATAGTAAAACCATTACCTTGCTGTTGTCCTAAAAACACTTTCAATTTGTTAAAAAAAATAATTCTCTCAGCTCCTATATTAGGTGCATATACACTCACAAACGTGAAGACAAGACCATTTAAATCAACCTTAACTGCTAAACATCTTCCTGGTTCAATTTCCTTTTTTCCCAAAACTTTGGCTTTTATAGAGGGAGAAAAGAGAATAGCAGTTCCTGCACTCAGGTTAGTCCCATGTGTGAGCACACATTCATTCCTCCACCACAATCGCCAGTCAACCTCATTGTTTACATCACTATGAGTTTCTTGTAAGAAAATTACATCTAATTTCTTTAACTTGATGAATTCTATCACTGTGTCAGCTTTACTCTTATCCCTCATCCCATTAACATTTAGGGATCCCACGCGTAAGGTTTCCATAAGAGGGAAAAAGATTAGAAAAAGAACAGTCAGAAAGATATGTGTATTAGCCATAGTAATTAGTTATATTTTCCTCTTTTTGGTTTCCCTTTCCCTGTCTTAGACTTTTTACGAATATCAGTTATATGTTTTTTTAACCTAAAACGTTTCTGTTGTGATAGCTCATCATTATTGCAACTTTTCCTTGCCCACATTACAGAAGAGATAAACTTATCCAGATCTGGGAAAAATTCACTCACTTCCGTGCTTCTACCTTTTGTCTCATCCAGGAAAGTATTAATTTGTGCCACAGTATACAATCCTTCTGTGTCTACTTTTGACATTTCTGACCCTTCAGACCAATGCCCATCATCTTTCACACTATCATCTGTGTACTGAGATAACCCATCCATATCATCCACCGAGCATTGCTCAGCTACTTGTATACCAGTCTGAGATACACACTCATTTTCTTTTGCTTCCTCAACATCATCATTTTCAGTTATAACAATCGCAGAACTGCATCCAGCCTGCTCACTACTCTCCACATCCACACCAGCATCGCTTTCACTCACCTCATTGTGCCCGTAGACCTCCCCTAACGGCCTTTTGTTCGGTTTCTTAGGTAGTTGTTTATCCTGTGCTACTGTCGTATTATCCTCAGTATCACTGGTATCATTGCGATGAGCTGATCCGTTTTCAGTCGCATTAACAGGCAGCTGCTGCTCAACATCCGCTGTTTTATTGGGACAGGAGAAGCGTTTGTGGCCTATATTTCCACAAGCAAAGCACTTTAGATTGTCAGTACTTGCATACAGCATATATGATCCATCTCCATGACTTACACGGAACGAGATCTCTAATGTGCGCTCCGATGAAGTCAGAAACATTAACACTTGTCTCCTAAATGACAAAACGTGTTTGAGATCAGTGTTTTTACATCCTAATGGAATGTTTCTGACCGGACTTGCGATTTTACCGTATCGGGTTAATTCTTTAACAATCGCCTCATTCGAGACAAAAGGCGGTACATTGGAAATAGTGACTTTAGTTGCCGGAGCCGTTAAAGGAGTAACGGGCACAAACATTTCCTTAATCCATAATCCATTCTCAGTCACCTGGTGAACTAACTGCTCTGTTTTTAAAAACACGATGACTGCTTTGTTCATCCGCGATGCTGAGAGAATATTGTCGAAGCCTATAATTTCTCCCACCACCACGAGAACATCCTCCACGCTCACGCCAAGTTCAGGTACACACCTGCAGCCATTACGCAACGACAGGTGTGAGACTCCCTGACTAACTTCAGAGGCCATACCGACACGCGACAAAAGCCGCGAGCGGCTTCAAATACTCAATAATCTTAAAACAATTATTATTAAGAACAAAGAGGAGAAAAAAAAATAAAAATAAGAAAACACTTTCAAAATGCTTAATTTACACGCTCGCTCTAACCAGCACGCTCAGACGCCCCACTACACTCGTACGTACGCACAGAGAGAGAGAGAGAGAGAGATAGAGAGAGAGGGAGAGATTATAGTAAAAATATAAAATACAAATATATGCAAAATATAAAATAAAATATATTTATTATATTTATATACTGCTACCTTTAAATGGACTATATAATGGACACACATGCTGTTCCCTGGATGCACAAAGCAGAATTTCCTTGTAACCTTCTTTTTATTTTTTCTCTGTTTTGCTGCAGCTATTCCAATAGAATTAAATACTGAGACAAAAGTGACATTGACAGTGTCTCTTTCTTCTTCTTTTCTGTCTTATTCTCTCTTTGGCTGTCTCTATTTGCACTGTGTATATAAAATCTCTTCAGAGTTTTTGTGCCCCGGGCGGTTTTTTTTTTTTTTTTGCTCAAAGCTGATATATTGCAGAGTTGTGCACAATACACCTGAGATAAGCACAGGAGACAGCTGCACTTTTCTGTTGCTTCTTGACACAGAGGTAGTCATAGAAACCCTTTACTCTTACTTCGGCGGGCTGCTTACTAGCAGCTGTGAAAACCACGTGAATCTTCATTATTAATCCAACTTGATTTACCATCTGCAACCTTTAATACAACAGACCAAATGATCCAGTATCATTGTAGATGCTCTGTGTTTTTTTTTTCTCCAATTCGACCCACAAAAGTGCATTCATTCTTCTGATTAGGGTGGGAACGATGACTTAATGTCACTCTTAAACATTCATACGCTACCTTAAGGCCATTGTTGGTGGTGCTTCGTTTATCGTTTATCGCCCATGAATCAACTTTATTGTGCAGAGCTCATCTCGCACCACTTAACTGTGCAGTGTTGTCAATAAATTTGGATTGCTATCCATGTACACAGGACTTATGCTTGTCATTGCGGTGGGATTTGTTTGTTATAATATACATGCTTCTATTATTTTGTCAGTTTGTCAACAGAGTTGAGGCTTCCAGAATGTATTTGGGATGAAAAGAATACACGAACAGAGCTATTTTTAGTGAAACCAGTCATTGTTGTGTGTGTGACAAAGAAAGGGAGAGAAAAAGAGCAGGCGGTGATATATGGTCTTTCCAAGCGTTGTGCAAAGATGAAGGCAAAGGTCAAACTTAAGTCTAAAATTACAATTATGCAAAAATGTTTTTAGCTGGCATCTTACAAAAGGACAGTCTGCCTCCAAACATTTTAATGAGAGAATAGTATTAGTTTAAATAGCCTTTTAAAGGTAAGAAAGGGTGCTTTAAAAATTATTTCAGTTTTGAACAGCTTCACAAACATTGGTCTTACTGAAGCAGTATCATTATTCTTCTCTTTTTTTATGTTGTAATGTTTTCAACAATCTGCTGCATTTATGTAATGTCATAAACTGCACGCTGAGACAAACAAATGAGACACAGCAAAACAAATAACAGACAACATGTTTGAAATTAATCAGTTTGTATTCCTGCTATTGTGCATATCCAGCATAATAGATAGTTGGCTAAGTCCATGAACAGATGCTGGGAAATCTGTTTGCCCAATAACTGTTTACAGATCAGCATGCTAAGTTTGCTATAGTCAATAATATATTATTTTTGAATGATTAGGGGGATTTTTCAGCCAATATTAACATTAATGTGTTAAATTTTACTAATTGATCAGCATATTTTGCTTTTAATTCTATTGCATTTGTAAACTAATTGTAACTTCTAATAATTTTTATTGCAGGTAATCCTGATTTTAACATTAGCCATCATCTTTTAATATATTTATTTTCAGACTATTTTTTTATTAATATACTAAAATATATATTTTTGAAAAGTTTCTGAGAGTGAAAAGAAATTAAAGTAAAGTGAAGTAAATAAACCGTACGAATCAAGCTTCAAAATATGAAAGGTAACTTGTGGTATTAAAGATTAGATTAAAAAACAAGTTTAAATGTAAAACTTTTGTTCAGACTATTTATTTATTTATTCTTAATGGAATAGTTCACCAAAAATAAAAATAAAAATCTATCATTTGCTTACCCAAATGCATCCAAATTTTTATAAATGATTATTTATTTTTTTATTTTTTCTGATGAACAGCAACAAGGTATTTTAAGAAAAGGCTCTGTGTTTCTGTTCTTTTTATCCATACAATGGAAGTCAGTGGTCACCATAACTGTTTGGTTACCAGCATTCTGCCAAATATCTTCTTTTGTGTTTTCTGCAGAAAAAAGGCATGCAGGTTAGGAACAACATGAGGGTGAGTAAATGATGACATTTTTTGGGTTAACTGTGTCTTTGAATGTTGATTCGATTATATTGTTTATGAAGGTTGTTCTCATCATCTATGCTGATTTAGTATGTTTCTATTAAATGATAGAATGTAACAAATAAAATCTAAAAACTAATTAATTGTTAGATAACTTTATAAATTTAATATAGGACTTTAATTTCTTATTTGTCGTATTAAGTCGTATTAATTACATATAATAGGGTTGTGTATAATTTCTTGAAAAAAGAGACCATTTAAACAAAGTCAAACAAATGCCACTTAGCTTTTTGCACCATGAATATCTAGTATTATCTTCATAGATGTTGTGCTCTGTAAGTAGATTCTATATGTGATGTTTACAGCCTGAGAAGACCTACAGTACCGATGGACGATCCGGGCAGAGCAAATGGATAATTCCATTACTTATACTCCATGTCTGCGCTTCCACAGATGTACACACACACACACACACACAACGCTTATCTTCCAAGGACCTTGATTTGGTTTCTGTGCTTATCACCATGGCAACCTAGCTTTGACGCTGAATATGTTGGATGGCCAACAGAATTCTTTAGAAAATCACGTTGCTGTATCAATTGATTTCAAATTTTTGCAGAAAACATATATTTGCTTTATTGTGAGTTTGTGCCGAGGAGAACCAGTGAACCAGCAATGCTTGGAATCAAAATGCCAGCTAACTCTCAACATTAACTGGAAGTGACAAATCACAAGACCAAAATACATTACATCCATACACATTTAATGCAAAATATGTCATGTTCATGTTATAGAACGAGTGGTCTTATGATCAGATTTGAGGGAGTGGTGTTTTAAGGTACCACTGTATGAAATAACATTATTAAACATTTACAGTCTGCAGAGAGACCAGCTACATTTCACAGACTGGACAGAAGCGCTTGAAATGCAAATTCAGTGCACACACTCTCTCTCGATGTCCCTCGTTGCTCTCACTCATTCAATAACCAAGTCCTCCATTCATTCCTTCCCCCAATGCAGCTCGTACACTTGCAATTCAGTGAGCCTTTCTGATTGGCTCTCTCCACAACCAAAAAGCCATGCCTGAAAAATGCATCAATAAAGTTATATTATCAAAAAACATATCTGATGTAATGTCTGAACTCAAAATATGTAATATTAGCATCCATCTGAAGCTGTTCACATATGATTCACATATAAAACTTCATACCATCATAAGAGTCGATACGCTTCAAAACGTTTACTTAACATTAACATAGGGAAGGGACGATAAAACGATAACGATAATTATCGTGATTAAATTGTCCTCAGTCTGGTTTCTACAACTTTCAATTAGGAGCAAAAATCTGCCTTTAAACTTGAAAGAAATAAAGATTTGAAATTTATTGTTGTAATTATAGATACTGAATTATATGAAAATATTATTGTGATAATATTAACATTCAGGCTGTGAAAGATGTGTCTTCTGTTGTGATGGAGAATGTGGCACTCTTTCATGGCACTGGACGTAACTGGGGCATCTGCGTTGTGGTAACCATGACAACGTGTGAGTTTGTCATCTACAGTGGCAAAGCTCTGAGGGGATTGAGCTCATGATGCGAAGTCTATATCACACACCCACACACACAAACACATACATACACACACACACACACACACACACACGTGCACATGCAACATACTATGATTCAAGCAACACTGATTCATATAGGGAGTTATTCAGGAAGGTTGCAAGTTCGAATCTCTTCAAATTGTATTTACTGTTCTTTTTTAAAGAAACTGTGTCACTTTGTCTGCTAAATAACTATTGTGTATTTTTAGGTAAGCAATACACTTTTTTTCTGATGGTGGACTCAAACATGCGAAATATTGCAGAGTGGCAATGTATATTATCAGTTTATTATTTTCCAAAATATTCATTTAACAGACTACTCTTCTACTCTTAAGACCTCCCACTTTGTTGCAGATGCTTCCCCCTCCCAAAAGATTTTTATTCACAAAACTATGATAGAGACGGTGTGTTCCCAGCAAGCCGAGGCTTGATATGTTTCGCTCTCTTCTGCACTCCGTCATGATGCTTGTAGAAAGCGAGACTAGACAATCGTTGTCAAGGTAACCAATCATCCTTAAAGAATTCACAACGCAAATAGCATTTGAAATATGTGGTCAATGATGTCAGAGTTTGCTGAGACCCATTTCTTAAAATATTAAGAGAGAAAAAACGGTTGTGCATCTTTATGAATCTGACTGCGCTATTTATAGACATCACAAAAATATTGGTTCGAAAATCATATTTTTTTAACAGCACCAAAAAGTAACTATATTTGTATTCTACCTTCTGAATATCTTAAAATTGGTTTTGGAAAAAAGTAAAAGTAGCTGATTTAAGCTGATCTCCCAGCCTGGCCAAGCTAGTTTTAGTTGGTCAGCTGGTTTTCCAGCCTGACCTTCTAAAAGTGAAGTGAAGTGACATACAGCTAAGTATGGTGACCCATTTTTGGAATTCGTGCTCTGCATTTAACCCATCCAAAGTGCACACACACAGCAGTGAACAGACACACACTGTGAACACACACCCGGAGCAGTGGGCGTCATTTATGCTGCGGTGCCCAGGGAGCAGTTGGGGGTTCAATGCCTTGCTCAAGGGCACTTCAGTCATAGTACTGAACGTGCAGAGAGTGCCATACATTCACTCCCCCCACATACAATCCCTGCCAACCCAAGACTCAAACTCACAACATTTGGATTATGAGGTTGACTAACCATTAGGACATGACTTCCCACAATCCAGCTAAAGAAGTGGTCAAAGAAGCAAATTAGGTGTTTACTGTGGGAAAATCTATCTATCTATCTATCTATCTATCTATCTATCTATCTATCTAT
Organism: Carassius gibelio; assembly: GCF_023724105.1. Lineage (NCBI taxonomy): Eukaryota > Metazoa > Chordata > Actinopteri > Cypriniformes > Cyprinidae > Carassius > Carassius gibelio. Next base: position 8,079,608 of record NC_068401.1, on the reverse strand, counting down.
CTATCTATCTATCTATCTATCTATCTATCTATCTATCTATCTATCTATCTATCTATCTATCTATCTATCTATCTATCTATCTATCTATATATATTGCTACTGAACATCAGTATTCATGTGATCTTCAATAGGAAGTGTAAAATAAAGGCCATAGCTGTCCATAGCAACCTCTCAGAACACCTTAGCAACCACCTAGCAATTCTCTTAAATACCTCATCAACCACCTATCTAAGCCTACATTTCTTCTAACTTTCAATCTCTATTCAGACTTACTATGTATACAATCTACACAAAGCTAATAACCTTAAACCGTCTAACTAACCTTCCTTCCATTCAAAGTTTGTCTTTGCTTTTCTAGTTAATAATAGTTTCTCCAGGCTGACATCCACGTTTTTATGCTGTCTCTCTTTGGTATGTGACAGTTCAAAGGAGTGAATTAAACAAATGTCATAACTAACAAAGTGGTGAAGACAGAGAGCAAGAAAGAAAGAATGACAGAATATCAGGTAAAAAAGAACAGGCAATTAAAAGTCATTATTTTTATTAGCCAGGTATAAGCTTTTTAAAAGAGTGGGCAGTGGTCTTTAAATATTAAACACAGCTTTAGTTTCTTTGTGAGTTTAATGACTGAATGTGTCTGTATGTCTCTCTTATTCACACAAACACACACACACACACCCATGGCCGTCTGTGAGTATGGCATCACTAATGAAACAAGTTTGGTGCACCACATCAGAGTCCACCCACGTTGTTGGTATATGGCACAGGTGGCCGGCCCCCAACACGCTTTTCCGACCAGCTGACTCACAAACACTCTCTCACTGGCTCTCTGTCTGTCTCTGGCATAATCATTCACACCCAGAGGTAAAGCGTTATAAATATTTAGCAGTCCACAATCTTTTAAGCTACCAAACCTGAGCATTCCCCGTCACAGAATTCAGTTGTGCAGTTGTGAGGTAAAACAATATATGAAAAATTGAATGCGTCCTTGCTGAATAATATTATGATTAATTTCATTTAAAAAACTGTTCTTAAAAATAAAATTACTGTTTTTAAGGAAGCATTGAATAATGAAGTAAAACTAAAAGATATAATTCTCCAAAATAACAGTCATCAAGGCTCATTAATCCATACCTTTCTTCCTTCTCTGTTCTTTCAGTTCTAATGTAAGGATGAATCTAAAATAATATCAACAATTTCCTTTGAGGATCATTTCAGGATTACATAATGCTCCTTTGATCATAGGCTGTGTGTCCATAAAGAAAGTTTTATTTGGGAGTTTTTTAACAGATTTCAATACAAAAGCACTTTGATATAATCATCTGAAACTTGATGTATAAAGTAGTGCTGGGCAACAATTAATTGTGATCCAAAATAAATGCATCCAAAAAAGAAAAAAAATAATAATGTGTACTGTGTATATTTATTATGTATCTATATAAATTCATATAAATTATAATTTTTTTTCTATTAAATATATTAATATAAATGAATCATATGAATATATATATATATATATATATATATATATATATATATATATATATATATATATATATATATATATATATATATATATATGTGTGTATGTGTGTGTGTGTGTGTGTGTGTTTGTGTGTGTGTGTGTGTGTGTGTGTGTAAAGATTTTCTAAAGGAAACAAGAAAGTGAATAACAATTGCATATTTGACTTTAAAGATAATGTCACAAAAAAAAACAGCACGAATATCACATATAATAAAAAGTGCTAAACATATTAATCACAAAGTTGGTAATAACACTAAAGCTACTGGCACATCATCACAATTTGTGGGTATCTCCAAATTTACACACACACACACACACACACACACACACACACACACACACATATATATATATATATATATATATATATAAATATATATATAAGGTAAAATTATACTATTCATAAATTTGCCATGTAACATGAAGAGGGTTTACTGTTATTTGGTTTTGTAACTAAGAACTAAGACGACTGACCAAAATTAGCACACCGTTTATGTATGTGTGAGAAGAGCTACAACCATACTAAGCCAAAAGAGCAGAAACAGATGCCACACACGCCACAATTACGCCCATGCAGTACACTTACAAAGCTTTATTTTAGATAGTACATGCCTTTATGCAAAAATAGCTGTAATTCCAGGAGGCATTGTTGAAATAATAATAATAATAATAATAATAATAAAATGTAGTGCAGCTGCCTCTTTTTGCACTTGGGTCATTCCTGTCATGCAGTACTGTTAGAGTTCTGTGACTTTATGATTAAAGGAAAGCTTTTCTTTAAAAGCATAGAGACTTTCAGAAATTAAATGTCTAGTCAAATTCAGGCCCTTCACCTTCATTATATATCTTGATTTATGTTAAGAAGGTGAAGAGGAGGCATGGGAAGTTATATTATATCAGAAAGGTCGTTTTTTTTTTTTTTTGCATTTGACTTTATTTTACAGGACAGTAGGGGTGAGACAGAGGGGAATAATTTTGGAACATGCAGGCTGGGACTCAAACTTTTCTTCCCAAATACATTTTGAAAGTGTTGTACTGTACTATCATAGTAGTTTCAAACATAACTTAGGCCCATGTCTGTTCTGCTGGTTTACCTATTAAAACTGTTTTTTTTTTTGTTTTTTTTTGGGGAGTCCACTCCAACCAAAGAAGTAAAATAATTTAAAATGTAACCTTTTTTTCATAATATTATGTTGTTGTTGTTTTTTTTTTATGTGTAATTATTTCATCCAACATATTAAGACATATAGCCATAACAGGGATGTGAAAATGTACTGCATAAAATGAATGACCCCTTTAAATGGGAGCTTCTTATCATTTAACTTTTTCCACCATTTTACTGTTAATAAGAACACACGTCACAACTGGTCATTAATGTCAGTGAGAAACTTCAAACTTTACATTAATTTAAAACAAAGAGACACTGTTCTCTGACACTTTCACCAGACGGGCGATTATAGTTTAAACCTGGCTGAGCAGCATAGCGCAGTTTGAGCTGCAGATGTAAAACTATAGCCTACTGCACATCTACCTGAGAGAGGGAGAGAGAGAGAGAGAGAGAGAGAGAGAGAGAGAGAGAGAGAGCAAAAGAAAGAGACCGCGAGCGAGCGTGCGCTCCAAGTGCAGGTTTCTGGGTTGGCAGCAGAGCGCGCGAATAGAACGTGGCACGCGGAATATTGGCCAAAATTACCGCGAACTCAAACATCAGGAGACGCTCAGAGGGAAGCGAAGGAGAACGGTCGACAACGCCTATTTCTCTGAAACGTTCAAATTATCCGGTAAGTCTTCGTTTTTACATTAATTCCACACAAGTGTTGTCGCTGAATGCGTATATTTGGTTTCCTTAAGGACTTTACTGAACGCTTTCGTAATAGAACGTGTTAATTTTGTTTAATAGACTGTGCCAACATTTTTCTTCTTCAAATTTCTTTAGAAAATTCACATGTGACCTTACCTGTAACTAAAAATACCGGGCAGTACAAACTCTTTTCAGAACTTTTAAGAGGTTCCGCGCCGGGCATGTTTGCATTTGCATATGTATTTGCAGGAGTGCACTTCCATCAGGTGAATGTTATCAGTTTAGTGTAAAAAGCACTTCAAATATGTTTACATCAAACCCAGAATCACTGCGTCTGCAGCGCGCAAGTGGCCACTGCAGTTTCTGTCGTTCGTTATTTCTAGACAGCAAAACCTTTTTCTTTCAGGCACATTCAGTTATTCGCCAGTTCATATTTAGATTTCTTAAATGTTCATTTGAAGTTGTAAGTGAAGTGGACTTTGAAGTTGAAGTTGAATTGTCTTTTTTATTTGACAGCAAATGTACATTGGAGAATTATGTGTGGTAGTGGTCAACATTGTGCGTGTCATTTATTTAAAAAAAAGGGAAATCCTTGTAAGTAATAAACATTGCGTATGCATGCTTTCAGACTTAAGTTTATTAGATATGAAAGTTTTTTTTTTTTTTTTTTTTTTGCAGTCTGTGACATCATGTACCACCTGTAGCCCAAAACTGCATATAAAACCGTCTTAAGGTTTTTGTTTCATCATCTGTAACTGAGTGGAGTTTGTTCTGGATTGCTAAAACATTGATACATTATTAATACCATATTTATGTTCTTCAGATTTAAGTTCTTTAGAAATGTACTATATATACTTAAATTGTGTAAATTAGTGTCTGATTCAAAGAGTGTTGCTGGTACAACCTAGAACATTACATTATATTTATATATATATATGTGTGTGTGTGTGTGTGTGTGTGTGTGTGTGTGTGTGTGTTAGGGATGCATTGATCCAATTCTTGGGATCGGTATTGGCTCCGCTGCTGGCATTTTCTTTGGATCGGGTATCGGTCAGACAAGACCAATTTCAAATCCGATACTGTGCGTATACTATTCTGTGTTATTGATGAGCCACACGAAAGGCACAAAAACATTATAAAGCACCAAAACGTTTTTGTGCACTATATTTCAAGTGTTCTGAAGCTGCTGTTCCATAGTTCATTATGAGGTACAGATTAATATTTAAGTCATTAAGTTCGCCTGAACTCTTCTTTCTGCTGAGGCTGTCTATCGTCCTCCATTCAACAATCAAAGTGTGTGTCGTGTTCGATTACAGTCAAAAAGATGAAACTCTTTAAGAGCACACAGTAACTGAGGTTAAAAACTGTTCAAAGAAAAGACTCATTAAAAATAATTTTCTAGGATTTTCCTTTAAATGCTCTAAACCTGTAATCTAGTGTTCACAGTATTGTTTGAAAGGCCATTATTTCTTATGTAACAGTCAATGATTGTTGTGCTAATGTATAACAACAGATTCCAATGTTTAGTTGTTACATTCTATGTTATTTTTTTTACTGATAAAAAAAGACAATTGTAAGAAGTTTTTGTTGTCATATGTGGTCAGTTTGTATAGTGTGTCCACCTCTTTATTAAATTTTAATTACCACCCCATAGTGTTCAAAGGAGTTCATAAACTTTTTTTTTTTTTACAGATGATGATGATGTTATGGCATCAGTAGACAGAATATAGCAAATCTGACCTTGCTCTCTGTGGTTTCCATAGAAGATGAGCACAAAAAAGCCCGGACACTGTGTTTGTGTCAGTGTCTGTACAGTATGTGTGTGTGAATTCAACCCACGGGCTAAAACACCACCCACCACCTCTGTTCAAAACACCATTCTGTTCTCCAGAGCTCTTAGCAGGGCCCGTCATCCCTTTATATAACATAACACCTGGCCCACCTCCACCCCCAGCCAACACCCGCACTGCACCAGAGGTGATAAACAAGAGCACCCCCACCTCAACACTGCAGATTTCCCAAAACTAAATCAAAACAATACACTTGTATAATGGCTGTCCACTTGCCACAGTAGTTGGAGGTGCCAGATCAAGCCTGATCTTTCTATTTTTAATCAACAACCTGTTGAACTGTTGTGGTTAAGATGGAGGCTGCCTAAAATAAAATTTAACCAATTAAAATCCAGTGATTATCTGTTAAGAGGTCTAAGGCAGTGTGCTTTTTTCGACTGTTCAAGTGCATGTTGTGGAAATATGTGTGTCAGAGTTTTGGCCATTTCTGAGTGTTAATTTTTGATTTTTTTTTTTTTACATAATGTTTTATATAATCTTCCATTTAAAAGTTCAATAAGATTTTAGTTCAGCAGAAATTACACACAGAAATTTGGTACATTTAATTTACTTAATTACGTAAATTATTATCAAAGAATCCTGAAAAAAAAAACCATAGAATTTTCAATTATTTAGGAAGGAGCATGTGAAACTGAAGCCTGGAAAAAATTGCTGCTGAAAATTAAGAAACTATAAAACAGTTACAAACTGTAATACTTTTTCACAATATTATTTGTTTTTTATTTTTGATCAAATAAAATGCAGCCATTGTGAGCATAAGTGGCTTTAAAAAAAGAAAAAGAAAATCACATATGTACAGTATGTGTTTGTCAGTGATGCGCGTGTCAATGTATAAACAACCCGCACCCGACCGCAAAAAAATGAAAATTCCTGACCCGCATTTTTTTAAAGTAGTAAATGCGTCGCCCCTTTATATTAATATAATTACTTAAATAGGCTTTAGCCTACAGGATAATAAGCGTTATGACCGCACATATAAGGCTTGCCACAAAGAACCGGTTATAGTAATGATTATGCATGTGTCTAAATTTGCAAGGAGACATTTAATTGTTTAGTAATAAACTGGTGTTTTCTGTGTCGCTACTAAAATGAAGTTGACGATGCGGACTCACCATGAACGTCAGAGAGAAATGCACATTTCATATGGATTACATCATCAGAGAGTAGCCTATTTATTTTGGTTTGAATATTTTTGTTTAAAAGTAGGCATTTCAAGCTTTCTGTAATATATTGCCTATATTTCTTTTTAAATCCACCAACTAAAAGATTAAGACACTAACTGACCCAAAATATCACCCAAAGTTTCTACAGCTTTTATCTTAGCTATTTCAGAATCTGGAATAATGATTCGGGCAAACTTGTTACTGCAGTCATATGTACATGAAGGTTTATTGAAAAACGATTGCACTGATTTGCATGTTTCTTGATGATGTGCTTTTTTTCCTGTGGTACTCGCATGCACCATGTCGCTTCACGTCGTATTCTCCTCCATGTCCCACAGAAAAAAAGCTCTCTCTGTTTCACCATGTACAGGTCTTAATCAAGGGTATGCTGTGGTCCATTCGCTATTAAAAGTGCATCTTCTCTTTTTCATGGCCATTAACCTGACAAAACAGCGTGCACGTCAACAGTTTGATTGATGTACGACTGAGTCTATCGACTAACGCTTTTATTGCTTTCCTCTGCACTATTGGACATAAGTTAACAGTATGCCTATGGACGTATCCGTGTATTTATTAGGCAGGGTCAAATGAAAAAGCGGGACAGATGCTCAATTTGCGTGAGGCGGGACAAAGGGTAAAATTGCTGTACAACGTAAAGCGGGACAGGTTGTCACTCTCTTTGCGCCAGTTATTCAGCCAATAAAGTGCAGGCCTATATATTTCAAAATCGTGTAAATTACTATATAAATTACAAAGGTTTAATTGGCATTTTTGTTTCAAAGGACCGACCGCGACCCGAATATAATTTAAAATATTTTTGGATGACTCGTAACCGCGGGTGGATCAACCCACGCATCACTGGTATTTTTTTATGTGCAGTTTTCTGGAAAACAAAAAATAATTGTTTAATTCTGATATTTTCACAAGGTCCCCGTGGCCATGGAACACCAGGAAGTGTAAGAGAATTTTAATTTCCAGGCCTGGAAAATAATTTACATTAATCAAATTAAATAATAAAAAAAAAGTGAATATATAGTGATTATAACTTTATTCTAATAAAAAGCTCTAAAATGTTTAATTGTCTAGAAAGTGTCTAGAGCAAGAAGAAATTAGTTGCAGTCTTTATACTGTAAGTCTTTTCTTAAGTCTTAATCCACAAATCATAAATGACTGGGAAGAGTCATACAAATTCATTGGTCAAAGGTTTATAAATAAGAGAAAATAAAAATATTAAAAAAATTAATTAAAGGAATAATGCAATTCATAATAATAATGAAAATAATTTTATGTTGAGTATCCAATAAATTTCAGTTTAGTTGTGAATAATGGAGAGAAACCATACAGCTTCATCTTTAAGCAGCAGTACTGTCATAACATGATTTAGATTAAATCACCAACATGAACATATCTATAAAAGCAGTGCTTAACACAGTGTCACTATTGCTGTAGCAGGGAGAGACAGCTTTTATCATGGGAGAAACGTCACTGAGATGCAGTCTGTGTTAGTTAAAGCCCCTTTCACACTGCACGTCCGACCCGGCATATTTTCGGAACATTGCCGGGTCGCCTTCTGTGTGAAAGCAACCACGTCCTGGGATTGATTCCGGCATTGAACCCGGGTCGGGGACCTAGTAACATTGCCGGGTTCGACCCGGGACGAGGGCTGGGTGAACAAAAGCCAGATCTAATGCCGTGTCGAAGTGAGCGTTATCGCGCAACTCTTTTACCGGCTGTTTTGAAGAAAGATCAACGTTCGCGACAAAAAAATATGTGCAAACTGTAATGAAGCAGAGATCAGTTAGTTCCTCACTTCCGGCACTGACGCCGAGATCGTTTGCTTGCTTTAGTGAAAGTATAACGTGCCTAGCGTTTTTGACTCGTACATTACACCTCACGCCCTGATGTCACGTGTCGTTACGGGATCTTCACGGTTGTGTGTGCAAGCACGCACATACTCCGGGTCATCACTGGCAGTGTGAAAGTGCAAAATCTAGCAATCTGGGAACAATTGCCGGAACACTTTATCCTTGTATTTGCCGGAATGGCAGTGTGAAAGGGGCTTTTGAGATATCAAGATCTTGTTGGTTTTATTTCTGTCTAAATAGAAACCTCCAGTTAACACCAAATTCCCTGAAGCTACTTCTAAGCATATAAAATAAGAGGACAAATATCACTGTGTCTGTGTGTGTGTGTGTGTGTGTGTGTGTGTGTGTGTGTGTGTGTGTGTGTGTGTGTGTGTGTGAATGAGAGAAACAGAGACAAATAGACAAAGACTGGAGTAAAATTTACAGAAGACAAATAAAAAGGACTAAATATATGGTTTCTGAGTTTTATGGGGGACCTTGTTTTAAAAAAGCATCACACACGACACATGCCCTCATGACCTAGATTCATGCCCCTGGAGTGTCTCAATCTGTCCTGTCTCATGACAGAAAAGACACTTATTTAGAAACTGATAACTTTATTTAACAAGAAAATGAGATGCAATCAACTGGTGCAAATGTGTTTAAACTGTTGGACTGTTAATTTTACATTTACATTCTATTTTGTATGGAATTTTTTTTTATGAAAAACTACATGGATAAAACAACTTTCAATTTCCTTGGTTAAGGACAGTAACTCGGCGTCAGAAAGTGACTGTCTTTCCAATGTCAGATAGAAAGGGGAATATAAAATGAAGATGTTAATTAATATTTCACCCACCCGCTATTTTTTTTTAAATCAACATTTCCATCATCATCTGTGGATACATTAGTTCATGCAGGTCTAATGGAGCTGTTCTCCGGTCAGTGGATTTGAGTCAATAGTTTCAAGTTCAAGGGATATTAAAGCACCACAACTGCGTAATACTTCCAGTAACAGTAGATAATAGTTCTCTTAGAAAGCCTGTTTATTTTTAGTATTAACATTAGCTTGAGTTCAGTTTAATTAAATGTTCAGGACTCATTTATCATAATATCTTTCTTTTTATGTACTGTTGGTCTTTATCCAGTTGAGAAAACTGAGTCTCTGTCTTTGTAAACCAGGTCTTATATTGGTTTTTAATTAGAGTTTTGGCTTTAATTGTGTCTTGTTTTTAGGTTTAGATTTATATTTTGAAAACATAGTTTGGGTTAGCACTTGGAGTGATAATATGGATGCCTGGTGTCGCATGTGGATAGCTCAGAGGGAGACGTTTTATCATATTACTAGCATTCAGGAGTTATTGCTTGCTGCTAACATACCCATCACCGATTCCCAAAACTAGCTCTAACTCAGCAAGAGAGCAGTCTGATGTAAGACTTCCAAATTAGAGCTGGAGAATTTGAGACTTCTCTTGAGAAGAGTTGTTGTGGTTCTCTCACTGCAAGCTTGAAAAGCAGCCATGGAATAAAACAGAGCAACATCTTTGCTTTTATAGTCTGTTGGATTCCAGAAGCTATTGCATTTCCCTCCTTTTTTTTTGTTGCCTGGGAAACGGTGTTATCATGAGGCGGGTGCTTGTTGTTAAGTGATCCACCCTCAATATTTTTCGGTGGAAGCATGCCCAGAACAGCCAGGAAATGAAGTTAGCTGAGCAGTTCTCTTTGTTTAGTGGCGTGGCATATCTCATTTCTCTCATATCTGTGAAAAACATTTTGAGAGAATTATGGGATGCACAGAACTTACTAAAAAACAAATAAATTTATTTTATTACTGACAATGCATAAGCCTCTTAATTTCCAACTAATTTATAACTACTACAACTAATACTTAAAGAATTTGTAAACATTGTATTGCTTTATGTCTTTCTTTACATCTTCAACTAATAGTTGCATTATCTTTATTAACTGTACAGTATATTTGATACTAAGCATTTTTGACAAGAAATTTGCCTTTATTTGTCTCCTGCAGTTGAATGCCAACACTAAAACGGAGATATATATTTGATTGTATTGATATGAGTTTTCACACTCTGTTTTCTCTAGTCATATTTGATCATAACTAAATTTTGAAATTACAATTAGCTTTTTTCACAGCAGAATAGTACAGTGGGATTTCTCACCCACTCTCAGAAGTCAGGAATCTGGAGTCTGGAAGTTTTAGCAAAGTCACTTTAAGATAAGTCATGTCAGACAACGTGATTAATATTCATGAACCCAGCAGCTCATCAATCCATAGTGCATTGTATATGGTTAGTATGGTAGTAAAATTTGTAGCAGTATTATCTTTTAATAATAATTAATATGATATATTACTATTTCTTTTTTTTTTACAGAAACCCTCAATGACCAAAAATATCTTAAGCATCACCACCAGTCTTAAGTTCAGTTAAAATGACAAATATGCATTCATTAAAAGTTCATTTTTACATAAAGGCATTGTGCTACTAAATATTACTATTATTTAGTAAAATTTATGTGATACTGCTACTACTGTTGAAAAAATTAATAAAACTTTATTTTTTAAAGAAATAAATCACAAAATATTTCTTCCATGGTTTAATTTTAATAGCAAATCTCCTTTATTTACCAAAAATAAAATGTGTTAAAATTTCATAAATTAAAAGACAAATTAAATTTGGGTGAAACTTGTTTACTGTTTTTCATAATTATATAACTTGTAGAAAAACTTTAAACAAAATTGTAAATAAGTATAAAGAATGGCATTGTTTTTATTTTTAGTGATAAAAAGTTTTTTTTTTTTTTTTTTTTTTTTTTTTTTTTTTTATTAGCATATTTTTGTATTTTGCTTTGTTACCGAAATTGGTACAGAGTACCGTGGATTTTCACTGGTATCGGTACTGAATACTGAAATTTTGGTACCGTGACAACACTATGAGTGACACGTTTTGGGTATTCTATATTCTTTGGTATTAGTCATATTCTAAGAATACCTTAAAAGAGATTTCCGTGATTGCTTAACTGCTGAATTGTTTACTTGTTCTGTGCAGTGCTGAGCAATGACCAGCTCCCCTCTTCTTGAATCCACCAGCCCAACAACTGCTGGCTGTACTCTAAAGCAGCTGTGCAGTACTGTACCACTGCATTTATGTATAATTGTAACCAAGGCAACAAACAACATAAGGAACAGAATGGACAGATTAACTGACTGGGTGTGAAGGCAATCCAGGGTTCTTAACACACACACACAATTCTTCCAATTAGCCATTCCTCTGAGACACAACCCAAGTCTTTTTGGGAAGGTTCTGACTGCACTAGATTGTGGCGTAGTGGAGGTATTATAGACAGGTAAGATAAGATGCACTGCCCTCTTTGAAGCTTGTATTGTGCTCTTTGATGTTGTCGTTGATTCTCAGGAATGTTTTCATGCACATTCCATATGACCAGTACACTTCAAAAGTACAGTTTTAATGTGGATGAAATGTGTTTAATTATTGTGTAGTGAGTTCCAGCATTAAGATTTGTGTCAGAATTCTCCTTGGTGTAACATCAGAGGGAGTTTGTGTGTGTGTCTGTGTGTGTGTGTGCGCGTGCGTGCGTGCGTGTGCGTGCGTGCGTCTTGGTGCTGTACTAAGCCATCTGGCACCTACTGTTTCACCACAGCTTGATAAGATTCCCTCTTTGAAGAGACCTATAAATCCTGCTGTCTGTTAGGCCTGTGATGGCCATCTACAGACCTCTATCTCTAGAAATCTGGTGTGTTGCATTATTTAATAGTGGAACGTGAGATATGACATGTTTTTGACAGATTATGAGAAATTCTCAGGAGCTTGTGTCCCTTTGACTCAAATGTAAATGTATTTTAAACCTGTTTTTTTGTTTGATAATTACTGTAGGTTTTGTTAACAGTGTATTTGGCAGAAAAGGTATTCACATTTGGTAAGTTAAGTCGTACCTTCCTTAAATTATTTGCTTTAAACATCATTTACTTACCTTCAGGTTGCTTGATAACTTTTTCCTTGGAACACGGGAGGAGTTATTTTACTGAAATTTCAAAGCTGCTGTAAATGCAACATTTGTCAATATATGTTGCAGTTAAGCTGGTGTAGTTTAAAAGTTAATCATCTAATTATAATATAGGATAAAAGTAACTGTGTGTGTGTGTGTGTGTGTGTGTCTTGCTTTATTTATTTATTTCCTGATTTTATGTATATATGTTGATTGATTTTAAGTTGATATTGTAATCACACAAATGTTTTGCTTTGGATCAGAATAAAACATTTGTTCAGATTAGGGATGTCAACGATTAATCGATGATCGATTAATTGTCGATAAGAGATGCAATCGATTAAGGCTATCGATGGTCGGTTAACCGATTCAATGTTGGGCTGCGTGCGGCTCATGCGCACTCAACACGTGCGAGCAGCTGTGAGTGACGGTGACGATATATAAAAGCATCATCATTCATTCACAATGTACAAATTAAGCTTTTAATGTGATTTAAACTTTAAAGTACATTAAAATAGAAACAACATAAAAGTTCTTCAACATTAAATGCAATAGAAATGTAGTTACTTATCATTTCATCAGATAACTGTTTTATATCGTGCGCTTTGCAGGGCTGTGGGACACAGTGACAGGACAGGTAGTCTATTCATTCCTACAACTTGTTAATTCATTCCTACGAATTATTAATGTGGCAATTGTCCATGTTTCATTAATTTTGTTCCCTAAATAACCCATGATTTAAGTGAAATAAGGGAACAAATTAATAAATCGAACGAATTCTTAATTCATGAAATCTTTAATTTCCCTTCCCATGTTTACCACAGTAAGAGATGCGAAAACAGTTATTAAAAGCGAAAGATAATAAAATAAACCTGGGAAATTAGAGGGTTAGACTATGAAGATTTAGGAAAAGAAACAATGCCTAAATATACTGAATTTGTGGAAATTCGTGACCAACCGGCAAACCAGAACAAAGCCGCGTAAATGAAGACTATGGGGTCCAAAAGCATGGTCGCGATCTAACATTTTCCAGTTAACCTATTATTCCTCTAATAAACAAAGCTTTTATACCACACTTGTCATAATCAGATCTTATCATTTCTAAATAAATAATTGCTGGATTCAAAACAGCGATTAATAGGCGCTGTGACCGACAAATTCCTGGAGCATTCACTGCTGTCACTAAACGGTGACGCCGAGCATCGTTCACAAGTTTCTGCATGGACCTGACTAGGGCACAGGTTCTAAGCCCTGGGACAAAATGGGATGCTTTAAGGAAAATTTATAGCCTACTAAGTAATAGGCCCAAAATAAAAATAACAATTTGTTTTCATGTTTTTTTTAAATAGGCTATGCGAAATATATCCGACTTAAATAGGCTAATTAAGATTAACGGATTTAAAACAGAAGTGTGGGCGCTCCATAAGTTCACAAAAAAAAAAAAGGATGACAACGCATTCTGTTTGTTTGCTTTATTTTACAAGAGCACAAATCTTCTGTTTTTATTGTGAGTGTGCACAAATGAAAGTAAACACTTCTGCGGAAAATATATATATTTTTTAATGTCTCAGCTGTTTCGATCGCGCCGGAGCATGCTGCACACGTATATTCTAGCGATTCAAAGTTACATCGCAGTCTGTTCATTATCAAAATAAAATGTCAACTAAACATTAAAAGGTTACACTGGTCAGTTTAAATAGACCGTAGTATACCAGTCCACTCTGCTGTTATGCCAAGGACGTTTTTGCTCATATGAAGAGGATCATCTTTTCCGTCTATATGCGAATGCGTGTTAAGTAGCCTACAAGCCTAGTTTACATTATAAATAATAGTTTAACATTCAAATACATTGCGAATATGGAAACATTTCGATTTGTGCCGAATGAGACATGAGCAATAACCTCCAAATAAATCTAGCCAAAGCCGCGCTCGCTCATCCTCGTCTGCACGCATGCACTGTCACGATCTAATGCGCTGTATGCCGGATTTTTAAAAATCTGACATTTTCTAGGACAGAATCCAGCAGGATCAAATTAATGTGAGCAACTGTGTTTTGGTGCAGCAGCGCCGATGTAGTTCACTTAATGTGCAGCGCAGTCACACGCGCTCCACATTTCGGATAATTTTATACAATAATGTCAGTTGAAAACATTGCAATTGTGCTTTAAAATACAACAACGAGCACCACAAAACCATTTAAAGAGGCGCGTTCAGCGTTCTCCGTGCGGGATTGGAAACTGTCAACAAAGTAAAATGACCTCAAAAGTATGGCGCGCTCTATTCATTTTATCAAATGATCATAATCGCATCTATTCATTTTATAATCCTGCTACTAGCATTTTATTCAGACTAAAACCTCTTTAATTCAAGTGAGAAAGCGTTTTGTGTGTGTGTGTGGCTTTTGCACATCCTGTCATACCGCTGACTGCGTGCCTGACTTGTCGTCATGGCAGACTCGAGGCTGCATTTTTAGCAGGTTCACTTTGATAATGGAAAGTCTTCATAGAAAAAGTAATAAATTAAAATGAAGTGCGGTAACTAATTTTCTTGGAAGTAAAAGTTTCCATCTCACTGGACTGATGGTTATCTGCGGAGGAGTGACAGCTCAAAGACGAACTAAAACCTGGCTTTGTGTTTGTAAAGAGAGGTTATTTTTCCTTTCCTTCAAATGTTTAATGTATTACTATTTAAAAAATCATTTTGACAAGCTCTCAGAAATGGACAAAAAAGACTGAGATGTTCTTAATTAAAAATCTGAAAAGAATAGCCTATTTTATATTCAGTCACTAATGCAAATGCTTTTTACTTTCACTGCACACCATGAATCCAACTATATTTCACAGCACAATATCATTCTGAAGAATATTGTGGATAATGTGGTAAATAACACTAGATAAAAGTGCATTTCCTGTGTTGAAAATGATAAACAAGTGAATGAGTTGTGAGCTCACTGTAAATGAGTTCTGTGCTCTGAATGTAGATTAGCTGGGGTCATATAGGGGTTATGTAAATTTCATTCCTTTTTGTGATTTATGTAAATTTGTGTAATATTTATCTAATGTATTGCCACAATTGAGTGAAATAGCTCATGAAGATTGTAAGCTTGAAGTCTCAGGTCTTCTTCTAATGTCCATCATTAGTTCATAGCCCTGTGGGAAGGTCAGTTTAACAACTGGACTCTGAAAAGATCAGCAAGCGCATTAGTAATCCTACATCAGATTTTCTGTACATTTGATATTAAAAGGATTTTATGTTTCATGCACATTTGAAGAATTGAAGTTAATACTTCAACAGTCTGAAGATTTCTTGGTTTAGGAAAAAAAGTTTCTAGGCCATTTACGTAAATGGGTGCAACCAATAATTTTCTTTTAGACTCAGAAGCTGCATTTAGTTTGCAGATTTATCATTTTAGAGGCACCTGGATGTCTCAGGCTGTAAACGTGACAAATTCAGCCTTGGAGTTGAATACATATTTAGTCACCTAGCAGCTTTGTATTGAGGCAATAGTGTGGAAAGGGCTGACTGTACATTATCTCACTCATTACTCACCAAATAAATAAATACCTGAATATATGATATTGACTTAAGTTTATTTATTCCATTTTTTATAATTTAATTGTATATTATATTAAAGTTTCCACTAAAGCAAAAATCCAGTTAATTCCACTGTAATTTACATTAACAGTGGAATTTACAGTGGAATTAACTGCATCAATTAGATTACTAATTTACATTACCAGTGGAACATTAATTTATTAATGTTAATTACAATAACATTAATTACATTAATTCCAGTGTAAATCTGCCCGGCAACAAGAAAATCCTTCCACTAGTTGATACAAAAGATGTTAGATGATACCAAAATATCTGAGAGTGCCATGATTGTCTAATCAGAATCAGGTTATCCAGAGACCTATGTAAAAAAGAAGTGTTTATAATGTCCATGATTATGCACAATCATTTTTTTGTATGATTGGGTACAATTCCCTTGTTTTTAATCAAGCCTAAGCTTTCATGGCCAGAGTACATTTACCAGACACAGCCTAATGTTATGATTGCGCCAAATGAGAGACACAACAACATGATGCACCATCAATTAGATTACTAAGAACCAATTTCTAAAAATAAATTCATCCATATGAATGTGTTTTGATAAATAATGTTTGCCTCCATTTGTTGACTCACAGCTAATTGATGTTATGTCTCTTCATTTTGTTGATTGCTGCAAGAGAGCATGTTTTTTAGCTAAGAGGAGAATAAAACACACTTGTTATAGCTGATGGAGGCTTGATAGCCAATTTAGTGTAGTAAATGCTCAAATGGCACTTTGCTAATTGAACGTATACAGACACATAATGGAATTACAGGACAAATTGTAACAGGGTTATTGGAAGACATTGACGTCTATCTCTTTGTTTCCCTGGGCAAATCTGTCCATTTTTTTCCTTGTCATTTTATGTATTTTTACTAATGTATTTCATTTAAAGTGCTCGGAGGACATTTTATTGCTGAAATGTTGCACTTATAGTTTAAGAGACTTAATTAAGTTCTGAGGCAAATCTGAGCACAGTTTGAAACATTATCTATCTTTTTCTCAAGAGAAATTAAAAAGTCTTAATTTGCTCTCTTTAAACTCATTGAGCAGATTTCGTTTTATCTTTCTGATGAGTGCTTTCAGCTTAATAGTAAAACCATAGTACAGTTATTCAGTCAAGGTAAACTCATGCATCACACAAATGAATCCAAGCATCATTACTTGTTTGAACAGTGCCTCACGAAACCCTTCTAAAATCTTATTTGATGTTAAGCTCAGCAGGCTGCCTTAGTTAGGAACACTATATGGCTTTGCAGAATGTCTTATAGAAAAGGCTGAGTGACAGCAAATGTAGACACGGCTGGCAGCTCTGCAGAGAGAGAGCCAAACAATGCCCAAGGCTTCAACCTGAATGTTCAGCTTTGCAGAGCACAGACAGCTTCCACGGCGAGGAGACACATGCGTGCACACAAATACTGAAGCTGGATTGCATAATTTATCAGAAACAAGGTAAAGGGGTTATATTTTGTCTATTGCTTTCTAAAGACCAAATATAGGAGGCAGAGATGACCCTATAATCCTCAGAAGATTTAGACCAACATCTAAATGTGTTCTCTCCCTGCTGATGGAAGCTTTAGTAACTCTTCAGCTAGAAATGTTTAGAGGAGTTTTTCATTGACAAATTTGCCCACCAGAAATGTGCTTAAAAATGGGAACAGATTTCCTTGGTGTCCTCACATCTGCCCTTTTCCTGACTTCTGCTGCCAAAGAAAAAGTGCAGCTGCGAGACAGCAGTGACATTAAATTGAGATTGAAATTGAAACCTGAGAAATTTTGAAATATTTAAATGTGAACTCAAACATTAATGCTTTTAAAATTCATTTTATGGTCTCGAATGCAATGCTTTTTTGTTGACACAGAAATGTCCTGAATGAATCCAATCGAGCTTTTGATTATATATTTATTTGAGCTGAATAGAACTTAGTCAGGATAGATGCCATATTGAATTTTAGAGAGGCACCGGCCATCATTTAGAGCTGACTGGTTTTTGCTCAAAAACCTGTGATTGGCAACCTGCTTTTTTTGTTTTATTTCAGCCGATCTCTTTTCCAGACTTGCACACAAAATGCATTGCAATCATTTCGAAAGATGTAATTTGTGTGGAAATATTATGAAGTCTGTAAACATGACATTTACAGAGGCCAGCGACGGGACATGCTGAAGATGAGAAAATACTGTACAAAACACTATGTTTACTATGTGTGCAATATTAGAAGAAAACTGGAAATATAGAATTGGTATTGGGGGTATCTGTGTATCTCTGAATGGAACTGACTCTCTTCAAAAAAGTTTTGATATCATTTTCTTTTCGTCTTACCTCCATATAATGCCTATTAAAGAAGATTTATAAGCACAGTGATGAAAATAAGGCTGTGAGGGACATACAATCTTTACAGCAGCACAAACTATATGGTCCTGGATAATGTAATTTTTAGCAACTCAACTTTTGTCTACAGAAAGTTTTTTTTTATTTCTGAAATACTGTCAGCTGAAAAATTGGTATGTTGTTAAACATCAGTACAATCCAAAGCTCTGTGCTTACATACCTTGTTTCGTTTCATCCCTCAGACTGGTTTTCATTCATGACAAAAATTAAATATGGCACAACCCTAGTTCTATTGATATTTTTAGATGAAACATGGTTTTAAAATCAAAACTGGAATGGTAATCCCTGGTTACAAAAAGTACTTACAAAGTGAAATCAATAAAAGGAAAAGGCTTGCAACAGGCAAATAGAGTTAATCAAAAGAGTAGCATGCGCACTACACATTCCCAATTTAGTGTTTTAAATATCTCTTCTCCAAACTGTCTTTAAAGTGCTTCTCTCCCCTCATTACCATGCATGTATTGGCCTTGCAAAGCCAGTGTCTCCTGCAATCATAGAGGCCAAGGGGAGATTAATTAGAGACCTCGGTGCTCCTGTGACAGGCAAAGCAAACAATCTCTCGCTCAGCCTGTAATTTATGTAATGCCTCCTTTACTGTGGATATCAGGAATGGCCTTTTTTAGTCGATACTCTGGCGCTGGGTGGTAATGATGCATCAGTCTGCTCTCCTGCCTTTTCTGGACTATTCTGGGAGAGTGGAGGAGAGAAAATAGGATGTTTTTGTACTGTAACATCAAACAAAGAGTTTCAGAGTAAGTTCAAGCCCGTCAGAGTTCAGAGGCATGCAGTGCATGTGAACTATTGCGCTGGTTTTTGTCTTGGTTCTTTGTTAATGTTGAAAGCCCGAAGCCTTTAGAGACAAAACTCTTGTCACATTATCCGGTCGAGCTTCAGTGTGATTGAGGACTGTCATAGTGTTTGGCAAATTGTTGGGTCAGACCCGAGTAGCGGTGCAATTGTACTGCCAGCCTGATGTGTAATTGCTTGTTTGTGTGGGGCCTTTTTGTTGTTTGTTTCAGTGCGTTGTACTGCGATAGATAATGGCTGTCCTCCCAGCTCTCAAAACAGTAAAGCAACATTTTTAGAAGAATTGGCAACAGTTTTGAGAGTCTATAGGCTCTTCTGAGAAGATTGAACTAACGGAGTGTCAAATGATGTGCTGCATGAGGGGAATTTAGCACGGGTAGGGGTCTGAAAGATTTTAGGCTCTGCGTGTAGTGCATTTAGATTTTAACACTTTGTTCTTCTTTGGTTGTTTTATTAGTTCTCTAGTTATTTTTAATGTTAAACCCTGTAGGGTTTATTATCCAATGAATAGCCCCTATGAAACCTCCAAAATAAGTGCACATTAAAGCAAGTACTAACCCAAAAAGAGAAAATGGTAAGCTATCAAGCTTACTAGTGCACAGTTAAAAAATGAATACATGTTTTTCATGGCCAAAAGATATTCATTTTAGTCTAAAATCAACTTCAACTGAAAGAGCAGCTGTCTTGCTTGGTACCAGATCAAAAAGAAAAGTTGAACGTTTTGCTCAGACATATATCATATTGCAGATAAAATGGGTCACAGCCTCGTTTTGTCTTACAGACATTATTTACCCCAAAATGAAAATCGTCATCATTTACTCTCCCTCATGTCAAACTTGTATGGCTTTTTTCTGGAATACAGAAGATATTTCCCTTGTGCTGTGCTTGAAAATCCTTTACCTAATTTGATGTTCTAGGTCAAAAACTGGCAGGCCTTTTAAAGGTTGCTTATAAATCTTTACATTTTAATTTAATCTTTTAATTATTACTAAATCACCATTTTTTCAACTAGTTTTCTGTTTGCACAGATTTTGTATTTCTTTTTGTAACTGATTGATCATAGACCTCATTGAACCAAGCTAAAAAAATAAATAAATAAACATATATATGTGGATAATTTGGCAGTCTACAATCATTTAGGTTCCATAAAGAAACACAAAGGTTGTGCTAATTAAAAAAAATTAATAAACGGAATCCAATATTTGTCAATAATATAGCATAAAAAGAAATGTATAAGCAAATTTTGTAAGCTGGTCATTTTTTGACCTGGAACACAGTGTAACCAGGTGGGGAAAAATTCCCCAAAAGTAAATATTAAAAGAACAAAATGAAAAAGAAAAAGTAAGTTTTAGTCCAATGCAAAAATATCAGCTGGGATTTTTTTGTTGGTTGGTGGGGTTCTGAGGGATCCTGAAGGTTATAATTTTCAGTTATTTTTGTATGTATAATGCAAATCAATTCATAATATGGAGAAAAAAAAACTTTTAAGTAAAGATCGTAAAAAACATAGTAAGTAAAGAATTACATATGTGTGTGTGTGTGTGTATATGTATATATCAGGGATGGAAATTAAGTTTTTTGTCCACCGGCCACTGTGGCTGGTGGATTTCAAAATCTACCAGCCGCTCAATGTTTTTACCAGACACTTTCTTGTTTTTAACAGACAATGTGTAACTGCATGTGAAAATTAATACTACAAGATCTACAATACTTAAGCTGTTTATTTCATCTCAAGTCTCAATGAAATACTGACATTTTCTCTTTCAGTGATTCCAAAAATGCTGCCTATCTAGGCAGCTTACTAGGTTTTGAAACAGCCGACTCTTGCTGAAGTAGCTCATTCTCTCAACTCCGTAGCCCAACCGGATGATACACTGCACTGTTTTCGTACGCATTAATATTGTTGTATTTAATTCCAAAGCAAAGGATTCACCAGTATTTGCATTTGTAAGTGTATTTTTCTTTTCTTTTTTTTTTTTTGTGGTTGAGGGAACACGTCTCGTCACACCAGAGTTGTCAAACATATATATACACAGATTGTTACACATTATTTTGGTAATGATCATGT
This sequence comes from Carassius gibelio, assembly GCF_023724105.1. Classification (NCBI taxonomy): domain Eukaryota; kingdom Metazoa; phylum Chordata; class Actinopteri; order Cypriniformes; family Cyprinidae; genus Carassius; species Carassius gibelio. The sequence goes on along the minus strand of NC_068401.1, from coordinate 8,058,546 downwards.
CTTAACTTTGCAATTTCTTTATTCCATTAGTTGTGGATATTTCTCATGGGGATTTAATAATTTTGACACTTCAGTCTGAGTTAAATCTATTTTTTGGCTCATTTTATCCGTTGTGTCTAATAATTCTGCACACCTGAATATCAGGAGTTTTTCACTTCCAGCCTTCATAGACAATTCGTCCCCTTGGAATTATAAGGTTCTATCTGACATTTTTGTCAAAATTGAGTTATTCACATATTCTTAACTTATTTACATTATGTGATGGTTTTTTTGAAGTTGTGTACATTTTGGGTCTTTTTATTGAAAAAACAAAAAGGTTCTATCTACAAAGACGAACTCTAAGCTCTATAAGGTTCTATCTGCGTGAGCCAATCAGCATTTCGAATTCACAGAAGAGGACCAATCAGGATCGACTTTATATGTCATGTCGCCGGCTTTAGATCGCAGTGTGAGGATTATGGCACGCAACATAAAGTTTTTAAGAAACCTAAAGATCTACAATTTTATTGACGATCTTGTCAAGGACCACAGCCCGAATTCCAGGCAAGTTCACTCTTTATTTATTTAATTTTAGGTCTTGCTATGAAGATTCATTGTTTTCACCACACTAGCCAGCAGCGCTAGCTTTATAGTTCCTGAGAGGAAAACTAAGGCAAGCACTTAGATATATATATAAAAAAAATATATACAAAAAAAACTAACGAACCTATCCTACTCAAAATAGTGCGTTTACAGTAAGTTATGATCGTTATGTGAACATGTGAATGAGCGTTAAAGCAGTTACCTCAGTATTAAAACGATTTAAGAATGATTGTAGACTGTGTAGCTACTCAATGGTATACCATGCTTAATATATATAATGTATTTAAATATTATGTTTAAATATGTATTTTTTTTCTCCAGGCAGGTGACAAGGTAGATGCAGCAGGGCCTAAGGTCTTACCAGACAAACCAGTGGGGAGCCAGTGACTGCAGTTTACAAATTAAAGAGCTGGGGTCTACTCAGGAAAGAAGAAACGGGAGAAGTGTCTCAGACAGAGAGTATTATAAGTGTGTTTTAAAAAATGAGTCACAGAGAGTATAATAGTTCTGTGTTTAAAAAAAAATGAGTCTGACATTTTTTTGTGATTTATATATAGTCAGTGAATCATTTTTCAATGATTATTAAACTTTATATATTAATTTGCTGAAGCATGTCTGTTTTTTGTTTTTTTTTGTGTGTGCAGTTTTTAAAGTCTTAAAATGTCAATATTAAGCCAATATTAAGAAGTCAAATAGTCAACAATTTAATTGGTTGGGTCTTAGTTACAACAATAAACATTAGCATGTTATTTCAGCCATACTGATGTCTAGAGAGAAAGCCATTTTACCTGGCCCACTTTAGGTGGAATAAAGTCCTGCTCAGATGCATTACTGTAGCTTCTTTCTGTCTAAACAAAAGAAAGATTAAAGTAACAGTTTCTGCAATAATGTGTTTAATTACCCACCAAATTGTTACTAAAAATTAACATCTGCACTCGACAAAATATTTAGACCTACTTTGCTTAATTTGAAATCTAAATACATGAAAGTATTAATAATATTAAATAAATGTCACAGAAAGGATACAATTTTACTTTCTAACACATGTTGCAACATTGTTACAACTTTAAGTTTATATTTAATGTTCAAATAATGTTTTGGCAGATAGAACCTTATAATTCTAAGTGAAAAGTGTTTTTTTAGAATTAGAAGGTTCTATCTGCATTTGACCCATTCCAAAAATCCCCATTTACATATTTGAGGGGATTTTGATATTGTATATTTAGAATACATTTGGGGTCCCTGTTATTTTCATGTTTGAAAGAAACTTGTTCCACATATACATTTTCCTATATGTAATGCAAAAACTTTGAAGCTCAATATCTCAAAACTGCTCAGAACGCAGATAGAACCTTATAATTCCAAGGGGAAGAATTATATATCACTTATAAATTATACAAAAAGAAATTTATAGTAGTTATTAAGATTGACATGGTTTGAAATTTGTCAAATGTGCTTGAAAAAAAAAAAAGATCAGAATATCGACGTGCCTAATAATTATGCACGCACGGTTTGTCTTCCACAGTAGAAATACACTCATTCATGATTGGAAAGATATGAGGGTGAGTATATGATGACAGAATTTTCATTTCCTCTGAAATATTTTATTTTGATAGGACCCAAAATCACTCTTATCATTTGTTGTTCTAATGCAATTAGAGATGAGTGTCATTTATCTATCTGATGTACCTGTGGTCTTTTCCTTCCACTTGCTCTCAGATCTGTCATAAATAAGCATGATTACTGCATGTTCAAAGAATCTGAATTTTTCAGAGCTACTTCCTGCCACAAGTGGAAATTGTCACTTTTGGAATAAATTGTAGGCATTACTCATGTGTGGTTATGAGAGTGCTGTCTGCCAAATCTCTCTATCCCTTTCTTTCTCGCTCATTTTTTCTCGCTCTCAGATAAATGAGAATTTATTCCTCCTCTTTGAGTTCTGGCTTAGACGGAGAGAAAAGCACAGGGTCGCGGAGCTCACTCGCAGCTCAATGGAAGAAAGAAAGAAACAACTGCATGCATTTTAATTGTCAATGAATGAATGCGAAGCGGCATCTCAAGGCTTCACAGCAAAAACTCTCTTCATAATTTATTAAATTCACACCATCATAAACACGAACATCGGTGGCCTTTCAAAACAAACACAATTAAAAATTCTCTAGTCACTATATATATAGGGTATTTTGAATGGTTGCTAGAGTATTTTGCGTGTTTTTTTTTTTGCACACATTTTATTTTGGTCCCTAGAAATAGCTTGGGTTCCTTCTTTTAATATAAAACATAATCTCAATTGCTTAGAGAAGTAATAGCACCCATCTCCTCTTCTCAAACCAATGTCATGGTAAAAAATATCCATCATCCATTTGCATAACATGACTTTTGAAGGACTTTTTTGTGTGTTTGCTTTCTAGGATAGGAGCAGCCATGCCATTTGGCTGTTTGACTCTGGGAGAGAAGAAGGACTACAACAGTCCTTCAGAGGTCACCGATAAGTATGACCTGGGACAGGTAGTCAAATCGTAAGCACCAATCTGTGGTTATGGCTACCTTTTGTTTTGCTCTTGTTTATAGTAGTCTTTTTGTGCAAAATATATGCTCCCAAAATTTTCTGATTTGAATATACACTTTTTTTCTGTGTAAATTAGATTCTAAATCCCAGATTTTGACTCATCAGCACTGTATGTGTGTTTTATCGTTTTCATTAACAGGGAGGAGTTTTGTGAAATCTTCAGGGCAAAAGACAAGAACACACTGAAAATGTATACCTGTAAAAAATTCCTGAAGAAAGATGGAAGAAAAGTACGAAAAGCAGCCAAAAATGAGATTCTCATCTTAAAAATGTACGTTTTCCTTGCAGGTTATTTAAAGGATCCACATATTAGCAAAGAAAGGTTCTTGCAGATGGTGCTCAGTGTTGAAATTTGTTTAACCAGAGTAACAGAATGCAGTCGACTCTTTACCATGCAAATGATTTTATTCTTGCAAATAGTCATGATTTCTTTTCACTTTCTACTCTGCTTCCTTTTACAGTGTCACAGTCTTGCTTTCTCTCTTTCTCTCCCTGCAGGGTGAAGCATCATAACATCCTCCAGCTGGTAGATGTCTTTGAAACGAGAAAAGAGTACTTCCTCTTTCTGGAGCTGTAAGTGCTTTGAGATTTTCCTATGTGAATGGATACTTTTTGAATTTATTGTGTTAAGATTTAAAATTGAATCAAAATAAAGATCCTATTATTATTTGCACACCCTCAGTTGTTTCTTTTTTTCTCCAAGATGGATAGGGATGTGGAATATAGAATACTATTTTGCCTATAATAAAGTGGATTATTTACATATGTATTTATTTATTGAGATTGAGTTGTAGTGGCGACAATATTTTTTATTCTTCTGTCTTTATCCTGTTAATATTGGAGAAGTACAGTTAACAGATTAAACAAATAAAATAGTAAATTAAAAAACTCAGTGGCCACTGGGATTTTCAAGCTGCAAATCGTTTAAATGTTGACAGAATTTATTTTACAATTTTTTACGTAAAAATGTTTTTGCATTTGCTTCTTGATAATTTATTTCTATAAACTTTCTATAAACCCATACATTTTTGTACAGTCATTATATTACAAGGACAATTTTGACTCTCACATGAATATTTGGCTGGGCTGTTTTTCTTGTTTTTTACTTCAGGGCCACAGGAAGGGAGGTGTTCGACTGGATCTTAGACCAGGGCTATTACTCAGAACGTGACACCAGCAATGTGATCCGGCAGGTGCTTGAGGCTGTGGCTTACCTCCACTCTCTTCACATCGTTCACAGAAACCTAAAGGTGACTTGGGGCTTTACTACCATCTAATGGTCTCCTTATGGTATGGCACCAGAATGCAACCTTAGACTCCGACTACAACATTTTAGGAGACCGAGGTTGATTAAATAATCTTATTTCAAAGAAAAATGAATTCTTACAATCATACTATTAACAATGACATGTCTCGAATCTCTTGTTTTTTAATACAATTAAAATGTCTGATTCTTATAAAGGCTTTGCAAGGTAAAGTGTTTAAGGTTTTATAAAACTGATTGCATTTACTGCTATATTTTTTTCACCCTGTCAGCTGGAAAATCTGGTCTACTTCAACCGTCTGAAGAACTCTAAAATTGTAATCAGTGATTTTCACCTGGCCAAACTGGAAAACGGTCTCATCAAAGAGCCATGTGGCACACCAGAGTACCTTGGTAAGAAAAAGTGTCAAATCTTTCAAATGTAACTGCACCCTATATTGTGAATTATGGTTACTAAAATAAATATACTGATATAATTATAATATATTAGTGTCAATGATTGTAAAACTTGTTATATAATAAAGAAAATAACACTATAGAAGTAATACAGATAATGAATAAAAAAAAACACTTTCTTCATTCCTGAATTACATAAAAAAAGGTTGCTATCAAAAATGTGTAATATATATAATGTTTGCATTATATTATATTTAATATTTGTCAATGAGTCATAATTCAGGCTTTCTCTTATAGCTCCAGAGGTGGTTGGCAGACAGAGATATGGCAGACCGGTGGACTGCTGGGCCATCGGGGTGATCATGTACATCCTGTGAGCTCATGTGTTGTTATTTTATAGATTTCGTTCATTGTGTGAAATGGTCCAACATATTAATTTCATTGTGCTCTTGGACCAGATCTTTCTTTATGAGTAGACGCCATAGATGTCTGTTTTGGAGTCACTTGCCTGACACATTCTTGAGTTGAGTTGACATTCCATTTCCTGTTGTCACATTGTGTGTTAGATCATCATTGCCACTCTGTAAGTGCACAGTATTTGCTTTTTCAGTTTATCTTCCTATCCCTCCTCAAAATCAATTGTTGTTCATATGATGTTATGGTCTTAATGAACCCCTTGCCTTAGGGAATGCTCTGGTCATATTATTATTTTCAACAGGCTGTCAGGAAACCCACCTTTTTATGATGAGACAGAAGATGATGATTATGACAATCATGATAAGAACCTGTTCAGGAAAATTCTGTCTGGAGACTACGAGTTTGATTCACCCTATTGGGATGACATCTCAGATTCAGGTACAGTACACAAATCACTGTACAGTAGGTGTGAGATGGATCTGTGGCATTATGATCAGAACACAAATTAAACTATTCAACAAATATTTTGCAGCAAAAAGCCTAGTTGCATGTTTAATGGAGGTGGATCAGGACCAAAGACTGACCGCACAGGAAGCCATCAATCATGAGTGGTAAGGAGCCTTTGCCAGTAAAGAATCTGCATTTTTTAACTTATCTGCAGGTTAGTTAAAAATTAACAGCTGTGCATCTTTTTTATTTAAAAAAATATATATTTAGGATATCTGGAAATGCTGCTTCAGACAAGAACATCAAAGATGGTGTTTGTGCTCAGATCGAGAAAAACTTTGCTAAAGCTAAATGGAAGGTAAGTTAATAAGTTCATAAATTAACTTTCTGTTAATCAAAGAATCCTAAAATAATGTATCATGATTTCCACGAAAATATGCAACATCCATAACAATTAGTAATGTTACTTGAGCAACATATAAGAATGTTTTCTGAAGTATTAATTGACACTGAAGAGTCTTCAGACTGGAATGATGACTGCAGAAAAAGTCATATTAAATTGTAATAATATTTCACAGTAACGTGTTAAATCTAAATATTGAATCGGCTTGGGTGGAACCTCAAGCCATTTTTTTAAACATTACAAAATCGTACTTACTGTAACCTCATTTGTGCCAAATTTCAATATGTTTTGGACTAAAATGTATTCATTTATTAATAATTTAATATATATTTATATGTGTTTGTGTGTGTGTGTGTGTGTGACCCTGGACCACAAAACCAGTTTTAAGTGTCAATTTTTCAAAATTAATACTTATACATCATAAGTGTTAATTGATGTTAATACATTTATACATCATAAGCTGATTAAATAAGCCATTGATGTATGGTTTACTAGGATCGGACGATATTTGGCAGAGATACAACTATTTGAAAATCTGGAATATGAAGGTGCAAAAAAATCTAAATATGGAGAAAATCTCCTTTGAAGTTGTCCAAATGAAGTTCTTACCAATGCATATTACTAATCAGAAATGTAATTTTGATATATTTATGGTAGGAAATTTAAAATATATATATATTTATCTATATAAGTCGCACCTGAGTATACATGTAAGTCGCATCAGTCCAAAAATACGTCATTATGAGGAAAAAAACATATATAAGTCGCACTGTACTATAAAGGCCCGTTCACACCAAGCACGATAACTATAAAGATAACGATAAAGATATAGTTCTAAAAATCTTTCTTAATATTAAAGAATAGCGGAGTCCACACCAAAACTATAACGATAAAGGCACAGAGAAACGATATCGTTGGAATCACTTTCATAACGATTTTTTTTTCTGATGAACGATAAAAACATTGCCAACCAATCAGAATCAATCCTGCTGTAATGAGCTCGAGAATTTAAAGCAGCAGACACGCGTCCACTTAGAATACACAGACAATATCGTTCGCTGATGTGGACACTAATATTGTTATCTTTCTAGTTATCTTTCTAGTTATCGTTCTTGGTGTGAACGGGCCTTAAAACTTTATTATTTGTTATCCAGAAAGCTGTTCGTGTGACCACCATGATGAAGAGACTCAGGGCTCCAGATCAGAGTGACTCTGGAGCCTCTAGTCCTGCAATGGGAGCCTCGGGAGGACCTGTTACCCCCAGCACCACCCCTGTTCCTCTGGCTGCCACACCAGTTCCTCCCCGCACCGCCCCTCACCCCGAGGCCCAGACGCAGGAGGCCTTGGCTCCAACACGGTGTAATGGAGAGATACTGACATCCCAGCAGCGTAGTGGGGAGACTAGGGAGGATTAGAATGGCTGATTAAATTTGGGCAAATATAGTGGCAAAAAGAGCAGCACCTACACGCTAAATATACATTCCTTTTGAAAACTAATGGTGGAGCAAAGTTCAGTTGTGTTTAAAAGCTTGATCGTCATTTTACATGTTCATTTGTGCAAAATGCTGTAATCTAGAAAGGCTTTAAAATGTAAATCCCAATCCCATAGTAGTTTTATCTGCATTTTCTTAAATTTCAGTTGTATTTATTGCATAACTAAAAATTGCAAGTGTCAAAATGATTTTTTTTTTCACGTTGCAAAGAGCAAAGGAACATTAAAAAACAAAACAAATATAGCCTCAAAATGTGAATCTTAAAGCCATTAAATAAGAGAATTAACAAACACAAACAAAAGGAAAATTAACACATTTCATTAATGCAGAAGAGCCCAGATTCATATTAATATTTTGTCTCATAATACTGGGTAACCAGCAACTAAAACAGCTGCTGTACTTAATTGATGTACAAGTCATTATGTTTTTGTCAATACTATCATCATATCAATATAATATTACTCAGTGTTTTTTGTACTGCTGATTCATGTTTCTTTTTCTTTTGCTGTACTATCTTACAAGAAATTATGTAGCTCTTTTTATTCAATCTGCCCTTATATCCTTATTCTAAAGAGCACTGTATTTTCTATAGAATACACCTGGTTTCATTGAGTCTGATACGTTGAGGCCTAAGGGTTTCCAAATGTTCTGTTGATGTGGAGTACAAACAAAGCAATATGGATATTGCTGTAATACTGTGAAACTGCTATACAGGTGATAAAATGTTCCTGCCATATTTCATACCAGTAGCCAAGCAATTTGCTCTTGATGGTTGTTTGCGTATTCGATCTTAAAGCTATATATAATGTTCAGTTATTGTATTCTGCCCTAAACCCAGACCTGATTTTTACTGTCCATGTGGAGAAAGAGGAATCAAAATGTCCTTGAACTGCAAATCCTGCTGTAGCTCATGTCAATTATGGCATAGTTATTTGTTGTTTTTTGTATGTTTTAATTGATTGTCTTTGGCATGGTCATGTGTTTAATTTTAAGCATTTGCTAAATATACTCCCCATTGTATATAGCTTCACTGAGTTTTATCTGGTAGTATTATCTCAGTAATGTAAAAGGAACTATACAGACGTACATTCTGATCTCTGTGTGCATTAGCTGAAAACCATAATTTTCTCCTGTTTAGCCTATGTTTTCCTCTTTATGAACTGACGGCAGGCTCTGTAAACACTGAATATATATTTTCTGAGAAAAGTTTTCATAGAAGACAGAGCAGAAAATCAAGTGATTGTGCAAATTCAAAGTAAAATGTGTAATTCATAATTTCATGTATCAGCTCAGCCTAATGTGTTTGTCACTGTTTGTAGCTTCTGTATTTTGTTACTCGATATGCAGAATAAATGTTTTGGACAGTGTATGTTTCAATGGTGTTTCTTATTTCTGGTCTAGTGCAACATTTAAACAAAATTTTAACGTTTAAACAAGTCCTTATCTATATGCCCCCTGATTCACTGCAATTGCTATATTTTTTACACTGAATGTGTATTGGTTTAACGCATTTATGGCTGAAGAAAAAAATCCATGTTGCATATAATACTTTTATTTATAATACATTTATAATAATTTTTGACAAGGATATTTAATTAAATTTAGTCTTTAAATCATTTTTGTTTACTGGATTGTAAAACTTCAACTCCCATAAGCCTTCATCCACCGGAAACGGAGTTTGTACTTTTCCGCCTCTTTTTGTCGGGAAACCCAGAAAAGAACCTGCGAACAGATCTCTACAAACTAGGTGAGACGTCTTAAAATGGCTTTACAGACATTAAACTGAAGATATATGATTCTGTTATTTGTAGCGTTTTGTAAAATCAAGATTAAGGAAAATACGTTGTTTACTTCGTCCATTTATAAAGGGAAAATGTCTTGATTGAAAGCTAAATGTAGCACATTAGCCTCATTTTATGAGGGCAGGTTTATGAGATGAATAAAGCAATACCTTGCCTTCTTGTGAATAAATATATGAGGACTCAAAAAAGTAGTTGGAAATGATTCTCATGTGTATCACTTTCACACAACGGTGTATTTGTCATGTAACGTTAGTTTGATTTCATCACATTTACATAACGTTACTCACTCTAGCCAAACGCAATATTATGTTAGCATGATGCTTCAACAACGTACTAGCTTCCTTCCGTCAGTTCCAGTGTTGTGACGTTACATTGAACGATTTCATTTGCCCTAGTCGTGTCGTTTTGTAAATGTGAAATATCAGTTCTTTTGACTGAGTTTAACTCCTAACCAGTAATGGTTAATGTTATGTGTAATGGCTTCGATGACAAAACATCGTTATTTTCGAAATATTTTTTTTGAATAAGGCTTTAAAACCGGAAAGGTTAGCGACGCTACATTAGAACAGATAAATCAATTGAGCTTTAATAAGGTATTTATTTATTTCTAGTGAAACGACGTTCTGGTTACCAGTTTCAAGGAGAGGAGGGAACAATGTGGAACGGTTCAAGACCTGGACCACGAGGAGGAATGCCATTTCGGTAAGATTTTTCGAGGGATGCAGTCTCTGAATTGGGACAGATATATATATATATATATATATATATATATATATATATATATATATATATATATATATATATTTAAGTAAATAGATTGCTCATTTGCAGTTATGCTTCTGATTTAATTGCAGTGGGGAACCTCGTGGAGGCATGTTTGAAGGCAGAGATGGCCCAAGACCTGACTTCAAATGTCGGGATGGCATGAATATGGACAGGTCACCAATGAATATGAGGCGGTTCGACTGCCAACCTGATATGAGAGGACGAGACATGGGTCTTCATGACAGAGGAAGAGAGCCTTCCAGAGATTTTTTCAGACCTGGAGATGAAATGGACATTAATTTTCGAAGGCGCTTTGAAATGGATCAGAGAAACAACCTTCAGAATTTTCCAGGTTTTATGGGTCAGTCTAGGCCAGCAATGGTTATGGGTGGCAGAGACATGCAGGGTGGTAATATGAGGGGTCCAGAGGATGGATTCATGAATATGAAGGAGAGGGAGAGATTCCAGATGGATATGCCTGGGCTTCCTCCCATGGACATCAGAAGGAGACTTGCCATGGTGGCAATGGGTGGAAATGGAGATCTTGGGGACATGAGAGACAGGGAGAGGTCACGTATGGGAGGCATTGACGGGTTCAACATGGACATGCCTCCCAGAGACAGACCGATGATGGATTTTGACAGACGAGGTGTCGCCCCTCCACTAAATCCAAGAGGAAGGTTTGAATCTGATATGGACCTGAGAAACCACATGGGGCCCACCGATAATTTTAGAGACCAGCCTCCTCAGATGTTTCAAGACAATGAAGGCATACCCATGGATATTAGAGGAAGACCTGATATGCCTTTAAGTCGTGGTGGCCAAGAACCCATGATCAGACCCGATGAGATGACCCTCAGAGACAGAGAATTCCCAGAGCCAATGGACAGTCCAGTGCACTTCAGAGGGAGAGAAGGTGAAATGCTTTCAGACGAGTGGCGCAAACATGGCATGAGAGACAGAGAATCTCTTCCACCTATGATGGGCCGAGCGCCACCACTTTTCCCAAGAGGGATGCAAGACAAGTTCTTCTCTAACCGTGGAAAAGATGTCGACTTTGGAGAACGTCCCCAGTTCAAAGACCAAGACGGGTTTCTGGGAAAAGATGGCACAAGCTTTAATCGATCAGAAAGAGAGCCCAAACACCAAAACTGGGAGAAAAATATTCCTAGTGATTTTCCAGGCAGAGGTCCAACTCAAAAGCCTCCTCTTCTTCCACTGGATCCCCTTCTAAATGCCCAAAGTAGAGATGGAGATAAACCCTGGACTGGTGACACAGATGAAAAGCCTGAAAGAACTGCACCTGCAGGAAGTAGACCTCCATGTTTCCAAGACAAGAACCAGCCAACTCAAGAGCATCATTTCGCAAGGGATCGAGTGCCCTTGAAGGGTTCCAGTGACATGGCTTTAGATCATGGAGCACAGAGAGAGAGCTTGGTGTCTGGGCCAAAGGAACCCCAGAGTAATAGAGGTGAGCGACAGGATCAGGACTATAGAGACATTGATTATCGCACCAGCTCAGGGCGCAAGTACGACTACAATCTTGGGGATCTTCAAGGACCTGAGAAAGACGTGAAGGAATCCAAACTTGGTCCAACTCAACGACCAGATGACTCTGGATCTCAGGTTAGATTTTGATTTAGCTTAAATGCAAAGCGTGAAAGTTTATTTTCCAAGTCTACACAATCACTATGATTATATAAATAGAATAAGGTTTATTTTTTATCACCTTGACATTTTTTCTTTATTCTCTGTGGGAAAAAAACAACAACAAATTTTTCAGGTGGGATAGTAATCCATCTAAAAGTTAATACAACATTTATTTTCACAGCTAAAAAAATTGCTAACGGACTTGTACATACATTTTAATGTACATTTAAATGCGGTAGTGCAGATTGTCTTGTGAATTTTCTGAATATTTAAACTCTACTGTGAATTTTTTAAATAAAGGACCAGGATTACAGGGGTGCAAGTGTCCAGGATCAAGTCTCAAAAACCATTGCCATCTCTGGAATTCCTAAAACTGCCACAATGCAACAGGTAAATGATGGTAAATGTTGTATGATTATTCAGACTTTGATTATTTTCATACTTTTAGAAAAGTGGTTCTTCTATTGGTGTTCTAAGAACAACAACAATTACCTGAATGATTGCCAAAGTAAGTTTGACTTCAGTTATTTATTTATTTATTTTTTTAGATTCTGGATGCTTTCGCAGTCCGTGATGGTGTTCCAATGCAGGGCATGAAAATAAAGGATGTTGTGCCAGGTGAGATTTTGTTCGCTTAAAACATTGATGATCGATTCGCAACCACATTTCGCTATTCGCTCTCCGAATCTTGCGCTCACTGTCTCTTTTACATCGATTGTACTTTCTGCATCTGAGTCGCTTTTGCAAATATGCTAAAGGATCTCTTGTTGTCCCTTTTTCCCCATGTTCTTGTGTGGGAAGTTGAATTTTCCCTGAGCAGCTTCCATCTTTAAGGTGGCATGTTCTTAGAGGGAATTTATTGGAATTTCTTAAACATTGTTCTCTTTATAAATAAGCCATTAACTGTCGAAACACTAGCCACAGCCACTACTTTGTGATGATGTAAAGTGTTGCTTCAAAATATTCCTCTCTGGGTTCATCTGATAAAGGTTTTAGCTTTTTTTTTTTTTATGCTAAATTTTTTTATTTTCTTCACAAAGGATTGTATCAAATAAGCTATTATGCTGTTCAGTGTTTCCTGGAAAAAATATCAGGAAAGGTTTAACAATTATTTTTATTTTTTTTAATGAATAAAATTTTACAAAAAAAATAATATTTGCCCAAGTCATTGGAAATTTACAATTTTACATTTATTATTTAATTGTTTTTAATTACAATACTATTTAATTCTTAAAAGCCTCTATTTTTTTTTATTTAAACAATATAAATTTGTAGTGAAGAGAGCAACTTTTTTAGATTTTGTTTGTTTTATTGTTGCTCTTTTTTTTATTGTTCAGACTGTTGCAAGTTTGTTGGAAAATAAATGTGGGTCTTTTGTGATGCGTTTTAGATGTTAGATGTGATAAGACTTATACTTTATAATATGTTATTTCAAACTCTGTTATATTGTGGTTCTCTTTCTACTGTTATTATTTTTCATTTATAAATTTTTATAGATGTATATCTTGGCTTCAGAATTGTCTCTGAGTTATTCTGATTCTTCACGACTGACTTCAAACAATTAAATAATGAAATCAAATGTGCCCGACAAGCAAAAGAAATCCTGTATAAATTCGCTTTGTGATATATCTCGTTAAACGAAACACTGCTTTTTTCTCTTGAAAATTCTCCTGTTTACCTGCAATAACTAACACAAACCCATCTGTATTTCAAATGCTGTTCCCAGGTTACAGCTACGATATGGCCTATGTGGAGTTTTTAAACCTCGAGGATGCTGTCCACTTCATGGAGTCCAACCAGGTGGCCCATCCTCGTCCTTCTACAACGGCTCTGTCTGCTAACAGGAAGAAGGCTTGGGCCTGGGGAGGGGGAGGTGGCTGGGCTTTGGGTGGGAATGGGGTAGATGGGACATGAAACCTTCAAGGGAACATATTTCCCACTTATATTAATCATGACCAATTAAAACGTACCACTTAGTTTTCAAAATTAGCTTTCAGGTATAACAAGTGAGCTTAGTGACAAGGGGTGCACTATTTGATGTTTGCCATAGGTGTATTAGCTGAGCGAGTGAACCTTTACATTTCACCTTTTTTCGACTTCTTATATAGGATGTATGGTTTTATAAAAAGGCATGGCATGGCAAAACTGAATTTGGAATTGAATTTGCATCTGTGCAGCACGTGCAACCTGTTTCGTCAACTCTTGGGTGGTAGTACTCCAGGCCATTGATATGTCACTCTTCGTTTTCAACACATTTTATTTCCCTCATTTGACCATTTGGAGGTTATAGTCTTAAGATCACTTTTTACTTGCTCCCACTGGCTTATTCTTAAGTGGTACTGAAGCAAAACTAAGAATTCTTCTTTGGCCTCCTTTATTGTCTTACTTAAAAGTGATTCAGCATTGGATTTTCATAATGTCTGTGGTGACTGAAATGCTATATGTAGCTCCCTTTTGTAGATATTCATATTTTGCTGACTTGGAAGGAAAGCGGTAGTTGCTGTTTTCCCCGGTTTGAATTTCTGATGAACAGGTTGTTAAATGGTTGTGCTGTGGTAAACTTTATGCTGTTACGCCTACAGCACAGTATCATCCTTGTGCTGTGTCAACACTTATTCCTTATCCTTTGACCTTGTGGAATTACAGTTTCAGAACTCTGCTCTTTGGTTCTGCTTGCAGAAGTTTTTTTTATTCTTCTTTCCATGGATTGTGATTTAATCATCTAGAGTTTAGGTGTCATATCTTTTCCAGCACAACAAACTTGTTCTTTCTATTCCTGCTTACTTCATCTTGACTGACTTCATGGTTGTTGTGTACCTGGATGTCTAGAGAGATCATGCTGATGCTTATTTGGAAAATCCAGACTTGGAAAATCAGGGCTTGTTTGTGCTAATAGTATTTTGGCATTTCTAATGAAAATTGCACTATAAATGTAAGGCAACTAGAGGTTGCTTGGATTTATATCGAGCCATTGGCTGTTGTGCTGAAACTTGAATACCCTGTGGGGGTTGTATTGGGTGTATCAGCAGGTATTTCTCCTTCGTTTTTGTTAAATGTCTAACAAAGTACCTTTCAGAAAAGAATCTTGCTCTGGGTTCTTCTTTCATCCGAAACTACAGTTCCCTGCTTGCCAACTTACAGGATAACTTATCTTGATTTTTGTACTTGGTGAGACACATAAAAACAAATTTCTACAACAAGTAACTGCAGCAATGACAGTGGGTAAGAAGTTGGGCTGCGTAATTATTTGAATGCGATTGTCCTGCGCATCTTGTCTGTAAAGCCAGTTCTGTAATCAGCAGTAAATTTCCATTATATGCTTCCAGATGGAGCAGCATTTACTACAAAGAGCTGTAGTTCTCTGACAATTTACACAAAAAAGTGCAAAAAATATTATTGCGCTATTATGAAATCAAAGAAATTGTTCGTGATAATGACAGCTGTTCTCTGTGAACTACGGCTCTGTGTAGTAAATGCTGCTCCATCTGGAAGCATGTGAAAATACCACATTTATTAACTTGGTTTTACTCCAATCTCACTTCATAACATCAGTCGAGTGTTGAAATAAATCCTTCTGTGAGATGATGTTGCATCTTACACAGAATAAGGCACGCAACATTTTTCATAGTACACTAAGCAGTGATAAAGGCTTTGCATTACAAATATACTTTATTATAATTAAAAGTTATAAGAAGAATGCTAGTAAACCATATATTGTCGTAGTTTTGTGTTTGTTAGTCACGCTGACTCAATGAAAGCAGTTATCTTATGTTTATTCAGTTAGCATTATAGGCATTTCCTGGATTTCTTCTGCGGGGTGTATTTGGAGGTTTTTTTGGCCTTCGGATGGAGATTTACTGCTAACCACAGAACCGACATGACAATCGTAGCTTCTGTCTAATCGCGATTTAATTTCAATTTATCGAGCAGCCCTAGAAAGAAGTCATAAAATGCAGATCACATTACACTGTTGGGCCATTTGCGTAGAAGGTCCTTTAAAGCTAAAAGCTGAAGATCTTTTATCACAGTTGTCTATAAACAGTACTTATCTCTGGGTTTTTCACAGTGGGCCAGTCAGTATATGGTCTGTCTTTTGAAACCCTTTTTATAAACAACATAAATATATGTGAAGTAAAATGAGAAAAGCTTAATGTCCTTGTATAGAAAGAATGTCACTGCTGTTTTGACTGTCCACCCCATTTTGAAAGTGAATTGTGAACCTTTCCAAGTCTGCTTAGTCTTCTCACTTGAAAGAAGGCAGACTTTATTGCCTTTATTCATCCCGTTATGGATGAATGTGCAGTTACTTGTGCGAAGGAGATGCTTCTACTATGTACTTTGACATTATTAGTTATATTGGTCAGTTATATTTTCAGCTTAGCATTCAAATTAAGGCGGTAGTACATTAATTGCAGCCATATAACCACTGCAACATTTACTGCACTTAAAGATCTTACTCCCATTTTCACACAATAATGTGTGTATTAAAAAGGTAGATAAAAACAAGTAATCCAAACTTGGGCATAACTAAAGCCCAGATCAGATATGCTTTTTTGTTGTTAAGTTGGGTTAGCTTTTTGGGAAGCTGTCAGTCACTTATCACTGAGAGACTGTTGTCTTGTTTTCTAGGGGTCTGTTAAGGTTGGTGACAAGACTGCTCTGCTTAAATATATCCAGCCTGACAAAAATGTGAAGGAACTGGTGAGTTTCCGCTTTGGTAGAGCTTGATTATGTATTGATCTTAATTATCTGTTAGTGTGATTGACATATTTAAATGTAATTTGGATTGCAGCATCCTGAACAACCAGCTAAAGCCTCTCCAGCCAGCGATGACAATTTGTTACCAAATTCAGTCCTGCCACTGAATATAAAGGAGGAAACTGATGCCAAGCCTGTGCAGGATCCTGCCTCTCAAGGTGTGTGGCAGAGAAACTCCAACTTGACTCCTGAAGCATGGCAACAGCAAGTGGACCAACAGCTTCAACAGCAGGAGGTAGAGCAACAAGCGGAAGAATGGACCAATCAGAGAGCATCTCGCCAAAACTTACAGCACTCTGATCCGGTCTT
This sequence comes from Carassius gibelio, assembly GCF_023724105.1. Taxonomy (NCBI): domain Eukaryota; kingdom Metazoa; phylum Chordata; class Actinopteri; order Cypriniformes; family Cyprinidae; genus Carassius; species Carassius gibelio. The sequence goes on along the minus strand of NC_068401.1, from coordinate 8,041,691 downwards.
CAAAGAGAGCAGGAGTAAGTGATGTCAACCGTGAATACATTTTCTAAAATAAAAACAATTATCAAAAGTAGGTAAGAGATTGATCTTAAGTTTCATGTCTTATTTTTAGCAATGATAATCAAGAACATTTTGCCTACCACCACTGTGGAGACCATTCTGAAATCACTTGATACGTTTGCGTACCTGGATGAGCGCAATGTACGTCTGGTCAAAGGGAAGTCACCTGGATCCAAATGCTTCTGCTTTGTCGATATGGATTCACATGAGGTATTGTACAGATGTCTCATTCTAACTACAATATAATGTCTCAAAATTCCTTGATGCATTCATAATGATACCACTCACTTTGATATACAGCATGTGACGCGATTGGTGGAGCTGCTCACCAAACCCCGCCCTATCATGATTGATGGGGTTAGAGTTTATGCTGAAGTTGCCAAACCTTTGAAAAACCAAAAGTAAGTCTTATTTTGTTGGGATATATGTATAAGTAATAAAATAATATTATATTCTATTTTCAGTTCTTAACAGGAAACATTTCATAAATGCTAAGAAAATGCTAAGAAAAGAAATCTCAACTGTGTTTGTTATTTGAGCTTTAAAGGTAATTATTGTTTTCACTACAGCTATAGGAGGGAAAATGAGAAGTCAAACACTTCTCTCTTGGGTTTCCCTCCAGATGTTATGATGGTAAGTCATTTAACTGCTTGACATTTTTACTAAAACTTTCAGACAGCTAGACATTGTTTTTAAATACATTATAGGGTGAGCTTCCTTTTATCTTGAAACCTCATTAAAAAAATGTAGTGCTCATTGCGTGAGATGCAGAAAAACTACAACAAAAATATCAAGATGGTTAAAATTCACTTACGTCTAGCATATATTTACATGAAACTGTGTTTAAAAAATATCCCAGTGGAACGCAAGAGCATGTTTTGTTTGAGCAGTCCATATCTTGTATTAAACCTTTCATATGTAATTTATTTTTTTCTAGCAACATCAGTATCAGCAGCCACAGCAACAATTTTATCCTCCGGTTTCTCATACAACTATGGGTGTTGCACCTTCCATGCAAGGTATGTGGTTTTAATTTATTTGATTATGGTATTGAAAATGATTGTAGCATAATGTGTTCTGTGGGACTTCGTGCAGGTGACCCACTGGGAGCAGCTGCCACCTTGTCATCGGCTGTAATGCCGACTTCAAGCTTAAAACAGGTGATTGTCTTTTTATACTAGCACAAAGGCACATTTTTTAACAACAGCGCAATTTGTAGCCAGGAGAGATATAGGTTTTTGGACTGTAATTGACTGTGTGGCTGTGTGCAGGGTGTGATGTTTTCTGAGACAACGGCAATCCCAGAGTCAGTCCAGACAGCTGTGCACCAGACTGCAGCGTTATCTGACACTGCTCTTCCTGGAGCTGCGGAGTCCATTGACGGCTACAGCTATGGTACGCCATTGTTCATTTAAAGATTAACTGGTATTCTTTTTTGTTATATTTATTTATAAGCACAGTATTCACCATGAGGATAGTAGTAGTAGTAGTAGTATACTTTATTGTCCTTAAAGGTGCTGTAGGGAACTTTTGTAAAAAAAATGTTTTTTACATATTTATTTAACCTGTCATTATGTCCTGACAGTAGAATATGAGACAGATAATCTGTGAAAAAATCAAGCTCCACTGGCTCCTCCCAGCGGTCCTATTGCCATTTGCAGAAAGTCATGCGCTCCCGGTAAGAAACAACCAATCAGAGCTGCGGTCCGTAACTTTGTTTGTGTTCAAAATTGAGAAAAATGAACATAATTAGCGAGTAAACCATGAATCCATTTTCCAAACCGTGTTTTTAGCTTGTCCTGAATCACTAGGGTACACCTATAATAAGTGTTTATATTCGGACTATTTTAGATTGCTTCGGGGGTACCGCGGCGGAGTAACCCAGTACCTTTGTGATTCTTCATAGACATAAACAGAGAGAAGTAGTTCCGGCTACGATGTTCTTCCGCAAGACGCAAGCAGCTCTGTTTATTAACCGCTAGAGCGTCAAAAGTTCCCTACCGCAGCTTTAAGAGGAAAATAGTTGTGGACTTCATGTTGCTGCAGACATACAATAAAGAGATAATAACAATAAAAACAATTATAAAAAGATAAACTCAAAATAAGATCAAGATAAACACTTACTTCCTTGCACATTGGGATTCTATATCTTCTACCAATGGGAAGTAATTACTACTGCAAAACAAGAAATGTGTCTGATCACATAGAATCCTCTCTATCTGATTGATAACGCATTCCTCATTTAAATCTTGAATGTAAAATTTTTTGTCATGCTCAACAATTCTCCATGCTGTCTATATCAGGTTCATCAACTTAGATTTAAACTGTGCGGACAGGTTACCTATACATTTTGGGTCAAATACAATCTCTTCCATTTTCTTTGTATCTGTAGTCATGCTTGGGCTCGGTTCAAGGCAACCGTGCCTAGTATGTGTACACCCTTAGGAACAGGTACAATCAGTGTTCTTTTCCACGAACTGGGAACAATACCTGGAAATTATCTAGTCAAATCAGTCTGATATATCTTCATAAAAAAGCAAACTGAAAAAGTAAAAGAGAAATTGACAACAAAGTTAAAAGCATTAAGAATGTCAGCAGCAACAAGTGTCCATGCCGCCAGCAGTTACAGCGCCACCTCTGGTCTGATAATCGCACTCTTGTGACTGCAGCATCTGAGGCTCCAGATTTGTCAGCCTTCCTTTACGATGCTACATCAGGATTTTACTATGACCCTCAGACTACCCTGTACTATGATCCCAACTCAAGGGTATGTAGAGAAAATAGCCTTTTGATTTTCCTGACTGTTTAAAATGAATGAAATACAATGACTAAATGCTTATCTTTGCTTGTGTAGTATTTCTATGATGCTCAGAATCAGCAGTACCTCTACTGGGACAGTGCCTCAAAGACCTACATCCCAGTCGAGAGCTCATCTACTGAGGTTCAGGAGCCGCCCCCTGAAGTTGCTGTCCCTGTGGCAACAACTGCTGAGGTTATAGCTACCCCCATCACAGAGGAGGAAGTGAAGGCAGTCACGGAGACCGTGCCGGAGGTGCGGGTGGAAGAGGACCCTGCCCCACGAGCAGAAAAGAAAGAGAAGGAAAAGGAGGAGAAGCCGAGAAGTTTAGCAGCTTTTAAGGTTTTAATATCACTTAATTTGCTTTACATTAAGATTTTTATAAAAAACAATCATTGTGTTAGATCTGTGTTGTAATTTTGGATCTGATCATCAGATAATGAAAGACATGGAGCGTTGGGCGAAAATTCAGAACAGACAGAAAGAAATTGTTAGATCTCCTTCACCTCTTCTGAAGTCTGGAGGAGATGACCTAAGACCTTCAAAAGCTGCTGATGCAGCCTTTGCCATCTTTGAAAGGAAGGTCAGATCCCTTTTTTTTTTTTTTTATAAACCCCTTCACTCCTGTCTGTATTGCTCATAATCAGAAATTTAAACAAACCCCACACATTACTTATTAATAACTTAGTGCACACTCTTTGTGATTTCGACATGAACACTGAAAATCAGGCAGCTCGTTGAAGAGAGGTGTTATTAATTTAGATAATCAGATTATTTTTTGTAGATGCTAAACTGAACAAAAATCTATTAACTTGAATTTAGGGAAGGGTGGACCTTATTTGGAGACCAAAATGACTTGACTTGTTCCATCTTACTAACCACTCACACCTGGCAGCCATTTATAACACCATAAGATTGTGGGATCAGGTTTTGTTTGTATGGTTTCTTTAGAACACATCAAAATCTTGTGGTTTTTATTATCCTTCCCAGAAATAATAAACATTACCCGTCACTTAGACAGATAGGGTTGCATGTGTAATCCTCTATTTTTAATCCATCAGCAAAATATTGTAATGCTTGGTATTTTTAGTCATATGTGTTTTGTGGGTTGCCATGTCCCATAAATTATTTAGTTGGACTACATCTGAAATCTCTTAATGTCTCTCTGCATTCCTTACTCATGTCCTTCCTCTCATTAAACACATTAAACTATATATTTAATTTTTCCTCAACTTTAGCAATGATCTTTTTTCTGATACTTTTTCATACTGTTCCTTTATTCATATAGGTCACCGGTGCAGATGAATTATTCAAGAAGCCTCTTGCTCCACCAAAACAAAAAGAGGAAAAATCCTCAAAGGTGTGTGTTTACAGTCGTACTATCAACAACACACACAAATTAACATGCACACAAATACACTTCAGTCTCAGTTTTCCCAAACAGCTGAAAGGGCACACACATCACCTTGACCCTGATTGATGTAGGTTATTTGATAACCCACACTGAAGCAGATTTACAGTGAGTGTCATTGTAGATCAAAGCAAAACTCCCCTCTCTCCCTCTTGTGTGTTGGCAGCGGCCCATGGGCTCTCTTGGAATGTTGGCGGCTGACTATGGGGCAGGCAGCGACGAGGAAGAAGAAGAGAAACACGAGAAGCAGGAAGCCGCAGGGCCTGCAAAGAGCCAGCCACAGGCGGACGAGCATGAAGACAGGTTGACAGATTGGAAGAAGATGGCATGTCTTCTGTGCAGGAGGCAGTTCCCTAATAAAGACGCTCTGATCCGCCACCAGCAGCTCTCAGACCTGCATAAGGTACCAGATCTCTAAATCAAACATTTATGATCTATCAGGACTGTGGACTAAATGCAAAGTGTCCGAAATCGGTTATTAAAACAGTATAAAGATTTTTTTTATTATTACTATATGTCTTATTATTATACATTGTGTGTGTGTGTGTGTAATTGTAGTCTATATATAAATACATTTCGATCCGTTATTAATTGTTTTTATAAGTATATAAATTATATAATTGTCTTCACTGGATTGTTTAGAAATATTCGGGTCAGGTTTTGACCTTCCCTTTTTTTATTTTCTCTTTATTTTAGCAAAATTTGGAGATTCACCAAAAAATCAAAAGGTCAAAGAGAGAACTTGAGGCTCTAGAAAACCAGGAAAAAGAGGTATTTTTTTTACATTTTATTATGTACTGTACTCAACATAAACAAGTGCAGCCCCTTTGGAAAAATGAACAACCTCCGAACTAAATATGGGCCTTGGAGAAAGCTAAACAGTAGGTGATGTGTGATATGAAAGTCATTTTTCATATAATTTGCCAGATCTGAGACATGGAACTTTAAAATAAAATGTATTTCTCTTGTACCACTGTTCTCTTTTGTGCAAAGAAATGACATGTCTCTTTAGTAACTGACTTGCTGAAACATATGCACAGACCTCTAATATGTCTGTCTTCTAAATAAAGAGACATTGCTAAATGTGTCATGTTTTAGAGGGGCTGTACTCATTTATTCTGAGTAATGTATATCTTCTTTGCTAAACTATCTTATTATTTTTAAAAGCATCATTTTGCTTACAGGTCAGCATGTGCTTCAAACATAATACTTGATTTCAAACATATTCTCTGATGTTTTCTCATGGTAGTCTGAAATTAAATGATTTACTCTCATTTTGAACCCGTTCTTTAGATGAAAGTCAAACAGTCTAACGGTTCACCTGAACCAAAAAGAAGAAAAACGCAAAACACATGGGCTGGCAGCTCAAGGTTTGTGATTTTCTGAATCCTAACACATTTCATTTACTTTTGGCACTGATATTGAATATCATATCTTAAATGTGGCATGTTGTGTTGTTGCTGTTGCAGGGACAGTCATAAAGGCAGCGAGAGACCAGGTTTGGGTTTAGAAACTACTGAGGTGAGTCTCTTCAGCAACAGGATGTTCTGAGCGGCAGCAGCTGAGGTGCATTGGTTTCATTTTATTTATTTTTTCTCATTCTCTTGTTTCTCACCAAAGCGGAAGAAGAAGAAGGAACCTGTCGTCTGGAATCATGCCATGTACAAACAGGCAGTTCGGAAGGCCATGTTTGCACGTTTCAATGAGCTGGACTGAAAGTGAAATGAATGAATGAACAAAAATGTACTTGTGAATATACATGCATACACACACACACACACACACACACACACACACACACACACACACACACACACACACACAGTGTTGTGTGGTCCGTTGGCAGCTCATTCCAGGCTTTAATCTGTGAACTGATACAAAATTCCTGGAGAATCTTATTGCGACTAACCCCTCATTTTGGTGATGTGTGACTGTATTAAATGAGTGCATTATTTCCTAACAGCCAAATGTACGGTTACGTTTAATCATCCTTCTTGTAGCTCTATTCTTCAGGGCTTTTTCAATATTTCCGCATTTGATAATGTTCTGTCATGTTTTCCCCCCATTTTTATGTAGTAAATTTATGCAATATTTCATTTGTAAAATGAAATATTTGAGTTGAGGAGCTGATAAATTTTAGTTTGTCCCTGGGTCAATAAACTGCCTCAGTGTGACTGTAAAAACACAGTTTGGTTCTTGTATTTATGTACAAAGTCTTTTGATTTTTATTATCTTAATGTTTACATTAAACCAATGTATCTTATTTTTACTGCTTTGGGGCTGTCTCAAAAGTGTTAGGAGTCACTAAGAGTATCGATAGAGCCTGTTTTCTATACTCTCCTCCTCCAGGTGGCAGTACATAGCTATTGCTATTTCAATTACACAGTGAGCCGCACCTCAGAGATGTCTAATGCTGAAAGAATGAATCTACACATGCAGTCATGAATTTCGTCGATACTTCATTAAGCTTTCCCCCTTGGCTTTATTTTCCATTTTCTTGTGGTTCTTTTATAGCAGCAGAGTGCCTCGAGTTAAACTTGAAAGTGATCCATTGACAGTACACAGTGCTTTACTTCACTGCAGGCAGAGATTATATTTCACTTTATCTAAAAGTTCTCCGGCCTTCACTAAACCTTTTAGTGCTTTGTTAGAAAATGTTTGTTAGAGCCAGTAACCTTTGTGCAACATGATTCCTCATGTTTGTACTCACTGGCTTACATATTTACAACATTTAAACATTTATGAGCACAACTTGAACTTTTGAAGTGTATGTTCGGATGAGGTTCTGTGGAGGTCAGCAGCAGGAAATACATCAGTCGAACCTGCAATAAAGACCCCTCAACCTGTCATTCAATGAGTGTGTGATCCTTTTCTTGCTGGACAAGTAGTCTCTGTCCATTGAGTTTGAGCCTGTTGAAAAAGAGGAATGTGGACTTGCACACTTTGTTTTGGTCAAACATGCTTGGATGATTGATCAGGCGTGGAACCAGAAAAAAAAGAATGCACCCTAAAAATGGTTTCTTCTGCACTCCCTAAATAGCCCATTTCTTCAGCTGCAGATAAAAGCTGATAATACTTGTGTTAGGATAATATATGGGCACAGCAAAGCTCTGAGAGTAGCTTTCAACAGGGCAAATTTTAGGACTCTGTTCTTTATCAGACTCTGCTTTGATGTGTAAATGGCTGTTGCATGTACTCATGGTATAATGTAGAGCGTGTCAAAGGTCGGCTTGCTTTCCCTCCTCCTCATGGCAGTTGTCATCTGTAATCGCTTTTTAATTAGTCATTCTTTAAAAGAAAGCTTGCAAATGTCAGTTTTTGCCAGCTTCTTTTGAAGGGGAGGACTTTTGTTGTATTCGATCTTCTCAGAATTTGTTCCCATACTTCTCAGCCTATTCTTGTCTATGGTTTAAAGAAGTCCAGAAACCATGTCCCAAGGTGAGATTTTTAAGATTATCGTGTGTGCGCTTGCATGTATACACACACAAAATTAATTTTTAGAGCTGCCAAAGATAATTGAACTTTAATTTATATTAATATATAAAAGTATGATGTAGATATTAAGGTCTGCAACATTTTTAATTTACATTTACAGAAACCATATGTAGCCTTTATTATATCACTTTTTTTTAGACAATATACAGTATTGTTCAAAATAATAGCAGTACAATGTGACTAACCAGAATAATCAAGGTTTTTAGTATATTTTTTATTGCTACGTAGCAAACAAGTTACCAGTAGGTTCAGTAGATTGTCAGAAAACAAACAAGACCCAGCATTCATGATATGCACGCTCTTAAGGCTGTGCAATTGGGCAATTAGTTGAAAGGGGTGTGTTCAAAAGAATAGCAGTGTCTACCTTTGACTGTACAAACTCAAAACTATTTTGTACAAACATTTTTTTTTTTCTGGGATTTAGCAATCCTGTGAATCACTAAACTAATATTTAGTTGTATGACCACAGTTTTTTAAAACTGCTTGACATCTGTGTGGCATGGAGTCAACCAACTTGTGGCACCTCTCAGCTGTTATTCCACTCCATGATTCTTTAACAACATTCCACAATTCATTCACATTTCTTGGTTTTGCTTCAGAAACAGCATTTTTGATATCACCCCACAAGTTCTCAATTGGATTAAAGTCTGGAGATTGGGCTGGCCACTCCATAACATTCATTTTGTTGGTTTGGAACCAAGACTTTGCCCGTTTACTAGTGTGTTTTGGGTCATTGTCTTGTTGAAACAAACATTTCAAGGGCATGTCCTCTTCAGCATAGGGCAACATGACCTCTTCAAGTATTTTAACATATGCAAACTGATCCATGATCCCTGGTATGCGATAAATAGGCCCAACACCATAGTAGGAGAAACATGCCCATATCATGATGCTTGCACCTCCATGCTTCACTGTCTTCACTGTGTACTGTGGCTTGAATTCAGAGTTTGGGGGTCGTCTCACAAACTGCCTGTGGCCCTTGGACCCAAAAAGAACAATTTTACTCTCATCAGTCCACAAAATGTTCCTCCATTTCTCTTTAGGCCAGTTGATGTGTTCTTTGGCAAATTGTAACCTCTTCTGCACATGCCTTTTTTTTTAACAGAGGGACTTTGCGGGGGATTCTTGAAAATAGATTAGCTTCACACAGACGTCTTCTAACTGTCACAGTACTTACAGGTAACTCCAGACTGTCTTTGATCATCCTGGAGGTGATCATTGGCTGAGCCTTTGCCATTCTGGTTATTCTTCTATCCATTTTGATGGTTGTCTTCCGTTTTCTTCCACGTCTCTCTGGTTTTGCTCTCCATTTTAAGGCATTGGAGATCATTTTAGCTGAACAGCCTATCATTTTTTGCACCTCTTTATAGGTTTTCCCCTCTCTAATCAACTTTTTAATCAAAGTACGCTGTTCTTCTGAACAATGTCTTGAACGACCCATTTTCCTCAGCTTTCAAATGCATGTTCAACAAGTGTTGGCTTCATCCTTAAATAGGGGCCACCTGATTCACACCTGTTTCTTCACAAAATTGATGACCTGAGTGATTGAATGCCACACTGCTATTTTTTTGAACACACCCCTTTCAACTAATTCAACTAATTGCCCAGTTGCACAGCCTTAAGAGCGTGCATATCATGAATGCTGGGTCTCATTTGTTTTCTGAGAATCTACTGAACCTACTGGTAACTTGTTTGCCACGTAGCAATAAAAAAACATACGAAAAACCTTGATTATTCTGGTTAGTCACATTGTACTGCTATTATTTTGAACAATACTGTATAAGGGTATTCATAGATTTTAAAAAATATATATAGCTGCCTTCAGGTTTATCTAGTGTATAATGCACATTTTAAATTACAAAAAGTAATTTCCAAGTGTTATTTCTAATTTTCCACCTGGAATGCTTTCCTTTTTTTCCATGTCTGACAATTGGACTCTGTTAACTGTCAAACAAATATATTCCAAATGTTTGGATGACCATCTGTCATCAATGTCGAAAAACAATGCATAGTGTTGGCTTCATGGTTTGACCTTCTTTCCTCTTTATTTGCAGAAGGTTTGAAATGGCTTAAAAGAGCCCCAGTCCTACCAGACTTTCTGCCCATACAAGAAAAGATTCTCCTCTTTATCTGAGGCCTCACTATTTTTGTAATCCATCATTGTATTCTCGCTTGTCTTCTTGCAACTTATGGGCCAGATGTCAGCAACACTACCCTCATTACTGCAGAGCGCATCAAATTACCTTTGGCCTTCAGATGAGTCCAGACCATTAGAGTGGAGATACAGAGGGGCCGGTAAGGATGAATGTGGGGGTCTGGGGTTTTGTACTCACTGCACGTGCGGCTCGAGCCCTTAGAGGCAGCAGGACCAAGTGTGGAAACCATGCAGGGGGCCTCATTATCTCCGGCCAAAGCTGCTTCTTGCACATAGAGCAGGAGCTGCATGGGGTCTCTGACCAGCCTTGAGTTGGGCCTCAGAAAATACACAAAACAATCAGATTGCAGGGCTGAACTGACCATAAAAAGGATGCAATTATTTTAGCACTTTAAATAAAGCTGTAATTCATTGGAGTCAAGTTTCATTTCTACATAGCTTATGGTCGTTTTGGGATGTGTGTGGTTTGTGTGTCTGTGTTTTTCTCTGCTATGGCACTTTTATATTTTACATTCTTAGAGACTGTGGGGATTATTCTGTTTATTAATTGTAATTTTTATATCTAAATAGGCTATTATGGGCGCCTCATTAGACCATTTCCTTCTTTCCCCAAATGTCAGCTCAAACATGGAATGAAACTCAAAATATTTGTGTAAAAAAAAAAAAAGTGCATTTAATAAGTGAAGTCAAGTGACATTCAGCCAAGTATGGTGACCCATACTCAGAATTTGTGCTCTGCATTTAACCCATCCAAAATGCACACACACAGAGCAGTGAACACACACACACACACTGTGAGCACACACCCGGAGCAGTGGGCAGCCATTTATGCTGCGGCGCCCGGGGAGCAGTTGGGGGTTCAGTGCCTTGCTCAAGGACACCTAAGTCATGGTATTGAAGGTGGAGAGAGAACTGTTCATGCACTCCCCCCACCCACAATTCCGTCCGGCCCGAGACTCGAACTCACAACCCTTTGATTGGGAGTCCAACGCTCTAACCATTAGGCCACGACCATTAGGTTACTTCCCCATAAGTAACCTACTGTGCTAATGTTTACATTCACTTCTGATTTCCAGGGGACTGCAAGTTAATATAGCTGAAAATGATCCGACCACAATGTGTAATTATAATCATATCAGCCCAGTCTAACTACATTAACCACAGGACTCTTAATGTTAAAACTCCTTCTTGTAAAAATTTCCATCAGAAGAAAGTGTCAAATTACCAAAAACAAACTCTAGTCTAAGTACGCACGTTTCATAATACATAGCCTACCTCATCCGCCATGATGACATTGATGCAAATCTCATTTGACCTAGAATGTACCAATAGCAACCGCAAAAATAATTTACTCTTTAAAAATAAATACAAATTAGCCACCAGGAATAACTTTACGAACCCAGCGTCTCCAAATCCTGAGCTTAATAGCAAAGTGCTCACTTCAGTATGCCAGCGGATGCAGTTCATCATCAGTTCATCTTTTACCCCATGCTGGAGAGCCTGGTGTGTCCCCCTCGCCATGCCACCTCATGCCATTACATGATTTTTAAACAACACTATGCTTTTAGGATTTCTTTTCCCACAAAATGTGTTGATCCATCAATGTTTATTACAATTACGATTAATTGATTTTTTCTGCAATCATACACTATGGAATTAGTGACTAGCTGATTTCTCTTTAACCCTGGCTATAGCATGTTATACTCTTTGTATAATCGGATGTAAGGTGAGTTTCAGGGAGGTTTCATATTCACCAGTTTATCTTTCTATGCGAATCAGTAAATTAAATATTGTATAAAAACAGTATCAGTATAGTACATCTCACCATGGCTTATCGTTTGGTTGTGTTTCAGTGCTCACATCTGCAAACTTTCACTTTTTTTCAGACATTTGATTTCCCCAAATTAATTTGCTTGCAGAGTTGGAAAGGCTTCAAAAACTGTGGACTGTGATTAAGAAACGAAGCAAGTCGTTGTCCAACTGGCAAGCAACGTTCTGCTCTGCTACATAACTTATAGCTTATTTCTTTTGAACGTATTTATTGTCTTTTTCCAGTTGTCATCAGCAGTTTTATTGCAGCCATCATGAGGACTTGTAATAGTTTCTGACTCCCTCGTAAATCAGAATATTTGCAGTTATTGCCCCAGCTTTGTTCTCGCGGTCCTTTTTCCACAACTGTCAGCTTCATTTAGATGTAAATACGGCAGTTTGCATTTGCAGTGTAATGTTCAGTAGGATTGCTTATTTGGAAAATGCTTATACATTTTTGCCTCAGATGTATATACGTCTCATTTCTGAGTTGATGGAAGTCTTTGAGTCCATACGTCACTGTCAGAAAAGGTGTGAACGATAGGCTGTGATGGTTCAGTAATTTGTTTGTTAAACGATGCAGTGACAAGCAAATCATTTTTATTGTTGACACGTCTGTCCTTTTCCCAACCACGTTCTGCCTTTATGTCCACATTTATTCTCAGGTTCTTTGTCATAAAGACAGCCAGTGTCAGAATTCACATTTGTCTCATCAGGCAAGTACAGTGTCTTCCCACAGTTCAAGACTGATAAATGCCAACAAACCTAAGTAACTTTCTTTGTGTGTCCTGGTTGTTAACATCTACCTTTCAGCAAGTGAAGCATGTCTTTAACCTTGTTTAGCCTTTAGGAATCAAGTGTAATCTTCTCTGACAGGAGATTAATGGCACCATCTCTCTAGTTTTTACTAGCACCATCAGGGAGGAGCGCGAGGCAAAAATGAAGGGGAGGAAAGGAGAGAATGAAGGTCTGTAGTCTGTCATCATGCCATACTGGGATGAGTTTGGGTGAAAGGGCTCCGCAAAAACATTATGAGAGATGTATGGATTTTGCACTCGTTTGTTCTCCCTGCTCTATCTGTTTGCTTACAGTAATCCATCATTCTGTCATTTACTGGGGTTAGAGTTGTTTGTCCCACTGGCCTTCAGATATATATATATATATATATATATATATATATATATATATATATATATATATATATATATATATATATATATATAGGGGATATTAGAGCTCGTTCACTCTTTTAGACATTTTTTCCAGTTGCCCCATTTTTCTCACTTTCTCTCCCATTAATGCTCTCGTTCTAATTGTTTATTTATTTAAATAAATTGATCTGGTTCATTCCCCAAACCATCAGGTCAAACAGGAAGCAAAACTCTATATTTAATAGACTAATGTTTCCAGTCTCTTGTGGTTTAAGAGCAACCACAGGTTTCATTTGCTCAAAAAAAAAAAAAATCCTACCAGCTCATAAAAACTTTTAAACCAGTCTAAGCTGGCCAGGCAGTCTTTTAGACACATCTGGGGTGTTTTAGAGAGGTGAGACTATATTAAAACAACTAAGACCAGCAAGCCATCTTAGACTGGTTTAAGAAGATGCTTTTTTCAGCAGGGAAAAATGCAGTCTTAATTGACCTTGTTGCAAATGAGACTGCTTGTTATGTTTTCTGTGTTCATTTCTTCTTTTTATTTTGCATGGTTCTTGGTTTTCGAGGATGAGATGTTGGTATTTCAAGTCCATGTTGGTATTGACCTAATTCATCTATATTCTAACAATCACATAACAAGAAGTAAAAAACAAAAAAACAATCAGAGCAATTGTGTAGCACAACCCTCGCAACAGCAACTTGTGCAAGCAACACTCATACTTGTTCAGGAAATGTAAAAACATCTAGTGAGCTGTTAGATGGAAGCCACCCCATGTACATTAGTTCATATGTATAGGTTTGTATATATTCTGGACTTTGTGGGAGGAAAGAGGTGGTAATGCCCTGGAGGTTAAGCCCAGATGGTAGCATTTCTTCCACAGCCCCAAACAGCTGCTCAATCGTTTTGCAATTCTGCGGTGTGACGAATGACTAATGGCAAAGCCCCATCAGTGTGTGTACACACGTGAGAGTGCGTATGTGAGACTGAATGATGGCTGGGACCTGGGGTGGGGGGTACTGCTGCATTTAAGGTAATACCTAACCACGCCGGGCCCCTAAATGTGCAGCGAATCAAGGTAGTGTTGAAAAGGGCTTACAACACTCACCCGCTAAACTAAAGCAACCTCCTGTAATTAGCTTCAGACCATTGCCTAAACTTTACATATCAGAAATCAGACAGCAGCATGCTTGAACATAGAAAGGAAAGGAAAGGACGTGATGTGTGGCCAAGTATGGTGACTGGAGTTTGTGTCCTGCATAATTGCATCCATCTATGTGGGCAGTGGGCAGCCAATGCTGCAGCACACGGGGGAACATTTGGGGGTTTGGCGCCTTGCTCAACGGTCTCACCTCAGTCGTGGTATTGATTAAAAGTCCAACTCTCTAACCATTATGCCACGACTGCCTAAACATTTAGTACTTCATGATCAGCTTTAAAGGATCCGGCTGCATTGCCTTGACCCTCCCCAATGAATTTTTATTATTATTATTTTTTTTTAAATAAACACTGTCAGAAGTGCTGTTGATTGAACTTGCTGAGCCCAGAATATTCCTTTAATTGTACTATGGTGTTGTATGTTAGTGTGCTGTGTGAGGTCGGAAATGGAATCTATTGCACTGGTGAAAGTGGTTTCATCAAGTTTAGTTTTAGTTTTCCTAAGACTTTCAATTTTTCAACATTAAACAAGACTATGTAGGGGTTTGATAATTATATTTTTCTGTCTGTGTTCATTTTTTCATTTTTCTTGGCAGAGGAGAAAGAGAACCATTTTAGCTTCAATTTTATGATCATACTGTTTTATTACTTCACCGCAATGAATATTTTTCTGCTGGTGTGAACATGATATAGTTATTCTAACCTTTAATACAGAACGGCCTCAAGCTGGAACATTCTCTTCCTTTCTCTCAATCCTCATACCAATTTGTGTTGAGAAAACCTTCCTTTTTCTAGCAATGAATAGCAAACAATAAACATATATGGGTTTCCCCTCAAAACATTTTTTTTTGGCATGAAGAAAATTCTATCCTGATTTGAGAAATGATAGTTTTGTTTTACTGTAATATTATTATTATTTTTTGGGACTTTTAGATTTGAGATTTTAAGGTAAATTATAAACATATAGAATCAAAGTGCATTAAACCTATGCATATTATTAAATAATATACAAAGCTTGTAGTAACACAATTACTGCACTGACGTTTTCTGTATTTTTTAAGTATTTATGTAAGTACTTTCTGCAAAAAAAAAATATATATAAATTATAGAATTAGAAGGCTGTAGTTTTAGTTTTAGAGCCAGTAATATGCTAAACAACACAAAATATTTATATATGCACAAAACTGCTGGAGAAAAAAGTTTTCTTTGTTCCAATGGATTTGTTCACTAAGCTGTATTCTTCCTAGATGTTAAAAGTTCATAAAATGTTGCTCCAACCTCCTAGACTTTTATGTTTTAGTTTCAAGTTTGTACAAATACATTAGTATTTTTTTAAATGTCTTTGAAGGTGCAATGAATTACAGTCCTGACCGAAAGATGGCATTACTCTTTGGGATTAAAGGTTCAAAGTTCAACTTTCTTTATGTGCACTGACTGTAAGACTTCAGTACAGCCTTCCAGTCGCTTAAATTTAGTTTTGTGATGGGAAAAGAGCATTAGATAAATGATATGAATGTATTAAATATCTTGGATGGTTTATTGAGGAGGGTTCAGATTTGGTGTATCACAGTGTTTTAAATTCTGTAAGGCAAACAAAATTAAAGGTTGACATGCTATGCAAGATGATGCATAAATAAATTAACAAACAGCCAATTGTTACATACTGCTGTGAGATCTACAGTTAAAGCTGTTTACTTTCTTAAAGTACATGCAGGTTCTCATCTCATATTTCTTCCTTTCTTAATTGTTGTCATAGTGAGAAGCCGTTAAGAGCCTATTATAGCATCTCAGCTTCTCTCCTAGGGTTGAAAGGCCATCATGCAATTTTAGCATAAGAATGCAGACCCTTATGCATGCCATTAGAGTGGTGTACAGTAACCATTACCCTCCATTTTGGATGACAGCAGTGAAAGACCCCTATAGAGAGGATTCAAAGGACCACCATGTTTACCATCATTAGGCTTTGTAACTGCACTTGCTTATGTATTTATAAAATACCGAACAGCCTGAAGGGCTAAACATGTGAACTATTCTAGAATGGAGTTCCCCATGTAGGAGATCTAGACACACAAGGAAATTTTGATTATGAGCTTTTCTTGGCAGGAGATATTCTGTTATTTCGGTCATCTTATATCTTAATAGTGCTCAGTTCCTTTCCTTTACAGCGCTTGAGTTCCCCCTTATCCCTGCAGGATCTGTTTGTACTTTTTCTTAATGGACTTTGCTCTCAAATGCATTTAACATGCAGGCAGTCGATTGTTTATGTAAAGTTTGGTGTCAGGTTGCTCTCTTTAGACATACTGTGGGTCCACCTTGGCCTAAGGAAAGAATATGCTCAACATCCTCCCCAGTTAGACAAAAAACATGGTATAACACTGAGACGGTTTGCTAATTTTGGGGGGAGCATGTCTTTGCTGCCATTGAAAGGAATGAAATGGTTGCCACTCATGCATTAGGTCAGTGTCCCAGAGTTCAAAGGAGGTCAGTAGATTCTCTTAACCACGAGAGAAGACCGAAGACACTGTGACATGTCTTTTTTTGGAATATGCTTTTTTTTATATCTAACATGTGTAATTATTTATTTTCTGGGATGGAACAGGTAGCTGGTTTCTTTATAGTTTAAAAAATACATTAGATTTTTCTTCAACACTTACTGTATAGACCATCTATTTTAATAAAAAATAAGCCTTTTTTATTATTGTCATCATGTGCCATATCTTTCATGTCATTCATCTACAATTTACTGCTGTCAGCCTTTACTATGCCAAAAAAAAACCTGTGTTGTTTAGAAAATCACACTATTAATCATTGTAAATGGGGCATGATAACAGCAATTAAAGCCACGCGAGACAATGCCCTTACTAAGACTTTCTTTAAGCTTGGTAGATACTTTTTGTAATATGTGCCAACTTTACAAAGCCTTACTGAAAGGACATATTGTAAGCCACGAGATAGACGTGAGACCATAAGACTTTTGTTTGGAGGGAATTATTTCACCTAAAAGGAATTGTGCATGATGACTGTCAGAATAACAGCCTCTGGGCTTTGAGAACGAAGAGAGAATAGGCCTCTTTACAACTGGAAACTGATGTTGCTTTTCTTTTGTACACACACAAAAAAAAGCTTTTTTGCAAAGAATGAAAGGAATGGTGGATTGTTTTCTGTTTGTTTCCGGTGTACTGTTGCTGTAGTAACGTAGCTGCAATAGTAAGCCAAAAAAAAAGAGAAGATAGCTGCATTTCACCCTTCAATATTTTTAGATAGATAGAATAGTATAAGCTTCCTGCAGTAATGTTCATAATTCATTCAAGAGTCTCACTCTATAACCGCAAGCTCATCTCATTAGAAGCAAGTCTTAATTATTAGGCATTTATCGTAGAATTGATGTTGGATTAAATTTGTTTGTTCTCAGTTTAAAAGTGTTAATGTCACTCATGGATGTAAACAGAAGCATTTGTTGAGCTTGTGCATAATTTTTTTTATAATTTGTCTCTTTCCTTATTATTTTTTCTTGAGACAGTGAAGCACTTGAGGCCATGGGACGGCTAACAGTAACAGTAACTTGTTACTCAAATGCAGTTATTATATATTTTGATCAACTAATATATGGCATTTTTAACCAGGTCAACTTAGCCGATGACCTGTAGTTACCTCCCCCTTGTGTCAGTTCCAAAATCTGCCTACACACTTGTGAATAGATAACAATTTTAATTTTCAAATATGCAGTGAATTTTGAGAAAATCTCCTTGAAAATTAGTGGTTTATTTCAGCGATTTTGTGCACATCTCATTTGCTATCATTAAATTATCATTTATAGTTCAGCAGTATTTCTATTAGTCACTCTACAACTCTTCACTTGCTGGTGAAAAGCATATGCTTCAGGTGGGCTTCTCTCTTAAAGGCAACCCAGCATTCAGAACATCTCAAAGATGCTTTCTCAGTTTGTGCATGCCACTGAATGGAGTGGTTTGTCTGAATGAATCGGATGTGGTGCTGGACACACCTGGACCCGTGCAAATAATGCCCAGGACCATAAATCAGATGAGGTCAAACGCTCTCTGTTCATGTTTGTGTATGTGTTCTGGACTGTGGGAATGGGAGTGTGTGTGTCATGAGCGTGATGGATCAGGGAAGGGAGGTGTCTTTGGGGTCGAAAGAGGGTAATGACCCCACTTTTCCTGCTCGGGCTCTGACCTCCCAGCGAGTGCTGGAAACCTGAACTGGGCATTGTCGTCAAACAGTGAGAGTAAGTGGCCTCTGGAGGCCGCCCTGACTGACGGCCACATGTTTGACTTTCACACTGGAGATCTGTTCTCAGTGTCAAGTATGGTGCCGGTGGTCCGACATGTAATTGATGCTGTGGTATTAAAAGTGGCTTAAGGGTTAAACTTCACACCATATTGCATGTCAGCATCACAAACTACTTGCATTGACCTTTTGATCAAGTCAGTCTCATGTGCTGTCCTGACTAACATGTATGTGTCACTTTCAGTTGATTCACATGCTGGATTTATTGCACTGATAGGTATAATGTGAATATGTTGCATATTAAAGGTGTGTAAAAGGAATTATACAGCTATTAGTTAAGCACTTTACCTCCATACGCCAGTAGGTGACAATTATTGACTTTATGAGGCATCATTGAATCATTTAGTCAGCTGATTGGTTCTTTTGAATCATTCACTCCTAATAGTTCAAAATCAAATTAATTCAGGAATGAAACAACAATCGATCGTCTTATAAGTAAACCATTTAACCACTTTCACTCAACTGATTTGTTTAGAAACAATGATTTATTCATGAAATAAGAGATTGAATGAGTCATTGAATCATTCACACAAACGATTGTTTCAGAAACACAGATTCATTCAGGAACAAAACACTAGTCTGTTGCATAACTTTGTTTGTTGATGGAACTAAAATAGACATATTGTTAATAATATGTCCAAAATGTAAGTAAGTTTTATAGAAGCAATATGTGTGGCGGAGCTAAAACAAACAAAACCAGCAAGCCATATTGTGTATACAATATCAGTTACTGTTAACGTCTTGTTTATGTAACTGTTTTAATTGCAGGATAAAGAAATAACTGCTCGCCTTGTATCCCATACTTCTCACTACTATATATTGACTTTTGCTTGACATTTGGGAATTGGCTGCTTGTGCTATGACAACGAAAACCAAATAAACTGTCCGCTATTTGCAGAAAACAGAAGCTCAGAATATGATTATGATGGGGATGGAAGTAACCCGTATCAGGTTTGCTGTGGATTGTTAGCGGATCGGATAAACCTTCCCTAATGTCGACCCACTTGTGTTCATGGATAATTATCTGCAGTTCTCTGAGCTTGATGGATTGATTTGGTTGTTCGGATTGTGTTACACAACCGTTTCTCACCTACTGTTTTTCAGAGCACAGGTTGCGAGACTGTCCAGCTGCCCCACTATAAATCTCCTACAGAAATCTGATCTGGCATTAGCAGGGGCAGCACAAAACTGTAGGCCTGTGCATAGGCATCTTTATAATTTCAAGACATCTTCATCATGTTATTAATATTTTTCATACTATTTTAGTATAGAATCTATGTATAATATAATATACTTATTATCCAAATATAACTTTTGTTTACATTATACATGTATGCTTACTGTGTATATTTATAATTCATATATACATACACATAGAGTAGGCTATATATTTTAAAATATTTACGTTTATACATTTATGTATTCATATTCTTACATTTTGATTATTTTATGTATATGTATGTATGTATATATATATATATATATATATATATATATATATATATATATATATATATATATATATATACACACAGTAGGTAACATTTGTACAATGCATTATAAAAGCAGTTTTAATGCATTAATTATACCTTATGAATAATTATAATCACAGTTAATCCATTATAACACTTATCAATTCATTGTTACACCATTAATTTCCTTTTATAGTTATTTACAGCTAAATATATCATATTACAGCAATCGCTATGAATAATATAATTAAATAATAATTCTAATGCATTTTACCTTTTAATAACCCATAATGCATTAAACATAATGGCTTTAAAAAGTCAGTGCCAATGGCCTCATAAGCAGTGCACTAAAATATAGTGACGTTGCACTTCTAGTGTCCTGAGATCAAGTCCTGGCTCACGGACCTTTCACAATCCCCCAACCCCACCACCCTCCTCCCATTTCACTTCCTGTCTAAAATACTGTCCAGTCCTAATAAAAGGCAAAAAGCAGAATAAAAAAGATAAATATATATATAAAGTATGTGTGTGTGTGTGTGTGTGTATATTATATATATATATATATATATATATATATATATATATATATATATATATATATATATATATATATATATATACTTCTATTAGATATCAGTAAGATTCATTTTTAATGAGCCGAAAAGAATGCACGTCACATCTCTGTTAATCAGTTTGCACTGACTACCAATAGCTGGTCGCATTAAATTCAAGGCATTGATGTTTGCATACAGAACCACCACTGGCTCTGCACCCCTTTACCTAAATTCATTAGTTCAGACCTCTAGAAGCTTGCGTTCTGCAAGTGAATGTCGCATCCTAAAGAAGCACAAAGTCACTTTTGCAGACTTTAAATGAAATGTTCTCTCCTGGTACAACGCCCTGCCCAACTCAATCCGAGCAGCTGAGTCCTTAGCCATCTTCAAGAATCGGCTTAAAACACATCTCTTCTTTGATCCTCTAACTCAAGCACTCTCTATTCTAATTCTATTCTTAAAAAAACAACACTTGTCCCTTTTAGACTTGCACTATATTAATTTGCTTCATGTTTTATAAAAAACTAAAACTAGCTTTCTATTCTTTTTCTATTCTATCTGTTTTATTTTAATTTATTATACAATTAACAAAAACAAAAAAGACCTCTAAAACTAGCTTTCATTATTTTTCTATTCTATCTGTTTTCTTTTTATATATTATATTATTTAAAAAGTCCTTGCTATCTGTATTGCGTTAAGCTAACTGAAACTTGTTATAGCACTTGTATATCATTGCTCTTTTGTTGATTTTGATTGATATAAGTCACTTTGGATAAAAGCATCTGCTAAATGACTAAATCTAATGTAAATATCATCATTCCATATTTTTCGCACGCCTAAAAAAAGTATTATTAATGCCTCCACTTTTGAATATGAATCTTATCAGCTGTAATCTGGATGAATAAGTGTGTTCTGACATGGGTGCCACAAATTGCTCTGCACTTCACGGCAATTTATGTGTCAACTGTCATTGTTTCACATGAACGCCGTTGAGGGTACTAATTACCGTTATCATCCTTCCCAATGGTGGAATTCACTTGAATTCTACTCTTTCTGTTTCTGAAATGAGTGATGTAGGTTACAGACAGGGTCTATACTGTCATCAGAATACTTGATAGCCAAATTGAATATGTCAATTCAAATATTATAATGTAAAGAAAAGCTTGAGTCAGTGGGACTGTAAAAGTGTACCATAGCAAGCATAGTCCTGTTTTTGTTGAAAACATCTTGCACGGAACATATTGCACCAAATTCTTTTAAGCTTATGTGCAGAAATTTGACAGCAGAGGATAATATTCACAGTATAGGATTTCTTTGTATGTGGAATCTTGCCAAGCACAACATTAATCCAGACCATCACGAGGTGAGACGTTAAATATACACACACTCATGCACCGCTGTTTTTGTTCTGCTCTTTGTTCATTCAGTGTGTGCATGAGTGTGGCAGGAACTTCAAAGGGTAATTATAAATTTACTGCTTCGTTTCTTCCAAATATGAGCATAAATATAGTTAACATATGTATTCATGTGAAGCACGTTTTATTTGTGTAGTGCTTTTTACAACACACATTGTTCCACAGCAGCTTTAAAGCTAGAGCCTATCAGCAAAGTAGAAGCACAAACATGAAATGCATACATAGTGTTAAAGAGATATAAATCCATCTAATACAGTAAGAGTATAACATCTGAACAGAAGGTCCAGTCTTTATGAAAGCAGAACAATATGAGAGAATTCTGTGAAAACAATAAATACAAAATCTATACAAATGATGCAATGAGTTCCACGTTGTCTGGTACATATCTGTCATATTTGTGTCCAAGGATGCTAATATTCAAAATGTACAGATTTTGTTAAGAAAATCTATTGCCAGGCAGACAGTGCAGCTCAATAGAAATCCACAGCCTCCTCTTGTGTTAGAACAGTAGAGCCTGCTGTCATTCCTGCCAGACAGTTTCTTCTTTTTTTTTTTTGACAGACAGTTGGAAGTGATTGCATTTTGCATGAATGCCTCATTACTCACAGGTGTGTATACACGACACGCGCGCACGCGTGTGTGTGTGCGCGCACTCTGTCTGTCTGTCTGTCCGTCTGTTGGTGGCTCATTAGTGTTCTCGTTGACAGATGCGATAGAGCTTTTAATGTATTCCACCCACTCTGTCACCACCCAAGGTCAACTACTGGGCAGTATAAGACAGGGAGACTTGACAGAAGGCTGTAACAGACAAACACACAGAAAACCTGCTCACAGTGTCTGTGTGTGGAGCCCGGTAGCTTAGTTTCTTTTGAAAAACATATAAAGGAAAGGAAACAAACATTAATAGGCTTTTGTAAAGCAATTGTGCTGAATTGATTTTAATGAATTTAATATATGTATTTTAGCTTAAATGAATATTGAAGCTGTTTATTCCTGAGGCCTCTTGAACTTCTTCTTGTTAGGCCACCATGATCCAGGAGATAGTAAGGCAACATAAATCAGAAACTTTTTTTCTTTTCTTTAAGAAACCCTTGTTTGAGAGGGTTGTGTTAAAGACATTGGAGGAGGCATAGTTTATAGTTGTAATTAACACAATTAATTTGAGCATAATTGGTCCATGGAGCTTGAAGTCATTATTAGATCATTAAGAAAGTCTAGATTTTAGAATCAAACAGGCAAAAACTCATTTGGTATTAAATCAATTTTCACAGACTATAAACTGTTTTTTAAAATAATATTATATGTGCAGTGCAGGGATTATATAGACTGTACAGTCAGCTGATGATTATCACTAAATAAACCCCTGAAGTTTGTTTTCAGGTTCAAACTGGCTGACTGAATAATATTCTGCCTTTACACAGCTGTTTAAAATTAAATACATGGATTTTTTTTTGAGTTCATATATTATATTATATTATATTATATTATATTATATTATATTATATTATATTATATTATATTATATTATATTATATTATATTATATTATATTATATATCCATTTTCGAAACTTATGGATAGGGCTGTGATTCTATTCTATTCTATTCTATTCTATTCTGGTGAAAAGCTCTTCTTTTAATGTTCTTTTTACATTTACATTTATTGAGCAGACACTTTTATCCAAAGCGACTTACAAATGAGGACAATGGAAGCAATCAAAATCAACAATGAGCAATGATATACAAGTGCTATAACAAGTCTCAGTTAGCTTAAACGGAGTACACATTGCAAGTTTTTTAATTATATTATAAATAAAAAGAAAACAGACAGAATAGAAAAAGAATAGAGCAAGCTAGTATTAGAGGACTTTTTGCTTTTTTTAATTTTATAGTAAATAAAAAGAAAATAGAATACAAAAAGATTAGAAAAGCTAGCATTAGATTTTTTTTATTTTGTTTTGTTTTTTAAGAAAACAAGCAGCCAATTAATAGAGTGCAAGTCTAAAAGGGACAAGTTTATTTAAGAATAAAATTAAAATAGAGAGTGCTAGAGTCAGAGGTTAAAATATTTTTTTTTTTTAGACGTTTCTTGAAGATGGCCAAGGACTTGAGTTGGGGAGGTGTTTCCACCAGGAGGGAACATTTCATTTAAAAGTCCGTAAATGTGACTTTGTGCTTCTTAGGGGTGACACAATCAAGCGACGTTCACTTGCAGAACGCAAGCTTCTAGAGGGCACATAACTCTGAACTAATGAACCTAGGTAAAGGGGTGCCGAGCCAGTCATGGTTTTGTATCCAAACATTAATGGCTTTAATTTTATTTGAGCAGCTATTGGTAGCCAGTGATAAACTTGATTGCTGCAATTGATAAACAGAGATGTGATGGTTTCTTTTTGGCTCATTAAAAATTTATCTTGCTGCCGCGTTCTGGATTAATTGTAAAGGTTTGATAGAACTGGCTGGAAGACCTGCCAAGAGGGCCTTGCAATAATCCAGCCTGGACAGAACAAGAGCTTGAACAAGAAGTTGTGAAGCATGTTCCGAAAGAAAGGGCCTCATCATCTTAATGTTAAATAAAGCAAATCTGCAGGACCGGACAGTTTTAGCAATGTGGTCTGAGAAAGTCAGCTGATCATCAATCATAACTTCAAGGTCCAAGGCTGTTTTTGAAGCAGTTGTGGTTGATGTGCCTAACTGGATGGTGAAATTGTGATCAGATGGATTTTTTTTTTTACTCAGAATCTGATCAGTAATGCCTTGAACTGTGTAATGTATGGTTAAAGACATATTGTAGAATTATATACATGTTATTATCTGTCTATAAATTTAAATAAGCACTTAACATAATGTAAATATTCTGCGCATTGTAGGCCAAGCTGTAATCACAAAACTAACATTAAAGAATTGCATGTGGATACATTTTAAATTATTTTCTTATGTGATTTCAAAGTGGCTTCTGTGCTACAGCCTGTCAAGGTATGGGAACATAACTACCAGAACTATCTATTACAGCTTTCCTTTAGCTGAGGTTTGTCCTGGTCATTATCTCAGAAAAAATAAAAAATAAAAAAGACCTGCTGTTTAAAGTGCATGTGGAATACAGATGTCTTTGTGTGAAACGCTGTCACGATGGGACCCTTGTTATGTCTGTGAAATGTGTAGCCTGAGGCAGAATACTCCACAAAGTCATTCCTAGTTTTCCTGCTGTTTGAAGGCACACGGTCTGTGAGGAATGTCTCTGAAATTAGGTCTGATGCTGAGGGACACGTCTGAGTGAGATGTTCATTAATGCAGTATATTGTTTGCCATCTTTAGATATAAGCTTTTGTGTTGGATAAAGAAGACCTAAAGATGCCTTTTTCATTCGGGTAACCTCATTAAACTGAACTTCCCGCCTTAGTTGTAAGCCTTGTGATGTGATTGCATTCTTCCATTTGTAACTGAACATACTGAGCCTGAGGGAATTCTATTGCTCATAGATAGCTACTGGAGAGTTAATGGAGATCTTACGTTTCATATTATCAACTTTGTTTGAAATTTGTTGACATATGGTAAGCATTTAGTTTTATCATTAATGCGGATGTCATAGTGATAAGATTTTGGAATTTGATGAGAATACTTGAGCTCGTGTTGATACCTCTTTTTATTGCACACTTCAGCAAAACATCTTGGAAAATTGCTCATTTTGAGAAATAATAAAAATAAATAAATGGACACAAATATTAATTGAGTTTAAATTTATACAAAATAATATAATATAATATTATAAATCTATCTTACAAACCACTTGTCCTATTTATGTGGTTGCTATTTATTAATATCTATTCTGCAGTGCATGCGAAAACAAAGGAGAATCATTTTGATGCTTAATGAGAGTGAATGATTGGCGGTGCCATTCTTATTTCGTATATCCACCTTTAAATATACTCACCTTTAGTGGCTGGTTTGCTCTCTTATTAAAGAGTGCATTATCGGCTGTAGTGAGGCTACTAGGGGAGTGATATCAGAATGGAATAGAGCTGAATCTTAATCAAACTGTTCAAATATTAGCCACGTCTCCATCACCACCCCCCAGTCTACCCAACCTTCTTTCTGTCATACACACCTGACCTTACATCCCCCAACAGCACACTGCGTTCTTTTTCAACTCAGTGTAGATTGTTCTAACCTCTTTGTCATTTCAAATTAGTTCAGATGATTGGTGCCAAAAAACTGATTCTGTCTCAGCAGTAGTATCAGAAACATTCAAAAACAGAAAAACAAAACAAAAAGAGTTATAATGCTAAATTACACTGACAGCACTGCACACTACATATCGAAGATTAGTCCAGAATTAAAGTAGAATTTATTTGCCAAGTTTATATTCGGGAGAATTTGGAAAGTGTATTGCTTCAGAGGTAACAATGAGCAACACAGAGATAAACAGATAAAGGAGAAATTGCTATTGTTTGTCTTCAATATTTGTGCAATGTCTGTGCTGCTTCTCAGTGAACCTTTTTGGGCAAATATTATGTGCAAATGTTTTCTGAGAAACCAGCATTTTATTATAATTTTTATGTTTTGTATTCAGCTAAATATTATGTGCAAACTGTTTCTGAGAACCAACCTTATAGATCTTATATATCATTCTCTAGGTTTAAAGCCAGGTAAGTTTTTTAGTGAGTAATGATGTTTTGGTCTGTTTGTCACATACAACTAGCATGGTTTCAAATAATTAATGTAGTTTTATGTACATAATTTTATAGTTGTGTATTTTACTTTTATGATATTGTTATGGTGCTTTGTGTGCTTCTAAGCTTTCCATGCCCAATTCTCATTCTGTTTTATTATTTTGAAAAAAGCAGCCATTTTTAATAGATACTTTACAAAGATTTAAAGGTCCTTTTGTTATGTCTTTATTTTATTTTTTTGCTGAACATAATCTTTTTTTTTTCTTTTTTTTTTTCTTTTGTAGCCTCTGTGCTCCTGCCTCATTCCAGATAGTCCATGAAAGTGAAGAGTCGGGACATGAAGACAAGTCTAGAGGTCAAATATGAAGGAAATGAAGGTAGAAGTTTGACCTTGACACATGCTCTACCTTCCTCCACCTCTTATGTTGTTGTAGTAGGATCCAGATGGTTCTGTGGGCAAGGACTTCTCTGAATGCCAATAGTGAGGTGAAGGCTGGCTAGCACTGAAAAATATTCACCGAGGGGGTTCGCAAAGTCATTCGTAACAGCTTGCAACCATTGTGAGGTGCACAATACCCATTGTATTGAAAAAAATTGTCTGTTGTCTGTCAAACTCTTTGTGATTCAGTCCAGATCATGTTCCTTTGGCTTGTGGCTACTAATGTGCTCATAGATTCCACAACTTCTTTAGATTTAGTAAGTCACGAATATGAAAATGTCTCAGATTACAGCATGGTTTAAGATTTAGTTCATGTTATCTTATATTATCTTGAAGCATTTAAGACATAGATGAGACAAAACTACCATTCATTACTGGAAGGGTCCAAATGGAATAGTTTGGAAATCTATTCAAATACTCTATAAAAATAATGTTTTTTTATTGTTACAGTATTGTTCAAAATAATAGCAGTACAATGTGACTAACCAGAATAATCAAGGTTTTTCGTATATTTTTTTATTGCTACGTGGCAAACAAGTTACCAGTAGGTTCAGTAGATTCTCAGAAAACAAATGAGACCCAGCATTCATGATATGCACGCTCTTAAGGCTGTGCAATTGGGCAATTAGTTGAATTAGTTGAAAGGGGTGTGTTCAAAAAAATAGCAGTGTGGCATTCAATCACTCAGGTCATCAATTTTGTGAAGAAACAGGTGTGAATCAGGTGGCCCCTATTTAAGGATGAAGCCAACACTTGTTGAACATGCATTTGAAAGCTGAGGAAAATGGGTCGTTCAAGACATTGTTCAGAAGAACAGCGTACTTTGATTAAAAAGTTGATTAGAGAGGGGAAAACCTATAAAGAGGTGCAAAAAATGAGTGGCTGTTAAGCTAAAATGATCTCCAATGCCTTAAAATGGAGAGCAAAACCAGAGAGACGTGGAAGAAAACGGAAGACAACCATCAAAATGGATAGAAGAATAACCAGAATGGCAAAGGCTCAGCCAATGATCACCTCCAGGATGATCAAAGACAGTCTGGAGTTACCTGTAAGTACTGTGACAGTTAGAAGACGTCTGTGTGAAGCTAATCTATTTTCAAGAATCCCCCGCAAAGTCCCTCTGTTAAAAAAAAGGCATGTGCAGAAGAGGTTACAATTTGCCAAAGAACACATCAACTGGCCTAAAGAGAAATGGAGGAACATTTTGTGGACTGATGAGAGTAAAATTGTTCTTTTTGGGTCCAAGGGCCACAGGCAGTTTGTGAGACGACCCCCAAACTCTGAATTCAAGCCACAGTACACAGTGAAGACAGTGAAGCATGGAGGTGCAAGCATCATGATATGGGCATGTTTCTCCTACTATGGTGTTGGGCCTATTTATCGCATACCAGGGATCATGGATCAGTTTGCATATGTCAAAATACTTGAAGAGGTCATGTTGCCCTATGCTGAAGAGGACATGCCCTTGAAATGGTTGTTTCAACAAGACAATGACCCAAAACACACTAGTAAACGGGCAAAGTCTTGGTTCCAAACCAACAAAATTAATGTTATGGAGTGGCCAGCCCAATCTCCAGACCTTAATCCAATTGAGAACTTGTGGGGTGATATCAAAAATGCTGTTTCTGAAGCAAAACCAAGAAATGTGAATGAATTGTGGAATGTTGTTAAAGAATCATGGAGTGGAATAACAGCTGAGAGGTGCCACAAGTTGGTTGACTCCATGCCACACAGATGTCAAGCAGTTTTAAAAAACTGTGGTCATACAACTAAATATTAGTTTAGTGATTCACAGGATTGCTAAATCCCAGAAAAAAAAAATGTTTGTACAAAATAGTTTTGAGTTTGTACAGTCAAAGGTAGACACTGCTATTTTTTTGAACACACCCCTTTCAACTAATTGCCCAATTGCACAGCCTTAAGAGCGTGCATATCATGAATGCTGGGTCTTGTTTGTTTTCTGACAATCTACTGAACCTACTGGTAACTTGTTTGCCACTTAGCAATAAAAAATATACTAAAAACCTTGATTATTCTGGTTAGTCACATTGTACTGCTATTATTTTGAACAATACTGTATATTAGAATTAGTTTTATACATGCATACACTTCCATTCATGGCAAAATTTTGGGAAATAATTAGCTACTTATGTTCAGCAAGTAAATGTATTTAATTAATTGATCAAATATGTTTTTGACTGCATTGGCTGAAAAATAAATGGCATACTGTCATTTCTGTCATTTTATGTCTGTTGTGTAAGCTTTGTTACCACTCAGCCAATCTTGATAACAGGAGATTGGGCCAAAGAACACAATAGACATGCATATGCAAATTATTTACAAAACATCTGCACCAAACACAAGACAAGCCAAATACAAAACAAGGCTGGGATTAATTCTCTTAGTTTCGAAGTATCACTGGAAAGTCATTTTGACAGAGGAGACATCTGGCTGCTCTTTTCGCTCTCTTCCCAGTCCCTTTTGAATCTTTCTATCAGTGTTGCAAAATATCACAACCTCTCAAAAGCATCCACCATCACCTCTGCCCTGTCACATTAAAGAAAATTGTGAGGTAAAATGGAGAATGCGTTCCCCATGGAGTGCCATTCAAGCAGGTTCTCTCGCTTGCCCTTCTTCCATCCTTCCCTGACTTGTTCTGGGTCTCCAGCTGTGGCAGCTTTTTAACAGCTCAACCGTTTTCATCTCTGCTGTAAAAAAATAAATAAAAAAATGCACAAATCCCTGGAGCTTCAGGGTCACATGTTTGAGCATTGTTTGCACAACATGCTAGAGGGCAGCTGTGAGGCTGTTGTTGCCCATTGTTGTTGGCCTGTAGGGTGCAATGGTGTTTATTTCAATCAATGATTCCTAACTAGAGATATGTGTATCCCAGGAATGTTGGAGAACTCCTATGAACTACTGTACACAGGTTCATAATTAATATGAATAATGCATAATGTATAATACATTTCAAAGTAAAGATCATACTAGTAATGACTCAAGTATTACCACATTCTTCTAAAATAACTACTTATTACTGGGATCAGTATTCTAATGTGAAAAGCATCATAACTCCCTAATATGGATTTACATTATTGTAAAATTTCGAGATACATGTAAGGTTTTGGATAGTAATGACTCAAGTGTTACTACATCCTTCTCAAGAAATTACTAATTATTTGGATCAGTATTCTAAGGTCAAGATCATGGTTACCCACTTGTAATGATTTAAGTGTTACCAAATCTAGCAAAATGATTTACTAGATACCACCTGTCTATGTAAAGCGATTTGAGTGCCTAGAAAAGCGCTATATAAATGTAAGGAATTATTATTATTATAATTAACTAATTATTATCCATAATCTTACAAAAACCTCAACAGGTTACAATGACTTCAGTAATTATAGGGAGTTATAATGATCTTCACTTTAGAATGATGACCTAAATAATAAGCAATTCCTTCTGAAGAATTTGTTAATACTTGAATCATTACTAGATGGTTACCTTGACCTTCACTTTAGAATGAATTGTTCATTGTGTATTATTTAATTATGAGCCTGTATACAGTAGTTCTTAGGGAGGTATGAGAAAATAATAGTTACTGATTAGCTAATAGTGAATTATAGCATTCGAATGAGCACTATTACTTACTAATTCATTAATCAGGGCTTCTTGTTAAGATACTAGTAGTTATCTAATATTGCATTATTCATGTGTTCGTATGTTCTTATGTAGTTATTCATTAATGATGGAACAGTATTCTAAAGTTTAACTGTATTATTTAGAATTTCTTTAGGCCAAGAATAGACTGTAGTGTTTAATTTTAATACTATTTATTGGTTATTGTCTCTAACATGAAAATAATCATTGGCTGATCAGTATCGCCTAAATTGGTGCATCACTAGTATTATTGTGTTACTAAAGGGCTACTTGGTGAGCTGGTTTTCTCCCAAAATATTGATTGCTGATTTCTCTAATAATGCATTTTCAGATGTGTTTGGGGTGTCATGAGTGTGACTTTTTTATTTTTTATTTTGTGCAAACTGTTCCTTTAAGTGTGGCATTGTGTTTATTCTCAAGGCTTATTTTCTTTATCCACTAATGACAGAACAGTGGGTTATTGTCTGTTTATTCTCCCTTAGCCATGAAGTGTCAACAAACTACTTCCAAGCAGCCATTAAAAGGCATTGGCGCCTTTATAAATAATTCAACCACTTGACTGGATGCTAAATGAATGGAGATGATATGGACAGAAGGTTTTGGTTTCCAGGGAGTCCTTGAGGAGGAGGGAGTGTTTGGAGGGTTAAAATCACCTCCTCAAAACAACACCCACCCCAACACAGACAAAGAGAGAGGCTTAACACCAACCGAGCCGATCTTCCCTCCTCTTTCTCTTCCTCTTCCTCAGACTCGCTGAGAAATTGCATAGGTTTTCCTGCTCTTTTCTCTCCTGAAACAAAAAGAGGCATTTCTGTGAATCAAAGCCACCCCTCAGGAGTCTGTTTTAGGTCCAGCCCGGAATGCCACCATGGAGTTTGAGGGCTCGCGGGGGCCCAGGGTGGACAGCAGGTGGAACGGTTCCAGGTTTTGTTCTCATTTGTCAATAGCCTTG
The DNA here is from genome assembly GCF_023724105.1 of Carassius gibelio. NCBI lineage: Eukaryota > Metazoa > Chordata > Actinopteri > Cypriniformes > Cyprinidae > Carassius > Carassius gibelio. The sequence goes on along the minus strand of NC_068401.1, from coordinate 8,010,189 downwards.
GAGTGAAGTTCTGTTCAGTAGGGAAATGAAGAGAAATGACTTGTTGCCAGCCGGAAAAAGTATTGTCAACAGGACAGAGAATAGATGGATGATGTAAGAGACAAGGGAGGCACAATGTTGCAGCATCTGCTAAAAGAATCTGTCGTGGATATCCTAGACATAGATGGATTTCGGTGGATAAATGATGCAGATACAAAACAATCATCTCAATTCATTGGTTGCTAATCACGAGAAGATGACTCCATTCATGTTTGTGAGAATTCTACCCCTATGGCTCTGATCAATGTGATGAGAAAAGGCCAAGTATAAGAGATTATGTGTTTTTTTGGGGGGGGGGGGGAACTTGCACTAAAGAATAATTTTAAGGACTGTGTGAATGTCAGATGCCAGCATAAATGTTAACTATGCAGCACATAGCATCCTAGAGCTAGTGTATACTCTTGGGTCGGAATTATCTGAGGAACCAAGATGATAGTAAATAACATCATTAACCTTTTCATTTCGGAACTGTTTTCCCTTGATTAGCAACCACTGAATAAGGTTGTTGTTGCAGTAGAGTGATAAATGGATGTAAACATCCTCTTGAGGTACTTGTCCTATTGTGATGTTAAACGAGTAAATAGTAATGTTCCGAACATCCAAGAGTCCCAAGTTTAGACCACACAAACGGAGGAAAAATGCAAACTTTTATTTTGTTAATATTCATGAATCTTGTTTTTGTGTTTAGGTTTGTGGGCCATTCAAAGTCAAATAGAGGATGCACTTTAAATTCCAAATCATTCACAATTTAAAAAACGAACAGGTTGCTGAATTGCAATTTAAAAATTATGAATTTTCAGAATTAAAAAATGGTAAATCATGCACACATAATAGCTATATGTAATACTTTGAAAAAGTTTACATTTGAACGATAATGGACTTGAGATTGGATGGCTAAAGTAATAGATAGATTTACCTAGGTGTCCTAACTGATTTGCTGAAATGTTGGTAAATGGGTGCCACACATTATGATTGTTTTGATACGTTCGTCATGGTTCAATTTGGTTCTGCCGGTTCAGTTGGTTGGCGCAGGATTCTGCTTGATCTCAAAGCCATTCTGTGTCACCAACAAAAATATTTTCTTTTCTTTGCAGCTAAGCAAACTGAAACGCTTAAAAAAAATAATGATTGTTGTATTATTTCTGTAATAGTTGCTACTCCACTATATTTGGAATACTCTGCATCTGATGCAAACAATTAGGAACATATAATGTCTGAAAAGTTCCACCTGGCAGTAAAATATGCCTTCCAGTTCTAATCCTGTTTACAAGCAACAGAAAAACAGCTTGGAAACTAAGAAGTGAATTAGGCTGCCTTCTTTGTCAGTAAACCTGGTAAACTGCGAGTTGTTACATCAATATTGTCCCTGCTGGACTAATGAAACCCTGAAGCAAATGGATACATGGCCATAGTGAGGCTGTCTCAAGAGTGTGTGTGTGTGTGTGTGTGTGTGCAACACCCAGCTGTTGTTATTTCTGTATCATTTCAATTGCAGCAGCTGTCAGGGGAACTTAGGGCTGTTAAAATCTAAATGAGCACAGGAGCCAAGAGCTCTCTTCCTGACTGATGGGTCGCAGACCTGGGAAAGAGAGAGAAAGAAGAGTGCGCTGAGGGGGACATTTTATTTGGATCGAGAGAATAGAGAAAATGAAGTATAAGCATGCGGTGCTGACTTAGAAGGGGTGAATTAAACGCGTGTATACTAATAATTTCGGCTATATTGTCCTCTAGTACCTGTTAACAATGTTTTTTCCCTTTATAAAATCATTTTTAGGAAACTAAAATCTTTATTTCTATCTCAAAGCCTCTGAAAAAGAAAGCATTTCACATTCTCTTATCTCCCATTACAATAGCAAACAAGATGTTTTCATTTTCTGTCTGAATGGTTTTCAGCACATTGTTAGCTGGTTGCTAAGATGTTCTAGGTTGTTGCTAGGTGTATGCTTGTCAAAAGAGCCCTTTATGTGTTTATACTGTATTCTGGCCCCTTGCACTTTCTTTTTAACCTTTGGTAACTGTCGTAGCATAAAGCCGAATGCTACATATAACACACCTACATTATTTAGTGAATCAAAATAGCAACATCTAAAAAGGTTATGGTCTGTTTTATCATTGTGGTGACGCTCTATCGGAGCAAAACCTCGTTTATCCATTTGCTTGGTTGGTTCATTATTGGGGAAGTCGGTCACCTGGGTGAGGGGCCAGGTGGGAGCCATCGATTTTTCCAGCGTCTTCTTCTCTCCTTCTGCCTCAGTTGGCAGGCTTCAATCTGAACCTTGCATTAGTCTCATCTTCTCCGTTCTATGTGCAATCGATTGCTCCATGGCTTTGTGATGATAAATTCATGGCATGCTGCAGGACTTACGCTCTCTAACTCACTACTCAACAGTGGAGGTTGTTGCTGTTATACGAAGAAGGAAAAAAATTGATTCTTGTGGGTCTCCTTGAATTCTGTAAACTTTAAATAATTGATGTGGGTTTTCATGTTTGAATGAACATGTTGCTGATGAAAGTGAGGAGGGATGTTGTGCAGTGCTTGATGCGTTCACACAAACCCAACCATGTTCAAGCATAACATATAGTGTGCATTTTTTGTTATTCTTTACACTTAAATTTAGATTTATTTTATTACTTAATATTTTTTTATTTTTTTTTGCAAATTGGTATATGAAAGAACTAGCAGAATGTGGCTACTAATCGGTGAATATGTGTATTTATCCCATTTTCCCCTACTTTTACTTCATTTTTTTTCATTTATTTGTCACTTAGGTGAAAAGGAATCCCAAAAAAGGCCTTTGCTACACAGTCTCTGTTGATAATACTGCACAGCCATTAGGGATATTTACTTTGTGCAGATCTTAGCAGTACAGTACCTTTACATATTCTTTAAAAGTTCAATTTCACTGTAGTTTGATTTTAACTGTGTGCATGCTTCATACATGGTAAGAGAGTTGGCAGGACCAATAACTCATTCAGTGGTAGCCAATCCATCTATATCTCCCTCTCTCTGTCTGTCCAGGAAGATGGGCAGCAGGTTCTTCTGCTTGTCTCATTAGCACTGCGATGTCAGTTTGTCGGTATAGAGCAGTGACTTTTGTTAGCATAAATGGTGAGTGGAGGCCACCTTCAAGGGATAGGAAAGCAGCGAGTCTGTTCATCTTGGGCCCATGAAGGGAGGGGTGCTGGGTGTAAAGATCCTCACCGGGGTCAGCGGTCCTTTGGACAAGGATTGAGTGTCCACACAGCATGCCAGAGTTTATTTAGTACCAGGCAACAAGTTGTGATGAAACCTGAGCCTCTTGCAGATGGTGAGCCGACTTCCCTATCCCTTTTCAAAGCCGATCTGTCAGATAAGGGCTGACTCTAGCATCCCAATACAGCTACAGGATGTGTCCCACAATGCCTAAATGAACTTCCTCAAAGGGAATCCCATTGCTGATCTTTAAGCTGCTAAATGAGGACTGCATGCCATTTCTGTCTGGGATCAGTGGCTTCAGATTGATGAAAAAGCACTGGCTGTGTGTAACTTTGTCCTTTTATTCACCATCACTTGAACTAGTGACTCAGAATTTTAACAACCTCAACTTTTTAATGGTGCTTTCCATTTAGTTCCTCTTCTTTCCCAAGAGTTTCAAAGAGGGGCTCTCTTATTTACTCCTCCACTCTTGTACCCCTCGACCCAGCCTATACTGTACACTGAAGATCAAGTTTCTCCAGCCCTGCAGCTAAGTCCAACTGACGACAGACCCGTTGGCAGTCTTGTTTGATGCTGAAAGCGGACCCCAGTGCCGCTCTATGAGCTCTGCATAGCAGGAATGTGCAGGAGAAAGGGATGAGCATGTTGTGGTGTCTCTCTGATGCCCTTCAAGAGTAACTTGAGAAGGCGTATGTGTTCGAAATGTCCAGGGGGCTGCCATCGCTCTCTCTCATACACTCTTTTTTTTTCTCAAAGAGATCTGCGATACCTGAAGAAAGCTATCCATTAGCATTCCCATTCATCTCAATGGCAGTTGCTTGGAAGTAGATGATTTGAAATCTGTCATCTTTGCTCAAGAGACCACAGCACTTTTCCAACCAATCACCTGAGCTGTTGAATCATGTAATGTCATTTTGGACCACTAGGAAAATGACATCATGACATTGCTGATTGTGACAGTTCTGAGCTGTAGTAAATACTATACACATGCTGTCCCTGGGGTGGTACCATTTCAAAAGGTACGCTTTATTTACACCTATAGGTTGCATATTAGTACCTCAAATGTACATATTACCTAAAGTGCACCTATTAGTATAACTAATGAGAGCAAAACAAGTTACAATCTCAGACCGTCATCGAAATTAGCAGCACAAATCAGAACTCAGAATACTGATGAGGGAGGGAAAAGGTTCAAAGGTTTGTTTGGATTGCATAGCCCTATTATCCGGTTGGTAGATGCCATAACGTCACCATTTGGTTTTAAACAGCATCTTTCTCCATTGATTTCTATTCAGCTCTGACAGACTACAATTGTTTAGTATATTGTATACAAGTATATTGCTAATATTACTAATAGTACCTTCTGAACGATTACCATCCCAGTGACAGCTTTTAAGTGTAGTAAAATATTAGCAATATACTTGTAAACAATTGTAGTCTGTCAGAGCTGAATAGCAATCAATGGATAAAGATGCTGTTTAAAACCAAATGGTGACGTTATGGCATCTACCAACAGGATAACAGGGCCATGCAATCCAAACAAACCTTTGAACGTTTCCCTCCCTCATCAGTATTCTGAGTTCTGATTTGTGCTGCTAATTTCGATGACGGTCTGAGATTGTAACTTGTTTTGCTCTCATCATAGCTCTTGATGAGAACAAGAGAGATCCACTTGACTTTTAATCTTTTGTTGCGATAGCATCTCAGCAGTGATACTTCTGGTTATATGTACTGCCTGCATTTAAGTGGAGAAATCTTTCCTCATTTGGATGATGAAGGAGAAACTTGTTCTCCAATGGTTTGCAGACTGTGTTTACAAAGCATTTCAAAGAGACAGTTGAAAGCTAGCGCACTTAAGGGGAAATCACAAAACCCAGAGCATATCAATCTCTTATTTTTTAGACTTGACCTTGGCACTATTTTCACTAGCAGAGACTAGAGAACCCCCCCCCCCCCCCCCCCAAAAAAAAAGTTTATGTTCCTAGAATTTATTAAACAGGGCCTGCTGTCAGCACTGATTGAATATGACAAGCCTATAATCTATAACTTTTGATTGTTTATGAAAATATCATTTCGTTTTGGATTGGTTTACAGACATGATCCAGACACAATAGGACTTTGTATGTTTCATTGCCCAAATACATTTTATTTCACTCGTGTATTAAGTCAAAAGTTTTCATAAAACCTGATGATTGTTATTCAACAGTGTTCCAAAAGATTGCAATTCTTCCTCATGCTTCTTTAATTTAAATGTTTAAAGTGTACATGTTTAATTTAAATGTATATTTATTTAATTGATTGCATTTGTTAATGTAATAAATATGATCAGTTAATGAAATAATAAAATAAAATAAATTATGTTTGTAATACATTAATAAAGAAGAAAAAAGAAAAGTTATTATTTACATATCTTTAGGAATGAGAAATTAACAGTAATCATTTCAGAAATGTATTTTTTTTATTTCTTTCGACCCCACAGTTAGTATAAATATATAAAAGCACAGAAAGTTGAAATGTTTATTACAATTGGCACGATAAACGAAAACCATTTCTTCAAATTTTCCTCAGTCAAAAATGTCTCAAAGTACAGCTTGATGTCAAGAACTCCATGAGCACAGATAGCATGATGTTATCGAATTTGGGCGAGTGAGCCAATCACGCTTTGGCGAGATGACAGGATAACCTATAGCGTGACTCTTTTCCGACTTCTCTCTTCGCAACAGTATCAGCCTCGTGTAATCAAAACATTGTTATCCTCTGCTGCCTGTTGACTGCCTTGAAAAAGCAACAATAACAGACATCCACTCACGCAATGCAGGACAGCACACTTAAACCAGGAAAGATATAAATCCCTTCTGGTAATTACACTGTATTGTCTTTATTTTTATTTTTATTTTAGGGTAAATCATGTCTCCTGCTCACTGTAATGTTTGCAATTCTCATGTAGATGTAATAAATAGAGCACAGATATGCTCTACAGTTTTAAGTGCTTTTGTACACTGATATATCCAAGTTTGATTGCATCATCCAGAATGTTCTTTCTGAGTTTCAGGCAATGTCGGTATCCATTAACATGATTCTGGTAGGCATAGCCACTATAGATGTTATGCTATACATTGTGTACATGGCATTGCTATTTAGATTTGAGTCTATGCGTGCCATCAAAAATGTTAAGTCAAATACCCCCATCACTTGTGAGGAACAAAGACGTCCCTAGCTGATTATTTCTATGGCATGCGGCAGCAGTGAGAGTGGCTCTTAGACATTGGGACCCTCCTTTCGCTTTGTTTTAGACAAAGTGTCTGCATTTGTTTGAGTCAGAAAGATTAAGAAGATGACTGAAGAAGATGCAGGTGCGAGTATGATAAAACTATACCACAAATGTTGGCCAGGCCATGGTATAAGGGCTCTTATGTGGGTAATACTTACAATGCAATGACCAAAAGTTGACTTTTTACAGTCCTTTTCTTCCAAATTCAGCAATTAATCATGTGTAGACTGTCTTTAATGAGATACTTTTTGTAGCATCTAAATAATCGTATTAAATGTGACAACTGCATTTCTGTTCTCTTAATTTTCTATTGTCATTAATTTAAAAAAAATATATATGTCTTTGTTGTGTTTGTTTTCAAGCAGAATTTTTCGGAAATTTATGTTGTGTCATGGCAGGTTCGATCCAGAGCTTTTAAGCATTTCATGTACTGGATAAAATGAACATTATTACACAATGTTTCCTATAATACAAATGAAATAAAAAAAAGACTTTCATATTACTTTCATATTATTATTAAGAAGTAGTATTAAAACAATGGCATTATAATAGCTCCATTTGTCAGCAGATTTAAACTATATGAACACCAAACTCATATGTGCTTGATGTTTAGTATGAAATCCACTTTGATTAAAGTCTTCCACACTACTAGAATGACTCTGAACTAGAGAGCTGAACATACAGTAGCTGCAGCGATTTGCCTCTATTCAGTGATGTTGGGCAATGTGACCTGGCTCAGAGTCTACATTTGAGTTCATTTCATTTGTGTTAAATTCTGGACCGTCAAGAGTCCACACATCTCGGTAAACCAATTTTTATGGACCTTGCTTTGTGCAAATTGTTACTCTGGAACAAAACTGTTGCCACAAAGTTGGAAGCACACAGTTGTCTAAAATGTTATTTTATGTGTGTTCTCTGGAATTAAGGGGCCAAGCCAGTTTTGAAGGGGGCGTATGCATATTTTTGGCCATTTACTGTAATGTATATTGGTATGGTGTTATGGACAGTTGCAGTTGGAGTTTTGAAGTTCAAAAACACAAAAATAATATAATTTATATTTACTATACTCAAAATTCTCACAATGACATAAAAACACAAAATTTGAGGTGTCATTCAAGTCTCTGGCACACAAGTATGAGATAAGCTACACGCCAATATTTAATAGTGTTAGGGCCCCATCCCTGCGTATTAGTTAAAGCTGCAAGAATGGAAAAAGGTGATGGACAGAGAGACACACACAGAAAGAAACTAACAGAATGAGATTGATAAAGGACCTGATGAGCTGCTGATTGGTTTTTACTCTCAAACTCCTCTAATCACACCGCACACGTCCTTCCTGGTGGCAGGGGACCACGAGGAGACCTTCAGCGCGCCGAACACACTGTCTGCTTCCATCCACCCCTTACGCTTCACTTGTTTGTTATTTGATGTGAAAAGGAATTAAAGCTGGGGCCGTATTACCCCCAAACAGTAATTATCACCGAATTTCCCCTGTGACATGCCTCAGTTTGCACACTTTTATTCCCTTATCAACACAAGGTGAGAGACATTCTGACAGCCAAGGTCAGTTCAGACATGCCTTCAGTGACCCAGAGAAGACACTGCATACATAAACACTGTTCAAACACAAAAGAGAATGAAATACTGAGAAGATGCACCTAGATATTTTTCTATATAGGTATTTGGAACGTGTCAAAACATTTTGGGCTGCTCCGTCAGAATTTTTTGAAAACTGACATGTTGACAGGTTAGACAAACATTCTTCAATCAAACTGAGATGGCGTGGCTACATTTTGTGTGGAGAAATGCATAGCAGTGCAACGTTTTGTTTTTGTAGGTTGAACACATCCGCTCATTTTCTGCTTGTCATGTTTTTGGATTATCAGCCTGCAATCATCCATTATAATATATCTTTTAAGGTTATTAACCTATAATTCTTCATTGTAATTTCAGAATTTATATTCCTAATGCATTTCAAAACAAACCATACTCACATTCGTACTTGCTTTGGGGAAATCGGAGGAGGCTTGGTTGGTGGACAGCAGCCAAATTCAGTTTCTTCCATTAAAACTCCATTCACTTACACAGTCCAGGCATTTGTACTGCAGCAGAAAACATACAGATGATTTTCAGTACATCTTTCCTGAAACAGGACGTTATTGTTAAGTCAGATTTACTGCCTGTCGTGTATAAGACCGTGATTTGATTAAAAAGTAATATCTGAATCTTCACTCATGGGGCTGAAAGCAAGAGTATTATCTTGTCATTGACAAGATTAGTCTTGATGGAGAATGGCTGTACATGCAATAACGGGCAGACCTATCATCTACAGTATCCCTCTGCTTGTAGGGGAAGATGATTTGGGTTACAAATAACTTGTGTAAATGTTATAGTAATATTTGTCTTCTACTTGCTCTGTCATTGGCTGGTCTGATTTCTTATGGGTTTTTTTTATGAGCTGAGCTTTACATTCTCAACATATTACAGTTTTAGCATGCACCATACAGAAGAAAAAGGTCAAAAAGAAAAAAATTAGAAATTGTTCTCCACAATGCATCTAAATATTTTACTTTTTTATTTGTATTTTGTATATCATTCTCAATAATGAGTCTTTATTATATTACTGCTGTAGTAGAATAGAATCCTTGTGAAATGTAAATGTTCAGGAAAAAATAGTGCACTAATAAAAATGTTTTACTAAAGTCATTATAAATTTAAGTCAGTACAATAAATAATAACATGTATAAGTTAAAGAAATGTGAAAAGTATTTTTTTTTTTTACATTAAAGTAATGATAATCGGGGATGAGATGTGATGTGCTTGAAAATAATGAATGAAAATAATGTCAATGCAAACGATATTAATAGCAACCCTTAAATATTATTACTTTACTTCACCCAGGTGTGGTTATGTTCACATTTGAGATTTTCAACCATCTGCTGCATACTTGAAGGCAGATATGAGAAATGAATGAGGTCAGAAACATATGTCTCAATCATGTATTGAAAATGAAGAGCTTTTAACTTGTAAACATACTGTAGGTCATTACATACAAGTGTGACTCCTAGTGATTTTAATGGTGTGCTGCTTACCTCTCAGGAGTGACGGAGCCTCTCGAAGGATGTAGCTCAGCAGGATGTGCTGTGGAAGAGACGCTTGCGATTAATCACTTCCCTTTGGATGTGCTGTTTTGCTGAAACCCATTTCCTCTGGCCCTAAAAATCAGTGTGAGGAGCCAGTTTAAAGCCCACTGGGGAGCAAGGACAAACTTTGAGCTGTTGCCTTTGGCCCCTTAGGTTTATGTGGCTAGTAAAAATGTACTAAGAAAGTGGCACCAGAAGGCGGTTTTGGATTTCTTCAACACAGATTAACCAAAAACCTAAATGTAAAAGTCTAAATGTAGAATATTCTATTATGGCTCTTGGAAAATGGTTTTGTAGAAAACAGTTACTAGTCTCTGGATAGGGAAACTGACACTAAAACTAAAGTTCATCAAATTCAGTCAGCTTGTATCTAGTTTGTTTACATGATCCATCAGTACTGTGAATGTGTGTAAGGGGTCTAACTCATGACCCTCACATTGCCCTCTGGGGTTTCAGATTGGTCTGGACATTTGTTTAAGAATTCCATTTAACCTTGCGACAAACAATCTTGTTCCTCTGTGAAAGGTGATGTCAGTTGTGATCAGTGGATGTCTACCCTGTCCTCCCCAGAGAGCAACAAATCCATTCTATCTGCAAATTTCTCTTATTGTTTCTCTCTCCCCTCTTGGTAGGTACAGCAAGAATCCAAACCTGAGACTTTAGGCAAACAAGCGACGGAGGCCAATGCAATCACGAGTGAAGGCAGTGCATTGTCAAAGATCCGCAGAGACATGTGAGACCCATTTGGTGGAAAATAAGATTTTAGATGGGAAGGTGTGAAGATTGTACTGATTATCAGCCCAAAGAGACTGAAGAACTGACTTTGGTGGTTGGTGAGATGTGTATTGGGGAGTGAATGTTTGAATGCAAAAGTGAGAATCACAGTCCTCATTTTAAGAGAATGTGAAATGTAAAGACCAGCTCACAGATAACTATTATCACACCAATGCACAATAACATTGTTTATTATAAGCACTCACTGCAGTATGGCGTCTGCTGCTTTTAATGCTCCAGGATGATGTTTTCATTGTTCATCAGCTGGAAAAAATTGCTCTTAAAGTAATTTCCAATATATTGTTCCTATGTATTGTTGTGGAGTGGACTATTTTTTAAAAAAATGTAAAACATTTTTGAAAACTAAATCCTTATCGTCCTTGGTATGAACAGGCCACATTTCACCCCAAAATCCAAAGAAAAAAATTGCTAAAAAAAGCTATTTTAGAGCAACTATTTTTGTGAGCTTTATTTTAGAAATAAGTTATTGATTTTTTTTTTTCATAAATATATACAATTGTTTTATGTTTATATATATATATATATATATATATATATATATATATATATATATATATATATATATATATATATATATATAATCAATAAAATATTGCTGTAATGCATAAACAAAATTAATATTTAAATTAATAATTAATATATTTTTGATTATTCATAAAATAAAGATTCATAGTAGCCTTTGCTCCACTAATGTCTTTAATGTTGATTTTTATAAAACATTTGTGAAAATGTCTCAATGCAAAAATGATAATCAAATTTTTTTATTGTTTTATTTTTTGCATAAATATATAATGTAATATTTATTTTTTGAAAAATTAAAAACATTACTGAAAGGCACAAACAAAAATAAAGTAATAATGAATTATTTGATCATTTATTAAGATTTATGGTAGCCTTTGCAGCACTAATGTCTTTAAGTTGATTTTACTAAAACAATTGTGTAAATGTCACATGCAAAAATTATAATTCATTTTATTTTATTATTGTTTATTATTATTTTTTAATTATTGTATTATTCATATAATAAAAATTAACAGTAGCCTTTGCTGCACTAATGTCTTTGCTGCACTAAAGTATGTGGATTTTAATAAAATAATTATGTCAATGCAAAAATACCATTTATTAAGTTTTTGGCAGATATAGTGTATAATATAATTTGTGCTAACTGAATAGATTAAATACATGAGATAGTGAAGCCATTTGCTAACAATGAAAAACAGCATTCAGTCTTGCCACATCTACTGCCTTCCTCTATAAAGTTGTACTGTGTTATGTCGTCAGCTCTCAGGAATTTCAAAGAGTTTAGCTATGGGGATAAACATTGAGCACATCTTTGAGATTCCCATAAACAGATTATTTTTGGCTGTACTTGACTTTTGACTCCTCTGCTCTGGATGTGCCTCAAACGACATAATAAGATAGAGGTTGCGGTCAAGTGCTGTGAAGTTGTCACTCTTTTGAAGACTGGTGGACATGAATTGTAAGACTGCAGCGGTCAATGAAATCAAATCTTCATGAGCGAGAGACACTAAAGGGACATCAAAGAGAATGGACAGGGCACAGCATATCTAGCTGTCCAGCATGAAAGATGTGACTGCTTTTTTGCCATTGGAACTAAGTGTATGGTTTCCATGTGTCAACATGCAAATAAAGATAACAAATACATAGCACTTGATTACCTATCACTGATCACTTTGAATTAAGTTACACAGTCTAGCTTATGAAGGGACAGCATAACTAGAGTCACGACGAGGTTCTTTGGGAATCACTGATATATGATCTATGTCTTTGGGTGTGTGTGCTTGCATGTCATGAGAAAAGTCGGTGAAGTTGATTGATTCTGACTGAGGTCCCGTTGCGACATGATGTCTTCTACCACACATGTGCTTGGGATTTAAAAGCATTAAACCCTCCAAGTGTAAGGCGATGATCATATTTCTGTCTCATCTCTCCCGTCTCATCTAATCAGTCTCACTTTGTACTCTTCAACCTTACTTTGCCACAGGGAACAAACTCCACCAACAAAAGGTGCACTTTTCAACAGAAACCGATTCCCTGAAGCTTGAAACCAAACCCTGTTTTCTCATTAATCCTTCCGGGGTCACGCATCAACTTGAGCAACCATGGAAACACAAACCAGACACTATGATTGACAGTGCAGGGGCAAAGTTCAGGGGTCACATCCTTTGTGGTCAGTGGAAGCCATTGACAAACCTTTGCTCCACTAATATTTGCTAGCCAGTGTAGTTTGGTGAAAGGAAGTTCTCCATATGGTGGAGGAAATGACTGGACAACCAAGTGACTATGAAAAGGAAGCTCGTTTGCTGCTCGCTTTCAAATCATATGGGGTGTTTAGTCTGTATAGAATAACACCCAGCATTTAGAAGCATGAGCATTAGCCTCAAATATTTTGGCAGATGTGGTCTAATTTTAAGCTTTATAGATATTTCAGTGATACAAATGTTTTAAAATTGGAATTCAGAAACTTTTCTACCTTTTATAGAGCCTGAAATGATTTTTTTTTTTTTTCAAATTCCATTTTCTAGACTATGTTTTAATGGTTCAATTAAATTTTAATAATCAAAAAGCGTATGTCTAATTAATTGCAGTCATGAAACTTACACAATTTAACAGCAATTTATTAAAAGTTTAACATTAAGCTTTTAAGGCCCAATGTTTTTCCCCCAAATTCATTTAATAAAACAAAATCAAATTCAGTTTTTTCCGGATTCCATTTTAATGGTTTCATCAAAAGCATTTATAACGTACTGATTTTATGAGTAATATATGTCTGTCACAGTTTCTTCAAGTTAATCCAAACTTTTATTTTGACTGGTTGCAGCAAAGACCTTTAAGTTCCTGTTTGTATATGATATGACAATAGTTTTTCTCAAAAGAAATGGTAAAATGCTTATGAATTGACTCTCAGAGCAGCTCTGGACATAATTTTCATAAAGAAATATGGATTTAAAGTAATTGTTGTGGCATTTGGTCCAGATTTGTTCAAATGTGGTGGCTTTAGACGCATCACCTCGGGTCAAAAACGTAAAATCAATTTTTGTGTCTGGGAAATTGGAAAGGCTAAATGAGAAAACTACAGTAGAGTAGATGATAAGTTTAAAACATGAAACTTATATTATGAAACTTATGAAACATAAAATGTTAAACATGAAGGTCATTAAAAAATGACAGATTAGCATAGTTAGCATCTTTTCATACTCTCATTTTCTGTGTTTTCCAGCCATGGTCATTGAAGCAGGGGTCGTAGAGGCCAAAATCCAAAGGAAGACGAGCCCAGTGAGGAAGAGAAGGTGATAAAGGACTTGAGTGCAACAGGAAACCCGTCAAAATAACAGGACTATGAAGATGGCAGGTGAGAATTTTGTGATGACATAGTCATGTTGCTCTCAAATTCTCAAATTTCAGTATTATTTGAGACTGACTGTCACATCCATTATTTCCCAGGCTGTAAATACCTTCACCTTCACCAAGAATGTGCTCTGGAGCATTAATGAACACAGGAACGTAGATGACTGAAAGGCTGAAATAACTTGACAGTTTGCCAACCCTTAAAGTGAGCATGGACTCTCCTCCTGCACAAAAGCAGGTCCGTGTTGTTAAAAACACCTTTTCACTTGCGAAATTCTGTATCGCTTGAAACTTAAAGTAAGACAAGTTGCACAGAAATGTGTGTGCGTTTGTATGTGTTAGAAGAAAAACATGTGGCCTATAGAGCACACATGATCCTTAGAGGAAGGTGAGGAGACGTTTTGAATAGTTCCTGACCAGATGGATGTTCTTAGGGTCAACTGGACATGTGAGAGTTGATGGACCATGAATCCTCTTGTGCCAAACATTCAGAAGTTTGTTCAGCAAGGTTGGACCAGTTTTATTGCTCCGATTGAGTAAGATCAAGCTCAAGATAATGTTATAGAGATGTAAATTGGCCTCAGAGGACATTCTTCCAAACATTGTTATTAATATTGTTTCAGCGGTGGTGTGAAATAGATATAAATATAGCAGACAGATTGCTATGTTCTGACTGTCAAGCATTTTGCTCGAGTTGTATTCCAATCCTCCAACATACTTTTCTCCTTTGCTATCCTATGATTGTGACTGGTAGTTATTTAACAGGGACGTTTCTGCCTGACAAGGTGGCCATGGCAGCATATTTTTGTGCACATGTGAGATTTAAAAAAAGAAATTACTTATGTATTAGTAGCAGATACAGAACAATCATCAACTGTCCAAGCAATTTTTGCAATATGATCCGCAAGGCCACACTAGTGGGGGACGGTGATTGGATCACGGTCTGAGTGTGAAAGTTTTCTGCGAGTCAGGACTGTGATTATCTTTATTTTTAGGGGTGTTCTGGCATCATATCTGGCCAAGGCTGCTGCACTTAGGGTTGGAGACATTTCAGGGCTACACAGATCCTATTTTAGAGGACATTCAATATCTAACTGTCTTTCCAATGACTTCTGGGAAAGACTTTTTGTATATGGACAGTTTTTTGGCATCTTATTTAAAATTCCGATGCAATCTCTAATGGAAATTTGAATTAATTGCAAAGCACATTTCTTTAAGGGAGAGTTCACGTCAGATATTCAAGTTCTGTCATTATTTAGCCTTTCTTTTTTAAAAACACCTTCTTTTTTGTTCCACAGGAACAAAAGATCAAACTGCTCTTTTCTATACAATGAAAGGTAAATAGTAACCAGGGGCTGTCATGTTCCAAAAAGAGAGAGAGTGAGGGAAAAAAACGTTTTCCATATAATTTCCAAATACATAAGCTGTATCGTATGAGGAATAGATGAAATTTTACAGCTTTGGCCATTATTCCCTTTCATTGTTAATTTCTAGATAAATTAATAATAATTTGCACAAGAATAATACATTAATTGAATTATTAAAAACCTAATAGCTGGATCCTTAATGTTTAGGTAACAGATTATGTCACTTATTTTAATGAGCCAGCTTAACATATACACCGAAATACTATCTACCCTATTATTATTTTATCTCATTACTATAAAGTTTGCTAGAACTATGTGAATAATAAATCTAAGACAATAATAATGCCTAATAAAATTTGAGAGCGGGAGTCTTTTAGAACTGAGGTGCTGAAGGGGTCCCGTAAAGCAGTATTTACTCTTCACCCATCATGCACTATTCATTAAAATGCTCATCTCTCTGTCTCTATGGTAACACAATTCTCTGTGATGCTGCTTAGAGAGTGTGAGATGGAGTGTGTTTGTATATGTGCATTCCTTTGTGTGTGTGTTAATTGTACTTGCGCTCATTTTCTGAATGTCTGTGACAGATTATCACAGATGGAGCATTTTGGACGTCACCTTAAGCAAGCCTGAAGCATTTTCTTTACCATAGCACTGATTCACTGAATAATTCATCACAGACAGGTGAGACTTGCCCTTCTCTTCATCTCTTCAGCCTTTCTTCTTTTCTGACACAAGAACATCTCATCGGGTTTCTTATACGCAGCGAAACTTATATTTAGTTATGATTAGGCAGTCTATATGGATATATGATTGATGGTATCTTTACAATGTAATGTGAAAGGTACTTTGCCAGCAAGACGGACAAAAAATCATGCCCACATTAAAATATGATTCATCTATGAATAAAATAATGTTTATCCTTAATGTTTACCAGCCACATCAGTGGGTAGTAAGCACATTAAAGCCATAAAAGCACTTAGTAATGGGAGTAATTGAAAGTCTGCAAGCTGTGCTAAGCAATAACAGCTTTTGTATGTGTGTGTGTCTGTGTGTGTGTGTGGTCTGCAGTGTTTGGCAAAGCTCAATTTTGTTCAGCGTGACCACTCTAACAGGCATGGCAGACCTGATGGACACTACGATCTCCTAAATGTGGTCCAGCAAAGGTCGAAACTCAAAGGAATTCACATATTTAAAAGGATTAGGAACGTCTGTTAAAAAACAAACAAACAAAAATAGCCACATTTCTAATATTGCTTCATGCTGTTTACCAAGAGTTATTTAGTTTATGTCGAATTCACAACAGATGTGTTTAAATTAATTCCACGATTTGTCCAGATCTGGTCCATGTGATTAGTTACTTTAAATGTTGGCCTAATTTTCAAATGAGAATCAGAACACAAAAATTAGTGAGTGAACACAGCAGATTGCATTGTTTTTATTGTTGTATTTTTTTTCCCCCACAGGGATGAAAAATTACAAGGATTTCCCATTTTACATTGTCAAACTATCCAGAGTAATTTTTCACATGCTGTTGTAATGCTGCTTTACGTTTAGAGCGAGCTTTGCCTCTGTGGATAAAATCGTGTTAACTAGTCCCAGTTGGGTCACAGACATTAACACATGCAGGTGCACATATGTTCAATACCAGCCATTGGCACAGACCTGTCAACTCTCTCACTCTCTGTCTGAGGCTGAGGTTAAAACCTTCTGTTGCTGCATTAATATTGAAAGGACCACCCTCAGCAGTTGGTCACATGTGAAGCTCCTCAGATATAAAGCCAAAGGGTGAGATGATCCACCCCCCAGCCAATCCCTTTACACTTTCCCCATAGTGCAGTTTAGGGCAGTGTTTCCCAACCACTGTGCCATGGCAGGTTGTCAGGTGTGCTGTGGAAAATTAACACAAACTTCCTTATCTCTAGTATATTTCATTGTTATTATTTTAAATCAGTGCTGTTGGTCACCATTATGTTTGTTTGTGGGTTTGACAAATATTTAACCAATGAAAAGCAATGAAAAGAGCTTGTGACTAAACCTCGTAACACCATTGGATCCTCAAATTGTCAGTCAAATTTTCTAACTCCACCCGCATCTATTTACAACGAAGTTTGAAGACAGGCGTCTACTTCTTTGCAATGCAAGGGTAAATCAAGAACTGATATTTGAACAAGTAAAGGATTTCCTTTACTCAAGAAACACTGTCTATGAAGGCTAATGCTTTTCTGTGTTTAAAGAGCATAGAAGAGTCTTAGCATTTGCTGTCTAGTTGTAGCCAACACACTTTTGTATGTTTCAAATATCTTGTGCATAGCGGTTCATCTTTTATATCATGAGATTTTGGCCAAATATATAAAAACAAGAGAAACTGAGTGCCCATATAGCTACAGTAAACTTTATAACCTGCCAACAGATGAAAACATGATGCTTTTCATTTACTGCCTCAGATACGGCTGTACTAATGATGGACAAACACAGATCTCCATCATTCGGTCGTTTTTCCTGTGTATGAAATTAATCCTCTAATCATATCATTGAGTTTGTTTACATGTCAAAAATCAGCTCATTAGAAAAGTCCTGTCAACATAAGTCAAAATTAGTTTTGAAATTGACATGTTTTTCAGGTTTTGAGTTAAAAACATAAACACATATGCACTCAAGACTTGAATAACCCACCAGAATGTCTGCAAAGGAGAACAACATTTGAGTAGTGGGCAATGGTTCTTTTACTTCATAAAAGAACACAGTTTAAGATGTTTACATGAGCTTACATGTTGTTGGGTATTAAGCATAATCATAAACATACTCCTTGAAAAGTTGGGAGGATGTTCCTTCCACATCTGTGCTTTGTTTTTTCAAACATCTATACCGCCGATGATGAGATGGTTGTATTTCTGACCAAACAAATGTTTCATAACACCTTTTTTAGGCTATGGTATGTATAATGTATATTGCCATGCTGCTAATGGGGCAGAAGTCTGCTATGACGCTAGTGAGGGCTAATGGGAGTTGACAGCAGAGAGCTGCCTGATGTCCTCAGTGGCCAAGAGCAGTCGGCTCACATTTACACTGATGACAGCTGATTAGAGGAGCACCAACCTCTGACTGACAGAGAAACAGAGAGGAAGAGGGAGAGAGACATAGATAGTTCTTTCATTTCTTCATGAGTGACTCATTTTCATGTTGGAGCATCAGTATTAATCAACACTGTGGCGCTGCATGTTCCTCTTTGCAGTTTGAAGTCAGTCAAAAATAACTGCAACCTACCTAGTGCATGAGGAATAATCACAAATATATTTGATGCATTACTTTTTTTTTTTTTTATCCTGGTCTTTAAGTTCAAACTCAGTATTTGCACTTATGCTGTAAATGAATTAGTCCAAATCAGGGTACGTTTTACTTCACACTGAGTTGTAATTATGGTGCCTTTTATAGATAAAACATGTTTGATGTGGATAAAAGAAACCTTAATTTATTTAAAACTCAGCCCATTAGGACTCCCCGTCTCTCTCACACACACAAATACTTTTGAACGCCTGTTATCAGCTTCAGTTCATAAGCAGGTCCTATCAGTGTATCACATTTCCCATAGTGTTGTTTGAGACCTGACAGAATAAAATCCCTTAGGCCCGTGAGCAGAGGTATCAGACATGCACTCACACATGCACACAAATGCACCGAGGGATAGTTAACGAGGTATATATCACCACTGCACAAACTATCAATTTAGCTCAGCACAACCTTAAGATCTTGTGCGTTTTGTCCCAGGGCATTTTCATATAAACTCTCAGAAGAGTGTGTACTAAAGCTGAAATCTCATATTCAGGATTGGGATTAACTATTTAAAAAAAGCCCATATAAGTTGACAAAAAATCTGAATGTTGATGAGATACATCACTGTCAATTTTCTATGGTGGTTACAGCCTTAGTCTATAGACTGTTTAAAAAGTCTATTTGCATAGTATACATACGATGGTCACTTAAAAGGCCAATACACACTGCACCGAACACGATAGAAATCTTCATGTGTATACTTTTAAATTATTATTTATTATTGTTTATTTGATCATGTGATCATAGGTGGCACCCTAACTCTAACCTCTAACCTAACCCTAACCCTAACCCTAATGTTGGGTGGCCAAAAAACACTGAGATATCTTCTTTATATTCTATAGAAAATGTTTGTGAACTATCCCTTTAACAGCCGTAGACTTCAGTTTTGTTGCTACGTTATCCAATTCAGAAATAGAGAGAAAGAGAGAGAGAGAGATAGAGAAGGTAACGTTGAGAATGTGTGAAGCGACAAATGCACCTCACGCATCAGCTAATGCCAAATTAAAGGTGTAAATAAAATTTCTAGTCATAAATTACTGAAGTGCTTTGAGAGAACCTTGTCAGTTTTATAGCACAGTGCTTGAAGCTAAGTCTTGGTTGAGATTTTGGTGTTCAGATATAAAAGAACCATTTTTTTTTTTTTTTTGGAGGAAGACAAATTCCATCTAGAATGTTTTGACATGTGGAGAACAGCATATTTTGTTCTTCAAGATGTTAACTTTTGACTGACATCTCGCTGTCTATCAAAGCCTGACCCGCACACCTATTTTAATGAGATCCATACCATGATGGTTATCCAGCATTATCATAAATAAAAACCATATGCACGTGTTCAGTTCTACGAAGTCTGCTTTCAAAGAGATTCTTTTTCTGTGCCATTTTAAATAATAAAGTATATAAAGTTCATGTATATACAGTTCAGTAGAGACTTAATTTGAAATATAATATTTGTAACATTGTAAAAGTCTTTACAGTCACTTTAGATCTATTTAATGCCATTTTGCCGTATAATTTTGAGTGTATGTATATATTAAACATTGACAAATTGTTATATTGGTGGCATGATTTATGAACAGTGAGTAGTTGTGTGCATATTTATAACATGTTACCTCGTCAATCAAACGCTCATCAGTGTAAAATGTTGTGTCTCATTAGTACCTCATTTGTCTGATTGATAATTAGCATGTCAAGTTGTGAGTGCCCCCCCCAGCAGGGTCTTACCTGAGCCTTATGCAAACACTGTCTTGTGACTCTGTGCTAGTGGATGAATTTAATTTAACATGCGGTTAAAATTAGAACTGAGCATTCTAACTAAATATTTATGATTCAGAGTGCATGAGTAATGAGCACGAGGTCACATGAGGTTACAGTGCCTGAACTTTTCAGCTCATGCAGCAGAAATGTTGCTCAGGTATGGAGTTTTT
The DNA here is from genome assembly GCF_023724105.1 of Carassius gibelio. Taxonomy (NCBI): domain Eukaryota; kingdom Metazoa; phylum Chordata; class Actinopteri; order Cypriniformes; family Cyprinidae; genus Carassius; species Carassius gibelio. Next base: position 7,989,751 of record NC_068401.1, on the reverse strand, counting down.
AATTGACTAATTTTGGGAAAAGGTTACCAGGTTAACCATTCAGATCATTTGGTTCATGCTGAATTTGCTTTTTTGAAGATTATATTATACATCTTGTTTAAAGGACATGCATACAATATGCATGCTATGCAGAGGTTATGCGTTTAATTGGAAGGTACAGTCTCTGGGTACAGGTACAGAGAAGGTACAGAGTCTGGGAAAAGATAAGTGTGCTTCATATTTTATTATATTGTTTTAGATCATATTATGTTTTGATAATTGTCTTGTTTTGCTGCAAATAAACCTTAAAGCTGTTTCTTTTATAAAATGTTGGCAATCAACTTTCACATGGCTACTTTTTTGTGATTGTACAAATGATTTGCAGACTTATTTAATTAGTACTTTTTGAATATCTTTATAATACAGGCAATATAATATATTCTGTTCTCAATATAATTCTGCTTGTAATTGTTTTAGAGCTGATCAGACAACAATTTAATGCTAGATTATAATATCCTGATGACAACTGAATATTTTTTTTGTTATAGTGCTTGAAAAAACAAAACATTTAATTATTATTTTTATTAAAATCTTAATTTTTTTATTAGAAAATCAAATTATTATTGTTATTATAATATTATTAATTATTATTATTTTCTTAAAAGGGTTTCATTTTATAATGTTTAACATTTGCTACTATACAGCAATTTTGTTATTTTTTGTAATAAATAATAATTGATATTATTCTATAATAATATCAAATTTTAATAAAAAATAATTTGTTTAATAGTTATTGTGTTTTTAATTATTATTATAATATTATGATTTATAGTAATAAAAGGGTTTTTTATATTTAACAGTTGGGGTAAAACAGCAAAGCAGAGTGTTATAAAGCAGGATTGAGGCAGATTTAATCTTTATGGGAAAGGACCTGCTGTTATTTGGCTCTTAAACATGAATAATTGCTGCTATAATCAATGTTTCTTTGACTGGCCGTGCAGTGAGGTTTATATAGAGCCGTAGCTGCAGAAATCACTTGGGTTTTGTTACTTAAGGAGGTTAAAGATGTGGAGCACGCTGCAGCCAATCACAGACATTCCTCAAGGATTAATAAAAGGGCAGCTGTGACATCACTGTAAGATCAGAGCCACATGTTGTGTTTATTGGTGTTTAATCTGACCACAGTGAGTGTGCACATGCACACATGCACAAGATACCTCATACTAAGCGCTGACATCTGGGTAAGAGATAGTGGGTCTCTTGAAAACATGCATCCTGTTGGAAATTCCTGGAGCAGATGTGTGAAAGTAGTCATGTTTTTATTACATTAAACAAGATGGAAATCCAACACTGCTGCCATTCTTCTCTCCTAACATTTGTTGTTTTTACATCATCTTATATCATAGAGAGTTATATAATTGTATTTGTGGCGTCCTTACTAATTTTTTTAAGTTGATTTTGAATGTTGCCCTTGTGCTTAATGGATATGCTGATGTTACAGATTAATCATTTGTGTCATGCAAGAATTTCCTAGCTTCTTTGATTTTACTTGAACATGCAATAAAAAAACCAAGAAGGGCTTTAGAATCTTTTTGTGTTTTTACTTTTAAATATTGTGTATTTCCTTAATTGATATCCCCTGAAAACATTTATTCATTTATTGTATGTTTTTAACGATAGCACTGTCATGCAAATGAGGAAAGTACATGAAATTTATTGCAGGTTTAACACAGTGAGAGAATAGAACACAGACCAAGGTAAAATTTCAGAAGAGAAGGAAATTCTCCTCAGAAAACCTCTGAATTGTTCTTATTTTACTTTGGTTAAATAAAAATTTTAAATGCTCTAATTGGATCAATTGGTCAAAAAAGTGCAGAGAACCCTTCTATTTTTTTTTTATTCTGAGCTTTTATGGCATTTCTGTCATGCTCATGCTCATGTCCACCACAGGATTAACTGTTATTAATTCAGGGGGATTTAAACATGTTCAGAATGTTCAGGCTCAGTGATTCAGGGCTTTATGTGCCAGTCGCTCTCGCTGGCCTAAATCAGAGGGCAACTGTGCCAATGTGACTATGTCAGCTTCTCTGACCATTAATCAGCATTTTCATTTAAAAAAATCATAATGATAATAAGAAATTTCCCACCAGATCAGAATATATGAATAATTTCTGAAAGATCAGGTTAGACTTAAATAAATGCAGCCTTGATGAGGATGATAGACTTCAGAACATTTATCTATACACTCTCTTATATATGTTAAACTGAGAGTTAGACGGCGTTGCTCCTTTTGTGTTCCATGAGAGATACAAGTCACATGAAAGCAAAAAAAAAAAAAAAGTCAGACATTTAATTTTTAAGGTTAGCTATTTCTTTGAATGGGAGGCACCAGGAGTTGCCTATAGACAATTCAGAAAGCCTTACTCTTTTGTATCCAGCAGACTGCAATACTGTATCTCAAATCTGCGGTGACCCACATCAGTAGTTTCTGCGTTTCTCATTGTATTCATCTAATCCCAAGTGAATTAGATCTAGCGAGTCCAGTTCTTGGATCATTCTTTTCCATCCCCCGAAAAGACCCACAGAGACATATTTTTCTTGTTCTAAAACCATCACCTCCACTCCAGTAGAATCGTTCATGTCTTCAGCCTATTTCCTTGGTCACTAGAGCTTTAGATTTTGTATATTCAGTACATAGTTCAGATTTGGAGCATGTTTCCTCAGCGTTCACCGGGCTAGTTGTTCATATATGGGCCATCTGTGGTTTTCTGGGGCGACGGGTAGGAGTTTGAGGTGGGTTTTATTCAGCCAACTCTGACAAGACGATGGTTACACAACCCTGCTGGCTGTGGGATGTGAGAAGAGAGGCTCTTTCAGACGGGGGGCATTTGAAATGAAACCATTGTTGTTATTCGTGGGACACCTCAGTTTGTAACAGCCATGATTACATCCATATGTGACCACTGTAGGGAAGCTCATACCCTCAGCCCTGGGAAAAAGGAAAATCCACTGACGCTCAGTCTATTGTTACTGTATGTACTGTAAAAAGGATAGTAGGTCACTCAGAAAATCGAAAACCGACCATAGACGAAACATTGTTAAAACACGACTGCTTTTCTGAGGTGACAAATCGGAAACATGCACAAGCCTTAAGTTAAACTTTCTCCCCCTCTCCCTTAAAACCACAGTGTAGGTTGCTTCAGTTCAGGATCTGGAAAAGATCAGGGACAAGCAGACTATCATCTTTTAAGCTACTTGTTCCAAAGATTGACAGATTGATCTTTCAAGCACAGCAGTCTGGCTTTCTATAACTCAAAACAGATCCGATAATGCTAGCCTGCTAAAAAGACTAGATTCATTATGGTTTGGTGCTGTTAAAAGAATAATTGAAATGAAAATTTTCAAAAATATTTTATCAACCCAGAGGTCATCCAAGATGTAAATGAGTTTTCTTTTTCATCAGAATGGATTTGGAGAAATGTAGCATTACATCACTTGCTCGCCAATGGATCCTCTGCAGTGAATGGGTGCCGTCAGAATGAGAGTCCAAACAGCTGATGAAAACATCACAATAATACACAAGAAATCCAAATCCAGTCCATCAATTAACATCTTATAAAGTACAAATCTGCATGTTCGAAGAAACAAGTCCAGCATTAAGAGGTTTTTTAGTTTTAACTTGAAACCATTGCAAGTAATGCTAAATTCCTCCAAATCTCATATATCTACTGGTAAGATATGAGCATTCTGGTAATGCTCTTTATTACCAATAAAATAATGCTTTTTGATGAGTTTTCAAATAATTGAGTAATATTTGACAGTTTCTAAATGCAACAAAACAATCGTTTAATAACTGCATGAACGATTGAATAAGCATTCAAAACTAACTGGTTAGAATGTAGATTTCTAGTAAACCCACTGAGAATGTAACAAACCATATTTGTTCTCATGAATATGCAGATGTGAATTAAATAGCCAGCCTTGATGTACAGTGAACTGCTTTTGAAACAGTGTTGCTGAACTAATCTAAACAGTCCTCCAAACACAACAGCTAATTTGTTTACAATCCAGCAGTCCTTTGTGAGCAGCCAGAGATAAAAGCCTAAGCTCCTATAGTTGTTCTCAGTGTTTTATGAGGATAAATTCAGCAGAGGCGTAGAATTTAATAGGAAGTCCACTGAAGTCTCTCCGCTCTTTGCTGTAGGTATATGACTTACAGGCAAACACGGCTATCTCTTTCCCATTTAAATGCTAATGAACAGTAGGCTGGGGTGCTGAGAGTGGCAGCGGAGGCTGTGCATTTTTAATGTCTTATCTCAAAGGTAAAAGGTCCTGTTCCGTGACTGAGGGTTGATACATGATCAGACATTGTTACAAGCACTAGAGGTGATCAGACCTGCATGTGTTTGTGTTTGTGAGAAAACTATTTTCATATAGTTGCATATGCATATTCTTACAGGCCTGTCATGACAGGAAATAGTCAAACGTAAGAACAGATATTTATGGACTTGATCAAGAGTGCATGTGTAATCTTTTCATGATTGTGCATGAATCAAAACTGTTAGCTTGAAGTGTACACACCAGAAAAAAAATATTATTTTTTTGTTTGTTTTTACAAAAAAGTATTTATTTATTAAATATATATTATGTACATATAAATGTCATTTTTTTAGTTTAATAAAATAAAATTGCATTAAGTATTTTTTTTTGTCATCCATCAATTTATTTAACTCTCTCTTTTAATAATTTTTATTTATATTTAATGAAAATATTTTATTTTATTTTTAGTTTTTTTCTTCAAGCATTATTTTTATCATAGGGAAACTACATCCCATATATATATATATATATATATATATATATATATATATATATATATATATATATATATATATATATATATATATATATATATATATATATATATATATATATATATATATATAAATCGGATCTAGACAACTTTCCCTTGACCTTTATCTGTGAATTAACTACAATGAATTATGTCATTTCCTCCAGTCCATTTTTCCCCTTGATTTAAAGTGCTAAGTGTTTTTCCTTTCTACTTTAATGCCATTGACTGTATCCGTCCATTTCTCCAGACGGTTTTAACTATTATCAAAGATAATGTCAGAAGAAGCTGTGGATCCCACTAACAATATTCCATACAGTCATATCTGATTCTAACACACACCATAAAAATCCCAAGACATCTGCCTCGTTCTGAATGTCATTTTAATTTGATCTAAATTACCCAGCATCTGGTTGTGCAATCATGGTATTTGATGATAATCATAAATGAGATTATGAAGTGTCACAAAGAACCGCAGATAATCTTTCAGATAATTAAAAAGTAGTGATAATCGTACAGTATATTTAGCTAACAGGCCTGCAGCTATAAATTACATGAAAATATTTGCATATAGATGATGGAATTTTTTATAACCTTTGAATAGTCAGTTTTGAATACTGAAGAAATATTTTGGGTTTGGGTTAATCGCACTTAATCAAACCTTTATTGAATATATCATCTCACACAAGAATCATGCTTAATCCACTCATCCGGTGTGTATCGCCATCTCCTTTCTATGAAATGGATTGGAATGTACTCACACACACACAAGCCTGTGCTTTGACTGACTGCTGAGGCAGAGATAATGAGATGCTTTACTGTGCTGCGAGTGGTAATTGCCTTGGCTTGGTGTGTGAAAATCAAGGCCACTCTGTGTCTCTGTGTCATTGTCATCCTGGAACACACCTGTTATCTGTCTGCTCGAGCCGACTGCTACCAGACACTTACAGTTCACACACTCTCACTGACAGTACTCGGCTTAACCATTTCTTTTTAATTCAAGGATATTGTTTTGGCTGCATTTGCTTAGGCTTTTGAAATCCAGGCACAGTGAGTCATTTTGCCTATCGAGATTTCAGACTAGCTGTTCATTTCCTCTAGTGCACAAACACACACTGGCACAGAATGACATGCTTCGCTAGCAGACAGTCAGGTGTTGAAAGGAACAAATCTCTCCCTTATCTGTCTATCTTTATCTGTGCTTCTTCAATGGCCTCATCAGACAGAGAGAGTGTTTGCACACACATTCCAACTTCAAAGAGAAAACATCATCAAGAGATTCATCAGCTATCACAGAAAAGAGACTGATTTGAACTCCAGCTCAAACATTCCTTAGTTTTAAAGAGTAGTTTATTTTTTATATCATAATAGGATCATTATTATTTAGCTTTGATCACTTTAATGACTTTTTCTACTTTTGCTAATCAAAATATGTTGCAAGAAATGTTGCATGTTGAAGCATGCAATATAATACAGGGAATGAAGCATTCATTATTTTGTCTTTAAGAAATAGTTTTAAATTTGATGAAAATGTACTCAAACTCAAGCCACCCAAGATGTAGATGAGTTTGTTTCTTCATCAGACCAGATTTAAAGAAATTGAGCAATAAACTGTGCATCGCTTGCTCACCAGTGCTTCACTGCAGTGAATGAGTGCAGTCAGAACGAGAGTCCAAACATCTTATAAAAACACCACAATAATCCTCAAGTAATCCACACCAAGAGCTGCTTGTTTGTAAGGAAACAAATCAAACATTAAGACATACTTTAAACAGTTTATAGATGAAATAGTCCCCTATAATGCCATGTTTTCCCAGTAAAATGCTGTCTCATCTGAATAAGGAAAGAAATATGCACAGATCAAAAACCATTTATAAGCGAAGATCATCCGAATCAGTTACATATATGTTGGAGGTTTTTGATGTGAGAGGACAACAGGGGGTTGACTTTTTCACTGGATGAAGCATTATTATTGACAGAAGAAAGGCCTAATGATGGATTTGTTTCTTAGAAACATGTAGCTTTTCACTTCAAAAAACGCTAATTTATAGACTGGAGTCAAACTCATCTACATCATAGACAGCCTGAAGGTAGGTAAATTTGAGCACATTTTCATTTTTGCTTGAACTATTTTGGAGACCAGATAGCAAGAATAATTATTCTGAAAATGCCATAAAAATTTTGCTTTTAACAAACCATTAGTTAAAACACCAATAAAGACAGACTGCATATAGACAGTTGTATTGGGTCAGAACATTGCAACATGACTTTCCACTCTAAATTACCCTCATTCTCACTTTCTTTTTATCACACACACACACACACACACACACACACAAAAGCACTAAAACAGTAAAATAAATAAAATGTAATTCACAAATCCGTCAGTGACCATTCTTAATTAAAGGTTTGTATATATTGTGGCTTGGATGTGTTTTGCAATTCATCCATTTATTTGATGAATAGCTCTCTAACTGGCATTTCTGTGGTTAGGCAATAGCTATTTTGTGCAAACTTGGTCTAACATCAGGTTGTGCTGTTTTTTGCACAAATATTTGGACACACAAGCATGCATGCAAAATCCATATTGCAATATGACTCCAGGTTCTGCTGTGTTCTTAGGAAACGCAGGGCCTTTACTGAGAGTGCATAATTAACATCAACAAATCTACAAATCATGCTGTGCCTTTATGCCATTTTTACAGAAAAAGACACAACTCTCACACAGTCCTTATGTGTTCTACATTGACATGGACTCCTCTCTATTAAGGGCAGATTTCATACTTTACAGAATTTATTCTAAAATGACATGAAATGAGTGAGCGAGTTTCACTGTGCTGAATAACAACAAACACATCTGTTTGTCATAATGCACTGTGAAATGTTTTTGATCCATGAGGTTGTCAACAAAAGTTCAACTTGGAGGTAAATTAATCCAGTCATGTTTATAATACTGCGAATTGTATTGCTAATCAGAATCCATGAACTTGTACATTGTGCTACAGAAGCCTTGTGATTTTTAGTTTTGTGATCTAATAAAATCAACAATTCACCCAGTAAAAGTGAAAGGAAAAGGTACACACACTTGAATAAAAGGGCTGTTGGCATTGCCTTTTGACCTAAATATTTTTGGACCTATATCTACAGTAGGTTACCAAAAAAAATATTGGTTTATTTTTAGAGATTTGTTCTAGTTTGGTTAAAAGTTGACATCTAGCAAAGTATCCTCTGTTTGAAAATCAGGTCTTCTGATTAATGAATACTGTGTTTTTGAATATCATGCATGTTTTTTTTTGCATGCTATGGAGCAATTGCTCATTGCTCATGGTGAAACATGCTTTTTTGTGTTTTTCCATCAGTATTTATTAAAAATTATTATTTTTTTTTTTTTTTTTTGGGGGGGGGGGTGTAATCTTGCACTTTAGTGTCAGAAAAAGACACGTTTTACATAAGAAGGGGGTTATGTTTAATAAATATATATTATTAGTCTATAATTTTAGACACAACTTTTTTTTTTTTGCCTTTATTTTCTGAACAATGCACTGAAAATGTAGCCTTTTATCTCCAAAAAACCTGTGTGCCACTGTTGTGAAGGCGTGTAGCGCGTGGGCGTCGCCCAGAGTGATAAAGAGTGAGTAAGAGCGCAGTCGTTCGCATGTTTGCCTGTGATTTAGTGAAGATAAGCGCTGCACCCCCATTACTAACATGTCCCGTGTTTTTGTTTTGTTAGCTCCGGATGCATTTGTAATGCCTAATTGCGTTGAAAACATAAATGGGTGTTACTTTTAAGGTAAGTCTCCGCCCAGGGGGAGTAGCAGCGCTCCATCCACCTGCCAGACTACTTCAACAGCAGACAGTCAGTGGACCTGAAGCGCGCTCGCTGCTGCTGCTGCGTGGACAAAAATACACGAGACGCGTTGAAAAACTCCGGGCGAGAGGGGATACGCGGACTTCATTTGAGCTTCCACGGAATCACAGTCACATAAATTAGTTTAAAGGAGCTACTACTTTGAAGACACGTGTATGCAGTTACTTTTGACTGGACGCATTGTTTTGGTTTCTGTACGCTTTCTTTGCGCTGGATTGCAAATGATTTGTACATCGGGACACACAGGAGCGTTTGTGACGGACGTCTTGTAGGTGAGATCTGCATTCATTTAAGTTTATTTTATTAGTAGTATTGTTTTTATGCTTCACGTCACGTACATCACAAACACTTGTTTATATAGACAATCAGCACAGTTATTATCCAAATGGTTTTATACGCGCTTATTTTTAAGAGGATCAGTCCATTGCACGGCACTGAAATCCGATGAAATCCAATATTTTTAGCGATTTGTTGAGAGATTTTTGGCTGGAAAAGGGAATGCCACTGCTATTGATAATTGAAGTTCAATTGCAAGTCATGTGCTGATTTTTTATTTGAATTTTATTATTATTATTATTATTATTATTTGATTGAAAACAAAAAAACAGTAGGCATAGCTGTGACAGAAATCAATCACTTCAGTTTTTTATGACTGATACCTTACTGGGTTTTCTTTTATATCTTTATTTCCATTTAAAAAAAGTAATTTAAAAAATAATGATTTAAAAAATATATATTTTCAACACAATTAACTTAATGACTATTATAGAGCAATAAAAATATAATGTGTGTTATTAATATTTTAATAATAATAAATGAATTATGACAAAGTGAAATGTTTCCACAAAGAATTTGAAACCGTATTTTACCATTTTTTGGTAGACTTAGTATTACGAAACCGATAACAAATTAAGTAGAAGTGTGTAAATATCTGTGACGATATCACTCCAGCTGTAACTTATCAGCGTGTCTCTATTACCAATTTCCATTTTCTTCCATTCAATAAAAAGATAAGCGAATGGTTATGTGAAATCTCAATCATGAATGTATCAGTGGATCCTCACCCCCTTCCTCCCTCCCTTCCCATGCAGGACCGAATAAATCTCTTGTGGGTCTTTGGATAAAGTGATCATGCAGGGAGCCGGGACTTTGGTGCTGGGGACCCTTCTGGTGTCTGTGTTCTCAGCTGTCTCGGTCCACAGCAGCCCTTTGTCTTCCCTGCCACCCGCTTCTGTTCCACGAGTCTTCCTGTCCTTTAAAGGTAAGATGCATTTCTGTTGTATATGCTGTCTTACACTGTTGCTTTGTGGGTGAAATCCACAAATTAACATAGAAATATAAACAATCGCAGTTGATATGGTATAGATTGCATGAGAAACGTGCATTATTATATTTGTCCTCATTTCCAGGAAACCGAGCCTCATTATATTAACTTTCAGTGATATGCTTCTACTGTAGTATTAGGAAGTATGTTTTCCTTATTGTTTTGTGAGAATCTCTTCAGTTTTTTGCTGAGCAAGCTACTTACATTTTTAGATTACCTGTTTGTTCACCTTTCTAATTCAAGGAGTTTTCACAGTCTGCCGCCTGAACTTTCTTTTCTGTTGCATGTTATTGTGCTTCTTTAATTGGTTTTTCAAACACTCTTTGGTATTGAGCATGTCTGCCAGCAAAGACCTAAATTCAGAATTTGCGCTACACTCTGTGACTTTGAGTTTAACCCTTGCTGGGGGAATTGGATTTCATGTTGGGTCGTTTGAGGTTCGTGCACAGCTCTTGGTTGGATAAGCAATGCAATTAGTTTTTAGTTCTAAAGCAGTATTTCCCTTGGGATTCTCTGAGCTGTTTTTTCTGAATATCTATGTTCTTGATAGTAGCCCATTTTCCAGGACTACGCATCCATGATTTGTTAACAGTGCAGTTTTATTGCAATTTTATTCTCAGGAATTGCAATTGGAAGGCAGCTTAAACTATATGTTTACAACATTTTCTCCAAAATGGAATACTGATACTCTATGCGATATTGGACGGGTTTGTTTCCCAGGACCTTTATGTCCAATCGTAGTGTACTTCTGTCAGTCAACACTGACACTGACCACTCTTTACTGCCAAGATATACACTGGAGACATACTACATGCATGCACTGGATGGGATATTCCATCTTACGATATGACAGAATATGATCTGTGAGTTTCTGGAGATTATCAAAACACTGTAGATAAAATAAAAGATCTATTCTGCTTTATGTAGGTCGTGGTGAAAGCCCTTTGGATGGTTTAAAGTTTTTAGTTGTGGTTACTTCTGTTCTCTGTCCAGCAGCCTTGATTAAACACTTGAATCATGTTCCTCCCTTGAGAGTGAACGTCTTGTGAAGAAGGCTACATTTGTTTAGGGCTTTAACTCACTAAACACTCTGTTCTCTCCCACAAATAGCGTCAAGCTTAGTGGGATCTTGTTTTGGTTTTGTACTTGGATGTGCCATTAGAAAATCATTATAATGGCTGACCAAAATCCAGGCTTACGTTGTAATTGCTTGCCTCCGTGCCTTTACCCTTTGAGACAGATAACATCCTGTTTTATATCCCTCTCAGTTACTTAAATGTGACTGTTTGAGCCATGAGGTCATCATCTGTTCACTGTTGTAACCGGGTTATGCACCATTCAGAATTACACCGAAAATACTTTGTACAATTTAGTTTTATTTTACGGACAAACTAAATTGGATGCACAATTACAGTTTGAATGTAAGGAAGTAGAAATACAATTAATTTAAATTCAAAGAATTTTTACCTTGAAAAGAAACATTTTAAATGACCAATTAAAATGTTGACTTGGCAAAGCCTTGTTTCGAAAGTTATGAAAAGTTCACTGATTTTTCAAGCTTTGTATTACAATGTAAATGAACAATGTCTTTCTCAGAGTTGCCTGCCTGTTTATTTATCAGCGTTAGTCAGTCGGATCGACTGAGGGTATTTATGGATGTTGACCATTTTGGAAAAGGGGAATGGCACAGCCCTTTTTATCGGTTTTAAAAAATAGAAATTGCATTTGTGCTGCATAAACAGCCAACATTTATTAAAAGCCTCTCTTGCCAGTGGTGATTAGATAGATAGATAGATTCTTCAGTTCTGAATTTTTAACATCCCTTGGTTGTAATATGTTGTTAACATTTTTGATATAGTAGTGGTTTTAATTTCATGCATGAATTGTAATGATTCAGTTTAGCTTGAGGTCCGGTTTAAGAAAAACTGAGTAAAGAAATAAATTAATAGCTTTTAAGTGATCATCCCTGGGGGGATGCAGGCATAACTCACTAGTACGTCCCTCATACACGCAAGCTTGAACACAAGCATAAATGCACCCACTCACACACACATTGACTGCGGTTCACCAAGATCTCCCTCTTTCTGATAGATTCTTATTCTCCAGTTTGAGCATGTAGGGAGGGAGGGCAGGGAACTCAGCCAGACAGAGTCAGTTTTCGTCTCCGAGGGAGGACTTGGCTGGTGTTTTAGCGGTGTCGGTGAGTTAAGAGAGCAGATACTGGTGTGTTCTTGTGCCCTTACACATTTCAGACAGTCCAGACCACAAGAACATCCCTGGAAGCCCAATCATCTGTGAAGTTCATGGTCTAGGGCTCTGCAGACATGACTTATTACAAGTTCAGACTCTTTTCTAAGGCTCTTCTCTTGTCTTTTCCCTTTTTATGGGAGTAACTATGATGCATTTGCCCTTCTCTTTCACATGCACACACTTCTTTTTAAATCCCCTCTTTCCCATGTATCTCTGCAAGCCTGGGATTTACATGCTAAAAGGTAGCCCAGAGGACTTACGAAGAGTCACATGACAGCCTAAGTTCATTTCTTGCATATGAGCCCTCACATAACTCCTCATTTTTGGACATGACAGTGGATTTATAGGCATGTTTGTGTGTATTATATCACTTTACAGTGGTTAGGAGAGCCCAGGGATGATTCAAGGAGGAATGCTTGTGTGAATTGGTATTTTTTGTGTGTGTGTGTGTTTGAAATTGGTGCCACGGGTGTTGTTTGTGCACACTGTTTTAATTTAAATTCCATCAGTAGATTCTCTGAGGGGCAGAGCGCTTATTGCTCAATTTAGACGAATGTTCTCAGACAAAGAACACTTTAAAGTAAGTATCTTAAGGTGCATCAGTCGTTCTGATGGCAGTGCATAAATTATCGCAATTAAATTAGTGTGCTTCATTTTCCTCTTGCTATTCATGTTAACCCCTGCAGAATGTTTTTTAAAAACACTAAAGCAGTAGTAGGCGATGGTCTGGATGAGAATAAAAGCTCATTGTCTCTGGTTTGAGAGCTTTAGGAGTTATCATATAGGGAAAAGTGCTTATAGACCCTATCTTTTTCATATAGATCCATGACCAAGAATTTGTTTTATTATTATTATATGGATATGATGCCCCACTCCAGGGCTTCTAGTCCAATAATAAATCAGAAATAATAAATAATAATTAAAAAAAACGATTTCTTCTATGTTAGAGTCTCGTCAGAGAGGTCAGTGGTGGTAGTGATAGTTTATTATTTTAATTTTTAAATGAAGTTTAACTGAACATTAGATGACAGCAAAGAAAGAAATAAGTGATTATAACATGAAAACATATTACACTTGTGCGTGGATTTGCATACATATGAATAGAACATAAAAGCTAGTGTGACAGCCATTGTAATAAAGAAATATGAAAATGACAAATGAATCTTTATTAGTATTTATAGGTTAAGATTTAAGATTATATGCTTGTTTGAGGGTGTATTATCATGTTTGAGTTTTATCTCACTGTATGTGCTGGCAGAATAACATCAAAGATATATTTATCTTTGACGCACCATCCTGTGAACTCGCTTAGATGCTTGATGTTTTGAAGTGTCATAAAATATCATGGTTCTGTAGGTGATGAATGGTGGTAAACCAGGCCTGGCCCATCTGCATTTCTTTTTATACTGTGTTTGCTTATCAGTACTAGCAAATAGCAAATACCCAAAAATATGTATACTCAAACTACTATACAGTACCTGCTTCCAGCTATATTTTGATGAGCATGTTGAAAATTATCTAGAAGTTTTAAAAATATACTCTGACCCGGGCACAGTATATGTGTGTGTGCATTTGTCTGTGCTGGAGGCTTTTTCTATCTTCAAACAAGCCCTAATAACAGCCTATTTGAGGGTGCCAGAGGCTGAGGTTGTGACCCCAAAAAAACAGAAGCAGGTCATTGTCAGGGTGATTCGTCCTTGCTGTGTGGGAAAGAGTGAACACATTCCTGCTACAAATGCTTGTAATGCTAATCTGCAGACCCATTTAAAAGCATTTAACTCTATTCTTGCTGTTCATTTCATTATTTCTGAGTAACACCTGGATGCGTAATTGGCCATGTCTGAAAAAGCAGAAAAAGCTGCTATACAAATATATCCAAACACCCAATTAGACCATTACACTGCTGCAGTGAGAACATTATCTCACATACAGCCACTGCAGACAAAGCTTCCAAGATCATTTTGTATTTCTAGAGCATTTTGCAATTAACATCTCATCACATTTTCAAATACACTGGCTTTCTCTTGTTAGTTCAGAATATCATTGTATTGTGTGGCTGAGGATGAAGCACGGTGGCTTTTCTTTTAATGCTGTAAAAGCATTTTCTCTATTCCCTTTTAAAAATTCTCATTTACTATTTATGTAAATGAGTTTGGCCTTAAGCATAATATCTGTTAGTGTTACCAAATGATAAACAAAGTAAAAAAAAGGGGAATGAAGACATTTAATGAAAAGGAATGAGCTTTTGTACCACATAGGGAACAAGAAAGAAAGAAAATTGCTATGCATTTTTCATGTTATGACTGATTAGATAATGGATGAATCTAATTAATTTTGTGTAAATAACAAATAAAACGACACAAATTAAACCAAGCCTGTGCCATTTTAAATGCTACAGGTGAATTTATGCATCAAAACTGTTTAACGTTAAGTATAAAAATTGAATATTCTTTCTGAGATTCGCTAAAGAGTATATTTAAAATATTATAAGAAAAAAGAAAGAAGTCTTATAACCTTATACTATAACACTTATTCTACACTCAATACTTTCCACTCATGACGTGATTAGGTTTATCCTTCATGTTGTCTTTACCTGGGTTCTAACTGGGTCAATTGCGACACTAGAGACTTCTCTAAGTGCTTCTCTCTGACAATGCACACAGATACAGAGAGAATGAGAAAGCATATGTGTGAGAGAGAAAGAGAGAGCCCGGGAGCAATCACTGTCTCCCTGAAAGATGAACCTCCTTCGACTTGCCAAGATATGCCTGGGAGATCTGCTCAGACAGAAGGTGAGACACTGTCTCTTTCAGTTCGCACACTAGAGAGACACTACCTTACAGCTGCGTAGAGACTGTAGTGCCATTCAGTTACGATTATTACTTCAGAATCCAGCCCACCTGTGGTGCTGATGGGAAAGTATTTGGAAAGGCCCAACCCTCTTTTGGATTTCTCATTGGTGTCTTGTATAAATTTTCTCTTGATCAACCAAAAAACATTTGTTTGTCTTAAGGTTACACTGAGGTTTTCTAATTTTAGCTGAAACATGCAGGCTCAGTCAAGCTCTTGCTTTATAAGTGAAACCGCAGCGGTGGATCAGAACGGTATTAAAATCCAAAAAGCGATGGGAATCATCAAAAATGCATTATTCTGAGCTGCTCCCATGAGGCTTTCTCTAATGGAGCTCTTGGCAGAGTAATAAACTTAACCTCTTGACCCTACATTGAGTTTCAGCTTCATAAGAATCACTTAGAAAAGGCTGCATGGGACACAGACAGGCGTAGGCTCGGAAAGGAAGGCCTGCTCTTTGTTCTCTATTCTTTGTTGTGTTTGTTTTTGCCGAGGGTGATGTGGCCCTGTGCTATATTAACTAAATTATGGTATCTTAGTCTCGCAGTTAATAATGTTTTCTTCCGAATATCTCGACTCTGCATCATTTTGTTGTCTTATTTTAGACCAAACACATTTGTATGTGATGCCATGGTGCAGCAGATGCTGTCTCAGTGCTGTTTGTGTCAAGGTGGCGGTGCATCCCAGCATCCTGTGCTGCGGCGCTGGATCTAAACTGTCACAGCAAGAGGAGAGTGAAGGTGACAGCAGTAGGGCTAAATATAGAGACCCTGCACTCCTCTCCCCCTCTCTTACTCCCTTTTCTTTGTCTTCCTCTTTTTGTCACTAACAAAAATACTACAAAAGTACCCTGGTGTCATGGTTTTTTAGACTTGCATTGTATTATTTTAAGAACCATGTGCTGTCATAACAGTTTAGTAAGGTTGTTTTTTTGGAGATATAAAAAATATAAGTATATAAATATACAGACTTATAAGTTACCACCACCTATCTCTCAAATGGACCATTGACACTCCTAATTGAGATTGTAGATAGTCAGTGGTCCATTTGAGAGATAGGTGGTGGTAATGCACTTATAAGTCTGCGAACGCCATAAAGGATGAAGAAGATGAAGAAGAAGACTCCTCACATGCCATCTGTTAAGAACGCGTTCAAGATAGTTCGGACATTGCGGTGAATTGGAGGTAAAAAACAGTATAAATACTGTTCAGTTTCTTGGACAGACTGATGGTTTCGTGTCTTTACACATCAATGTATCATTAAGAGCTGCATGGTTAAATTTGGTTTTGTTTGTGTATGTTTTTTTTACTCTCAAACCGTGATTCCCATTCACTTCCATTGCATGACTGACATTTCCTAGTTAGAATTGGTCCCTTAACTAGTATTAATATATGTAGTATTTTTTATACATTGACTGCCCCTTTATTGAATTACCATGGTATAAGAGTTCTACCCTCAATCTACCATAGTACTGCCACTTTAAATCATTCTGCTTGTCTATCCTTTTGTATGTTTTTGGATTCTCTGTCTAGCTCTCTTGTATTTTGTGCTGTTTTCCATCAATTCCCAATTCTCTATTTCATTACTGTCTCTCGGTTGTCTTCCTTAGCTTCTTCTTTCTGTTCTATATTTTCATTCTCTCTGCTCCCAGAGGAGGCGTCTAACATGTCACTCCCTGAAGGAGTGTGGAAGCGCTCCCATGAGATGAGAAAGAGTGCAGACATTCATTTGAGTGAGGTCTGGGTCACAGCTCCTCACATGAGTCATTCATTGGGTTGGTTGTGGGTGCGTATGTGGCAGAGAAACGTTCATTTTGAGAAAACTGTCATCTATGCAAGGAGACTGTGCATACTTTTTTATTTTTACAACATGTCATGTTGTTGTTGGACATCAGGACCCGGTTGTGAAAAAGATGACTGCTATGGATGCCATTATTGGCCTTTTTGTGGTTTAATGAAAAATCAGTTACACGATTACATCTGTTACCTAAGACATGAGCAGATTAGTATTTTAATGCAAATAACTTTATCTGCATGCATGTTAAGCCATGTTCAGTGTGATCTCATGGGAAAATGTAACTTGCAGGTTTTTAGTTTGAATTCATATGATTTTTAAATAGAGAAAAAGCATGAAAATTGAACACTAAACAAAAACCATCACATTGTGCTTGCTTTTCTGTAAAAGAACCATCTTCTGCACTACCATCTTCAGACACAGATATTTTGTGTCATCAATTATTTTTTGTTATCTCTTCTTGTAAAACACAGCCATATCCACAGCGCTCACACACTCTTGTCTTGTAACACTCATTTGTAGTCTGTGTGTTTTATCATTGCCTTTCTCATTGCTTATCAGCATTGACATTCACTCGTTTCTGACACTATCACTCCCCTCATGTTCTATTTTCTATCTGACAGCAGCTCCCATCTCTGTTACACCGTTCGCTTCAAAGGCATTTAAAAGCATCAGGAGTGTAGATGGCTGCCTTGTTATAAAACCGCCTCAGAACCAAAGGTTATTCGGTCTGGATAAATGGTTGCACTGTCAGCTGGTTTGATGTGTTTCTTTCTGGAGTGCAACACGGGGGTTTCTGTAACCTAATGCAGAAACTCATGCAGAGTATCAAAACATGTTTCTATTGCTGATGGAGAGCAGTTTTGGGAAAACGAGGCAAATCTTCTCACTTGTCACTTTGAGAAACAGGCAGGGTTGGTATTCTGCACTGATGGAAGACAAAGATGCTCTGTTTGTAAGCTGTGTGTGTCTCTTTTAGCTCTCCCATGCTGATTGTCTTTTGTGAGGACAGATGGAAATGTGTCAGACAGAATGAAAATAACCTGATATATGTTTCCTGACTTCACTCCTTTAAAGTTTCCCATCCCTTTTTAGACTGAAAATAGCTGAATTCAAGCTGCGTTCAGCATTAGTAGGGCTGAAGATATATATATTAATTGATAAATCTGTTGTAAACATAGGTTACAATATAAATTGATTTAAAAAAAACAAGTTTAAATAAGGTTACATATTCTGCATAAAATGTACACTGTTGTTTAAAAGATTTTTTAATGTGTCTGCTTTTTCTGTTTAGCAAGGCTTATTTAATAAACAATGCTCTAAAAAAAGTAATATTCTGAAATATTAGGTTTTTAAAAAATGTTAAATTATATCCTACAATGTAATTTATTCGTATTGGTAAAGCTGACTTTTCTGCAGCCATTACTGAAAGTTTTTTTTTTACTTTTTTTTCTTTACTTGTTAAATATATTTTAAAATGAAATGTATTCCTGTTATGAAAAGCAGAATTTACAACATCATGACTCTTGTCTGCAGAGTCACATGATCCTTCAAAAAAAAAAGATATGCTGATATTGTGCTCAAGAAACATTTCTTATTTATATCAGTGTTAAAAACAGTGGCTGCTTAATATTTTTGCGGAAACCATGACAGATTAAGATTCTTTAATTTACAGGGAAAAAAAACAACAGTTATTTGAAATAGATTTGTAACTATGTAAAGGCCTTTTGATTAATTTAATGCATTCTTGCTGATTAAAAATATTTGAAAGTATCTTGCTTGCTGACCCCAATTTGCATATAAATACATTTTGCATTACTTACAAGGATCTCTCAACTTATTTATTAATCATTACTTAGGGGGTGTTTTTTTTTTCTTTTTCTTTTTCAATGTCGCCACTTGTTTAGTGACAGTAAAACAGAGTGACATGAGCATTCTGGTGAGAGAAACTCTCTGTCCGCTCCCAGACCTTAATTGCTCAGAGAGGATCCATGTTGGCTCGTCCTATTGTAGTCTTTTGCCACAAATGAAGAAAGAGAGAGACTGTGTGGTCCACTGTGAGTTGATTCAGTTAGACAAACCAGCATTGAGGTCTGTTTATAATGAGAGGTTACAATAGGCTTTGTTACCAGGCAGCTTCACTGCACCCCAGACCTGGACCCCCATGACACTTCTGTGCAGTCAGGGGAGTTACTGAGATGCAGTGTGAGAGACAGAGACAGGGGAGACACATCTGAAGGCAAATATAACCAACAGCATCAGATAAAGTAATGAAAGATTCTTATAAATAATGATTCTTACAGGAATAGTGCACCCCAAATTAATTATACACTACCATTCAAAATTTTAGGGTTGGAAAGTTTTTTTTTTACTTTTTTTTCTTTACTTGTTAAATATATTTTAAAATGAAATGTATTCCTGTTATGAAAAGCAGAATTTACAACATCATGACTCTTGTCTTCAGTGTCACATGATCCTTCACAAATCATTTAGTGGGCAAGAATATGATCATCAATGTTGAAGAAAAGTTGTACTGCTTAATATATATATATATATATATATATATAGAGTAACTTTTTTTATAGTGTTGCATGGAGAATATCAACTTATAGATTCATAATGGTTGATGAAATTAATTTTATTTGTATTTTTTTCCATTTGTGAGGCAACTGCACCTGTTAAGGGTGAGCCCACATTGGGCTTGAAGATGAGAGCAGAAGAGTGGGTTTTACTAATAATTTCCCCCACAAAAAGTGTGTGTGGTAGTGTGCTATAACAATGTGTGTGTGTGTTCATATGCAATTTCTCTTCCATCAGCAAAGACAACGCCTTACCCTTGTGTGTCTACTGCTTTGGTTGCCATGGCAGCATTTCTTTTGTTACCTGTCACTGTTATAGCACATTTCACCTGTTATTTGAAAACTATGTCTTTCTGCAAGTTCTTAAAATTTCTCAAAATTCACAGTTCAATCTAACCAAATAGAGGAGGTCTTAGCCATGGGAGTGACAACAGATACAATCATTTTATTCTTGGCTGACAAGAGTGAGAAGATGAGTTGCTACATTCACCAACACACACACACACACACACAACAACAGAGAAAGAGAGAGATTCTCCCTCCAGATGTGGTCTGGGTGTGGGAGTTACAGCCTGGAGGTTACCAGACATGCTTGACCTTAGGGGGGGCCTGAGGTCAAGGGCACCTCTTCCTTCATGTTGTTTTAGACTGCCACCATTTATTACCATCTGTCAGTCAGGCATGGACTTTAATTCCACGGCAGTACTAAGACTCAGACAATGACCTGTGCTGACAAACCAAAGCATCATGACGGAGAAAACACAGGGGGAGCTAGCCAATCAGAGCGCAGGAACGACACTGGATGCAGAGAACAGAATGTGAATTCACAGCAGGGGTTATTGGGTGGTAAAAGGGAAAATGTGTCCATCATTGACTGGCTGGCATTTGTCCATCATGTTCGAGGACAGAAAAAGAATGAGACCAAAAAAAAAAATAAATACAGCATTTGTTTATCCTTAAAATAGAAGTGTATTTATTATTCAGTTTATATAGGCTAGATGTATAAAATTCTTTGTAATGGTTTTGAAGTCACTTATGCTTAACAAGGCTACATTTATTTGAGTAAGAAATACAGTAAAATATGACATGAAACATTTCTTGAAAACAGTTTTTACTGTGATGCAATACAAAATTTTATGGTAAGATTACAAAAAACTTAAATAAATGTATACTCTTCAGCAAGAGTGCATTAAATTGATTAAACGTGACGGCAAAGTCATTAATAATGTTACAAAAGATTTCTGTTTTAAGAAATGCTTGTCAGCATTTCAGCATACATGACGGTACCCAACTGTCTGATATAAAATAGGTTCACCCTTTTTTTGATGCAAAAATCTTCAAATAAAGCATAAACATTGTTCAGGGCAACACGTATGGTGTTTGAATCGATGTTTTTGAAACAATCGGATGAGTTAATGATTCAGTGACTCACTCTTAAAGACCAGTCACGTGTTTCAATCCTAAATGAATCAGTAACTTGATCTGATGAATCGATTTGAATGAATGACTCAGTGAGACACTCGATGCCTGTTTGATTTTCTTATCTAATTCTCAGGATAACAAGTAATACATGCTGTCGCTGTCCAAATTCTCTGACTATGTCTCATTTGTTTCAGATATGTCAGTACCATAATATTTTAGACAAATGTAGACCTAGTAATTAATATTTATCAGAGTAGAATGATATTGTCATCTGATATCACTGCTGTACCATGGCACCTCCATGATACTTGTTTTGTAGAGAGTTTGGGAAAATGCTGCTGTTACCATATAGCTGTTTACTGGTCTTGGGATCATTTACGTAATGAGAGAGAATTGGAAACCTGATTTCACTGTGCTTGTTAAATGTTGATGTAGTGTTTTCTAAAGTATATACAAGTTAGAGCGAATTACATACCTGGCAATTTAATGATAGGGTAGATAAGAGGTAACAATCATGCACACTGGCAATCTACTCTTATGCTTAATTCAGAGGGTATGCATCCGTGCGTGTCTGTGCATCACTCAGGTAAGTTTTTCCTCCAGATGTTCCTCGTCATTTCAGAGGAATGGCACATGTGGGCTGGAGAGTTAGATGGGTGGGAAAGATGGGCTTGTGGTTCTCCGCCAAATTCAGCTGGAGTCTCAAGTGACATTACATGCTGGGTAGATAGGCGTGTTTATGAATGTCTGGGATGAGACTGGAATCGTTGGTGATGTTTGTGGTGGCAGCGAGCTGTTTGCTTATGTTGTTGTGTGATGAAGTGATCTCATGCTCATTAAAGGCAAAGTTTGTTTAGGAAGTCAAAGAGATGATGCCTCAGACGTTCCTCTATTTTTGCACTTTGAAGTTGAGGCCTGTGAATGTAGACACCCCTAAGGCTGCATTGGCTCTTCTAGAACTTGGCCGCTGTTTCTGTCTGTCTTTCTGTGTCTCTTCTATTCTTTTTGTCCCCTGCTGTCTTATTGCTCTTAGTATTTGCCTTGCAAAACAAATAGCTCTATTGTTTGTAATTGTACCCCTTTTATTTTATTCCTGGGTGTTTACTTGAATATGAAAATATGAAGCAATGTTCACTTATTTTACTTTAATATTGAATATTTCATAATATTGAATATCTAAATAACTTAAATTTTTTTCTATATAGCTCTGTATGCTGCTTCTCTTGATTTAATTCATAATTGTCTGCTTGTAGTACTTGTCCAGTGGTTATTTTTCCTGAAAAACATTCCATTTTAATTTGCTATTTCATTTTAATTTGTCATTATCCTGCATTGGTTACAAGCTTCAAGCTTGTGTGGTTGCCAGATATCAAGAGTTTAAATCCTCCAATCAGAGCGGTGGTTAAGTAAGCTTCTCAACCTGGCAACCATGCACACACACACTCTTTCTACATTACGGAAAAGCACTGATGAACTGAAAATGCCAAATTGGCATCTGCTCAAATAAAGGTGCAATACCATCTTTTTCTTTCATTTTTTTTTTGAGCAAAATATTTGATACCATTTAAGCATTATCATGCATGATTGTTATCATTCTATTTTCCTCTACAAACTGTCACTTTGATCACTTTGAACACACACCTCACCATAAATTGATGCTGACATGTGGGTTACCTTTTTTAAATAGAAGAGAATTGATTGATAAGGATATATTAGGATTTAAAACAACACAGAGTGTGAACAACCAAATAATTATTTTCAGATCCTTGTCATTGATCTGTGTAAAAGAGGGTTCTTACAGCAAATACAAATGTTTTCACGATGATTAATTTCTATCTATTTACAGTTATTTTGTAGATATACAGCATACAACTTGATGGATATTCAAATTCAACTTTATATGTCTAAAAAATATATATCGGGCTACTGTTTAAAAGTATTTTAAGAAAAGAGATAAGAGATAATCAATTTTCAGGCTGTTTTTAATGATAAGCTATTAACACTTTACAGGTCATACTGTACAAACCTGACTCACTTATATGAGACCCCATGATTTAAAAATGTTCCCATTGGATTAGTTTGACATTACCACTTAAACATTAGACAGTAGATACAAGTACAAAGTTCTGAGAAGCATGTCAAATACACCTGCCAGAGGAAGTAGCGAGTCTTTTGGGATGGAGCCTGACAAGAGATTTTATTAATTGTGGTCTGAGTACTTGGACAGGATATTGGATCATATTTTCACCTCTAAAGACTTTCAGAGCCTTACGCTATAGAAACGGTAAAGCGATAAAGTCAAAATCATCACTCTTATAGACACATTCAGGTTAAAACCACAAGCTTGAGTATTATCATCCCTCGACAGTTCGAAAAAATAGCACGAGGGCCAGATGATATTTTTTTAAAGCTGAGATTTACAGCTTGAATCTTGACTGGTCCCATTGGAGGCAAAATAGATATGCTAAACCATACCTTTTGCTGGAAAAAAGACACAGACAGATGTGAAATAGGAGAGCAAGAAAGTTTGTGCATATGTCCCAACGTTCAAACCATCCCACAGTTCATAGTCCGTATGTGAGTCTCCTGTAAGCTGAGAACGCATTGACTCGATAACAAGATGAAAATGTAGATGGTATGTATTGGGAAAAAGAGCGTAATAGGATAAGAGAGATGCATGCTGGAGAGACGCCAGGAGGAATGTGTTAGGTGTCTGTCTAGAGTCGGCTAACATCTGTTTCTGCAATTTTTGAGAGTGATGTCTGTGCTGCCTGCTGATTTTCTTACAGAGGGAATCAAGCGCTCCAAGCTGCTTCCCTGACGTATGTGTGTGTGTGTGTGTGTGGCTGGGCATTGCAGCTACCCATGAGTGCATTGTACTCACCTTTATAAAATTGTAGCTTTAGTGTACATTTTAGTGTACATTTTTCTTACAGTATAAGTGCATGTAGTATATAGTTACTGAAACGGTTTCTCACAATTATCAAGCAGCCTATGATCTGTACTGATTATTATGAGTGCAGACTTTATGAAAAAGTGAAAACACCATCTCCAGTATTTAATAAAATTGATAATGAAATAGTTGACAAAAATGCCATTGTCGTCAGTGTTTTAAAGAGATAGTTCACCCAGAGTTTCAAATTCTGTCACCATTTACTCACCCTCATGTTGTTCCAAACCCTAAAGGTTTGCTTTCTTCTGCAGAACATGCAAAAAAAAAAGAGAGGATATTTTGAAGAATGTTTCAACTGTTTGTTTCCATACAGTGAACGTCATTGGGGTCCAAAGTAAGATTGGATCCCACTGACCTTTTGTTACACAGAATTAAGTCATGCAAGTTTATTAAATAACAATCTTTATATATTGCATACAGTGCATAGCATATATTTACATTTTTTTTTTGTTTGTTAGCATTCAATCAGCACATTGTTTAAAGGAGTGTCAAGGCCACACAGATGCAGAAAGCTCTGCAGATTTCCTCAGATTTTTAACAGCCGTTATTACTTATACACATTCCCTACCCTTAGCATGTTTGTTTATTAAAGATATTGGACACATTTGTTGTGTATTGTAGTACTCTTAGCTTTGTTTATTAGATTTGACCAAACCCATTTCTGCAGATTTCTTACCCCAAAATAACCCAGAAAATGTGCATGCTGCCCAAGATATGGAATAACATGCATTTCAACTGCATGCCATATGTACTGTATCTGTTCAAGTAATTGATTGAAATAGTAATCAACAGTTTAATAAAGATCAGAATAGCTGTTAGCTGCAGCTGTTAAATACATACAGATGTGTCTGAGTTGTAAGCCTCTGAGCATAGTGACAATACTCAAAATAAGCTTTTTGATTAAAGAAACTTATAATTGAGAATAGTGCTTGAGAATCCAAACACGGGAAGAAAGAAACCGTGCATTTGAACTCCCTTATCAAAATGTCCCAATTAAGTCCTTATGTTGAGACTTTGCGCCGCGATTTCCCACGTCATGACTCTGAAGACTGATCATGTTGACTTAGCCAGTGAAAGCATACCTTATTAATCCCTATCATTTCATTTTTTCTTCTTCTTGTTTTCCTTCACAGGCCGTTTATCACAAGCTTGTTTCATTTGGCTCATGAATTCAATTAGTTAACCGAACAAGAGACAATCCCATTAGATAATTTCATGGCTGGTTTGGATTTAATTGGCTGTAACATGGATTAAATGATTGGTCTTATTAAAACATGCAAGGTGATCTATTTTTATGGGGGGGGGGGGGGGGGGGGCATCTAACCTCTGGGACTATCTGTTGCAGATGTCAAACCAGCAAAAGAGAGAAGAAAAATAGGATGTTATTTCTCCTCGCCGAAGCTTGTTAACTTTTTCCATTCACTGACTTTGATTTTTAAATGCACTTTATTCTCTCGCTCTTTTCATGTTAATCTCCATCGTGCTAATAATAGGAATTTAGCCACTTTGAGACACTCTCTATTCTGTTTCTTTCATCTGCTCCTTCTGTTTCTGCTGGATATTGTCAGCTAAAGTGCTCTAGGAGAGAGATGGTGTTGGGCACGGAGAGCTTAATGCAATAAAGGAAGAGCAGAACTAAAAAGAAGTTCACTGCCATCTCTGTGTGAAAAGCTTTGTTGTCAGGGCTCAGAGGTCATGGGCTCGCTGGAAAGGACTGCCCACTTGTCTGTCAAATGAGAAAGGGGGCTTTAGACCTAAAGCTCAAGCTCTCCTTTAGTGGGCGGGGTTAGCTTGTCTGTCACCATGAACTGCAAAGAGGCAGTAATCCATTGGCTTGTCAAGCTGTCAATCAGCTTAGCATAGCATTGGGTATTATGTATTTATGCAGAAGATAAAAGCTAAAGACTGCTCTCTTAATCAGACTGGTTTTCGGTGTGCAATGACTATGCATTTCTTTTTTATTGAAATTCTTTCTTTATTGAAACTGAGCTGTTGTGGGTTAGTTTTTCTCCATTTAATCTCGTCAGTGTCTAGAGGTGATGGCCATTTGAATTGTAATTAAGTCTTACATGCTCAATCTGTCAAAGGCCACTTTTATTGCCCCTCACAAATATATTGGAACTTTTGGCTTAAATGAGAGTGAAAATTAGACCACTTTTTGTCTTTCATTCAACGTGTCCTAAAAGCATATTTTCTGTCTACTCTCTTTTGACATATAGCTTCTATAGGACATACGTGAACAAATCTAAAGTACATTTTAAATGTAGTATTTTGTATTTTAAATGCATTTATGAATTTATTTTTAAATTACTAATTTTAGATTCCAGCCAAATGCACAAATCATAAGCAATATTATCACTGCCACAAAATAATTAAGGTTAAAAAAATTTCTTTCTGCAGAAATATAATTCAGAACACAAATTTGGATCTTAACATGCAATATAATCAATCAATAAGAGGTCCTTTCCAATACCAACTCAAGGAAATAGGAAATAAATATAATATTTATTCACAAATTGTGCATACACTTCTAAAAAAGGACAAAACACAATAAAAATGTTCTCTGTGTGTAAACCTTTATATTTTCTTCCTTTCCACATTTTTCCGAATTTACATCTTTCTGGCATATCTTCTAATTTATTGTCTTTAAGATGGCTTGCTGCCGGCATCAGTCCATATTAAATAGAGTCATTCCAGGCAGGCTTTTTCTCACAGGCATTTGAGTGCCTTAAGTGGTTAATATGCATTTTGATTGACACCTCTTATGGGGGGTGGGGGAACGCCTTCCAATTCTTATGGTCTCTCTCCCATGAGACTGAGCTACATATGTTAATGTGATTCAGTTTGCACACTTTTGTGTGTGAGAGTATGAGAAATGGTGAAATGATAAGAGACATTGATGCATTCTGGTTGTTTTTATTACACAATTATGGTGGCATTGTGATGCATATCTTTATGTGTCTTTGAGATCCTCTGCTTTTGAATAAAGCATTACAGAGTGCACCAGAGTATTAGTGCCATGTCTAGAAATTAGTTTTGAGAGCTAGCATCATGTACCATAGATGATGTTGCATTGCACTAACAATTATTGCAACTGTAAATATAGACAACCCACCCCTTAACACATGTACAGTATACTATTGTTCAAGTTTGGGGTAAATAAAAAAAAAATGTTCTTGAAAGAAAATAATACTTGTATTCAGCAAGGGTTAAAAAAGTAATTAATAATAAACATAATAAAGACATTAATTATGTTACAAATGTTTTAAAATAAACTGTTTTAAATAATTCTGTTCATTTTATTCATCGAAGAATCCTGAATTTGTATTTATTTATTTCAGTTTACACAAAAACATTAGGAAGCATAACTGTTTCCAACACTGATAATAAGAAATGATTTTGAGCAACAAATCGGCATATTCAAATTATTTCTGAGGATTGGAGTAATGACGCTGAAAATTCCGCTTTGATATTGCAGGAATAAATTACAAATCAAAGATCTATTAAAATAGAAAACATTTTAAATTGTAATATTATTTCAGTAATATTTTTACTGTATTTTTGATCAATTAAAAACCTAAAAAAACTTTTGATCAGGGAATGTAGATGTAGATTCTTATTGCATATTTGAATAAATAATGATTAATGCTGAATATGAAGGTTAATAATAATTTTACATTATAATATATAGTTGGTAACACATTATTTTAAGGTGTCCTTATTACAGTGCAATTATACATTTAAGTACTAAGTAATATTAATTAATTGGTAATGGTTAGAATTAGGGTTTGGCTTAGGGTTACTTGAATATATTTTGTGTGTGTGTATATATATATATATATATATATATATATATATATATATATATATATATATATATATATATATATATAATATGCTTAAACATATTCTTATAATAATAATAATAATAAGTACATGTAATGTGTTACAAGGACACCTTTAAAATAAAGTGTTACCAAAATGTGTACAAATTTTACTTTTAATATTAAAACATCTTGTCACTTGGGCAGTACACTTGAAGCTTTGTAAAAGCATTTATTTTATTTTTTTACACGGAGTAAAAATTTTTTAAATGAAAATTATTCATTAACTCACACTTATTGTTATTCCGAACCTGATTTTCTTACATGCACTGTGACACAAAAACATTATTAGCAGAATGTGTGGGCTTCTTTTGTTCAATAGAATGAAAATCTTGAAAAAGAAGGTGTAAAATGAGGAAAGATGGAATGATGATAAAGATAGAAACAGGAAGCAAAGCACACACTTGACACCATCAGTAAGAGGAGGAGGAGAAATTGCACAGCAAATTCTCATGGACACATACAGTACATGGAATGATTGAATGTAAATTCAGGGTAAATGAGTTTAGAGCGACATTAAGGTATGCAGACCAAGACTTTTCATTTGTGCATGAACTATCCCTTTAAAACCACTGCCTGTCCCTGCATTTTACAACATTCACAGTGAAGCCAAAGACAGAGGTGAAAGGAACCCAATGAATGAGTGCACCGCAACGGCCAAATCAAAGCTTACAGGCTCTCTCACACACTCCTAATCAGCAGGCGAGCAGTGGCTGCCACTTTCAGATGCTTGTTCTCGCCTGTCACATGCCGTTAAGGTCTTCTGCTTGGTTACAGGTCACTATGACTATTCACTCCCAAAATGACCTGTCCCTTGTTTCCAAGCAACAGAGGTCAAGTGGATGTGTGCTGAGTATCCAGTAGGCAACCCACTGACCCCACCTTTAATGACCCGGCTGGAGTTTTAGTGCATGTGTGTATGATAACCTTTGTGACCTCTTGACCCTGATCTAGCTAACCGGCGTATCCATTGTGTGTTGAGTGGACACGAAACTTAAGCACAATAGAGTGGTGAAAAGACTGCTTTTCACACTCCAGCAGGTTAATTTAAAATAATAGGATACTGCGCAAACAAAAAGTGTTTGCTTTCTTTCTTCCTCAGTTTTATTGAAAATTCTTCTTGAAATTCCTGAGATACACCCTTGCATAATCAACAAAGTCTCTGGGAATTTGTGATTTGGTACGCAGTATTTCACTTATCCAAATCATATTGGATATGGGGCCCTATCTTGCACCCAGCGCAATTGACTTTGTACACTGACGCATGTGTCATTCCTATTTTGCACCCGCGCAAAGCGCGCTTTTCCCTCCACAGAAGCACGTCGCTAAACTAGTGAATGAACTTGCGCTCCCCGGGCGGTTCAGCGCAAAAAAGGAGGCGTGTTCCAGCGCAAACAATCCCTGGTGCTATTTTGCTGTTCCATTAAACAATTGCGCCACTGACCAGAAAAAACCTAGTCTAAAGTCAGTGGTGCGTTGCGCGTTGTTCATTATGCTATTTTAAGGGCGCATGCTTGACCATAATGTATAGCGTGCACAACGCGCATACACTTTGCTCATGTAATCTACACAGATGCAACAGTTATTTTTGCAAATCATAAATTGTTACACTAAAAAAATATTAACACATGAGATGACGGAAATCATTGTGAAATCTTGCTTACAAATTATTCAGGCTAATTGTAGTAATTAAGGATCAGACCTGTTTGCCCGATAGTGGCAAGACATATAAGGACATCTGACAAATTTGTTTGTCCGTCAAGAACCAGGAAAAAAAAAAAATCGATGAAACAATTGTGGCTATTTCCTCCCACGCCTGTTTAACCGACGCTATTTTGGGTGGGTTTCTCCCATCCCCATACAACACAACTTCTCTGTCTTTCACTGCTCTTACAAGAACAACAGTCTCCTCGGCTGTGAACCGCTCCTGGCGTGCGCCTGGTAAATACGCCACAATAATAGCAATCCATAATGGAACTTGCGCACCTGCTTTTAAAGGGAATGTTGGATGACGCTCCGATTGGTTTATTTCACGTTACGCCCAAACCACACCTATGAATAATGAAGCTACTTCAGACCAACCCATTTTAGATTTGCGCCGGGCGCAAGAGCCATTTATCCCGCCGGGAAAATAGCAACAGCGCCGAGACCCGCCCACAAAGTTACTTGCGCTTCGCGCTTTGACACTTGCGTTTCAGATCGTTAAAATAGGGCCCATGATATTTAATGTCTCATGCATCTCTTGTGACAGACGTGTGCAACTAATACACAAGAGCATTGAAATCACGATACAAGATTGCATGTCACAGCCTTTTACATGTTACTTCAGTACAAGTGTTGCTAATTTGAAAATGAGTCAGGAGACAAAACCGAGACACAAGTAAAGTATCTTTGTACAACTGTGTGAAAGATAATGCTTTCTGAATTGGTCATTCACTTCAGAGAATGATGTTGTAGCAATAGGCATGTTTAAGACATATTTCATTTTTGTTCATGAAAAAGATCTGTGTTTGATTCAGAAATAATGTTTGTGTGTGTGTGTGTGTGTATGTGTCAATTTTTTTTTTTTTAATAAATCCTGAAAAACTTTATCATGGTTTTTACAAAAAAAACGTCTTATCATAATAACTTGCAATCCCTGTATAAATATCTCTGAATGAATGGTCTGTAATGCATAGTAAATAAAGGCCTTTAGCTTCTTTAAGCTACATACTATTAAAAAAAAACATAAATAAGTCCAGAAGAATTATCTTTAACACCTACATTTACATTCTTCTTTATTTAACACACTCACCTGACCCAGAAAGAGTAGCAGAAGATAGAAAGATATAGAGATGAGAGAGTGTGAAAGTGAGAGAGATTAAGTGAGAAGGATCCGAATTATCCATCATTTCGTTCCTGGTATGTAGATACAAACTCACAGAAAAAGAATCTGAGGAAAACTAGACAGAAAATGGAAGTCCAGCCTGATTAAATCTGTTTAATGCACTATAAAAACTGACAAAAACCATCTTAAAGTGAAATAAAAAGCCAAACAATGCAAGTTTTGATTCAGAGATGTGATCTTGAATTTTTGTTCTAATTAGATTTTTTTCTTGCTTTAAGCGAAAACCTCACTTTTTTTTTTTGATTATGCTTAACGCAATTAGAAAACCATTTGCTAACTTAAAATTATGTTATGTTCTCTGAATTGTTTTAATGTTTTGTTATTTGAAGTGCCACTAACATGATGGTGTGAAACGCAGGCGGGAGGACCGATCTGGTGTTGAAACGCATTAAAAAAGAAAAAGATTAAAGGAGAGAAGGAAACAAGCAGATCTCTGATTGCGTTTCTCGTTGGAATGCTTATTGAAAGATCTGCCGCAACCATCAGATTTACCAATATGATAAAACTGAACAGGAAGAGGAGCTGCGCTTATCTGTGTCTGTTTGTTGACAACTTCATTTAAGACGAACCATCCCAGAAATATCAGAAGATGGTGCGATAAACACCTCAAGGTCTTCTAACACGTTTGCGTGTTTGAGTGTAGCGTGTTAAGCTAATCAGGGTCATCAGACAAGGCTGTGTTGAATGCATGCAGGGGTAAATGTTTTTTTTTTTTTTTTTGGTCACGGAAACTCAGAAAGCTTGTTATGAATGGACTTGCCTCACATAATTTCACAGCATTAAACCTATTTAGCCAGCTAAATTCAATTTATGCTAATAAATTGACAGCAAGATTTAGCAGACCAACAATATGATGCAACTTTTACCAGACTGCAAAAGCTACATTATTTTGAAAACAGCTTAGCTGCTAACAAGCTGTTGACAATTATTGCTAAATTGTTAGCGTAGCTACTTTTATTTAAATTCTCCACAACACTAACTAGCATTGTTTTTCACACATTGGTTCCCACACTTTGTTTAACACCTGAAAAGGAGTGCTACAGTTTGTTTAGCTGTTCGCCAAGGCTAAGCCTGATTCTTCAAGAACATTAGGTGATATGAATCAATAATCTGAGGTGTTGTATTTGGCTATGTTCAGTACACAAGACAAAATGAGAAAGGTCAGGGCTTACCAGACATACCATACATAATAGACTGTCACATCAAATCCTGATGTAAAATAAATAGGCCAAACTATAGTGTATTATAGACTGTGATCTTGTGAAAACACATTCTGACATCTTTAATAAGCTCCTTAAACTAGAGCAAGGACTTTGGGTCATCACACCAAATGGAGCCGTGGCCTGTTAATTATTACCATGTTTCTGCTGCTTGGCTGCTATTTGTGAAAAGGGAGAAATGAAGAGTTTTTAGAAATAATTCACTGCAGGATCACATGGGTCAGGGTAACACGTGGTGCTCGATTTGTCGCTGAGTGTGCGCCTGTGTCTGTGAGCATGATCTATGACCCTCACTCTCACTGAAACTGTGGGCCAAAGCAAACAGCAGCTCCCACCAATCCCTGAGGGGAGACTCCCAACCGTAGAGATTCACACCCCCCCCCCATCTCCTCCTCTCTTTCTTCATCTGTGCTATATTGGTTCTCTTATTCCTACTACTGTAGTTTTTCAATTCATCACTTATTTTCCCCAATTCACTCTTTCTTTGTCATAATTAATAAAGTTCTCCTGAGACGAATAGCATTTCCCCTAGGTCTAAACAGCCAAAATGCCTGGTTATGAATGTACAGTGGCCCCAAAAGAATTTGGTCACTTTAGCCACAAACATTTTTATGTCTTTGCAGTAGTTTTGCAATTTTATTTTATATATTTTTATTATAATATTGTATTATTAAATAATTGTATTATTAAATAATTGTATTATATTATATTATTTTATTATATATATATATATATATATATATATATATATATATTTATATCATTATTATTATTATTGATTCAGTGTTCAGAGGTATTTTTTTTTAAGTGTCTTTGTTGGTTTTCATTTAATTAAATTTTATGTTAAACACTATTCAATAAGAACATTTCACAAAAAAGGCATTTGAAAATATGAAACAATAAGTGTAATAAATGTAAAAAAATTAAATAAAATCCCTCGACACTTTCTAGTGCATTTTCAGTTTTGTGTGCAAAGTCACTAATTGGGACAGTTGAAACATAGTTAAATTATTTACAATAAGAGCGTATCAGTAAAAGAGCAAAGAAAGGGAAAGGGAAAGTGAATTTGGAGGTCAGATGTGACTTTGTGGATGCTTTAAATACTCGTCTTTAAATACTTTTTCTAAACCTTTCCTTTTGTTTACAGGCCCCACTTAAAAAAACAAAGTGAAGTTACTTGCCATATACGTATACGAGATTCAAAATGTTGCTTAACTGTTCAAATACTACTTGGAGTCGCTTTGTTTATGTGTACATTGTGTTGCAGATTAAATATGTCCCTCATGATTTCTGAAATAGTAGACTACCTCTACCATATACTCGTCAAGTTTTAAGTTTATTTGCCCTAAGTTTATTTGTCATAAAATTTGAGAGTAAAAAGAGAGAGAGTAAAAAGACATTTTATCTGTGTGGTTTGATTAAATCCTTTGCTTTAATCACTCCGTCCTGTCTTCCCAGACGATAAGGATGATGGAGTAATCCTCTGTCAGGGATGAGGGCTGTTAAAATCAATGCCTCATACACATGATGAACGTGAGAGGAAAGTTTTCATTCGGTTAAAGTCACACACACAATTCAGTGAGAGCAGACTCCCTTCATCATCATTCTGTCCACCATCCGTCAACCGGTCACTCAAATCCATGTCAAATGACGGCCCTGTGAAGCCAGGAGATAAGAGCTAATCTTCAAGTGATCATTTAGATGGACAGCTGAAGGAAAAGCTCAATCTCCAAAGATAAAGTTAAACATTTGTGTGTATATGTAAGATTAAATTTAGTTGGCTCTGCAGACAGTAGATAATAAAAACTAGTTGCTACAGATGTCCTTCAAGCGTCTTTGCTGGTTTATAATAAATAAATGGTTATAATAAATAAATGGTTTATAATAAATAAATGGTTCTTACATTTAAATCAAGTTCTAAAACTTCTGAACTAAAATTGGCCTTACATTTAAGAACTTGTTTTCTGACACAAGCCAGTTCAAATCTGTTTTCAGATCTAAAATGTTCTTGTGTTTTATTGTGCCAGTACATAACTTGCTATCAATAAAAAATAAGCTATTTTCTTTATAGAGATTGTTACTAGACTGCATTATTAGTGATGGCAAAGACACATAGACTCATAGACTTGTTAGAACATGGCGGACCTGCCCTTGTGCTTAATTAGAACCCTGAAATGAAAGAGATGAGGAATTTTAGCTATGTGCCAGGAATGCCCACACAGGTAAATGAGATTTTATGTTGTCTGCGGCCCTGTGCTAAATCTCTTTGTATAAGAGTGGAGTAGATGGTGTCTTCTGATAGAACTTTCCTATACTGGTACTTTGCAGAGATGGGTGCTTCTCTATGGCAGGCACATTCCACTACATTACCAAACTTCCAAGCAGAATTTTCTGCCAAGCTTGACTGTTATAAAATTATTACTTTAAAATAAACCCTTTCCTGTCATAAATAAGTCCATTTCTTTTTATGAGGCACCCAATGTTTAGGGAAAGTAAAATCGGAGATGTTATTATGTCATTTTTGTCTAAAGGAAAATTAGGGAGTTTGGTGAGAAAATGATATACTGAGTTTTATTTATACGTATTGTTCAGATTTCATAAATTATCATTATTGCTATACAAACCACAAACAATTACCAAGTCAAAAAAGTAAGCCTAGGCTGCATTTATCCTATTTTCAAAGTGTTTTTTGTAGCATCTGTGTTCTTGGGGTTGTATTACAGACTATTTCGTTCATTTTTGAAAAACTTTGATGGCACTTTTCCATCATTTGGGCCTTGAGCAATCAGAAATTATGTCTTTTTAAACGTGGTTACGTGGTGTGGTGTCTTTTTTCAGTTTTAGAGTTGCAAATTTGACCTTGGGCTGCTAAGTGTAAGCATGTGCTTCAGACTTTTAGCAAAGATCTGTTTCACAATAGAATGGGGGATTGTTACAGTAAGATTTGGAATTGCAATTGTGCTGGGCCAATCTTTCCCGTATATGCTTTGCCAGCTATCTGCAATTAATTATTTCTTCCTCTACCATCCACCATTCTGAAGTAGACATTAGAAGCCAATATGTTGTCCTTACATTATTCAAAGGTTTCCCTTTGGCTTACTCTGCAATAGTGGAATATCTGACACAGTCCTCTGTGGTCATCCAAAGGGATGGTGCTGTGAACTCTATGAACCATATTGGATCATGATATCTAATATCATGAGAATTAAGGAATCAAAACATTATAATACAATATGAAAAATGGATATTCATTTTGAGGTTTGCTAAAATTACATGTAACAGTTATTAGATTATTAGTGTCTTTAAAGACTAACTTTAAGTGACCGTTAGATTGCCAAAAGCTAATCTAAATACAGAAATAAAGAAAAACAGCATGTATAGTTAATATTCAGCATCACTGCAATGCATCAAAGTCTCCCACAGACCACATACTGTACTCAGTTTCCAACAAAGGGAACCAAGCTTGTTGGGAAAGAGGAAAATAAAGTGTGACACCCCAGTATTGGTAGTAGAATTTAAATATAAGACTCGGGAGGCCCCACGAGAACTCTCAGAGAGCCAAAAATCCCCAAGAAATCCACCCTGTAAAAACAGGACTGTAACAATAATAATAACAAAGGACATAGGAATGTAGCCAGGGCATTGAACCTCAGGGAAACTCTCCAGACTGGTCATATCCATACAGCTGGACAGATGCTGTTTTACTGAGGAACTAATGTAACTTGGCAACACTTGTGGTGTTTGGATTAATGTGCGAGTCCTTGTAGAGTTTGCGGATTTGGAGCGTGGCTATGCATCCAATAGAAAACCTATTATATTGAATAAATCTTTGGAGGTGTTTGAAAGCATTTTGGCTGCTTTTTTTATTTTGTTTGTATTAACTTTAATGTTCATAATCCTAAAAAGTTGCACTGACAAGTCTGTGTGTTCTGTATGAATTCCAGAAACTACTGTGAGTAAAACAAATGGGGAATAAAACACTGCAACCAACAGTGCAGAGAAGCTTTGGCCTCCTATGCTGAGCTTTGGGTTAGGGTTAGGGTTCAAGTCCCATCTGGGTTGAGTTTCTATAGAGCAGTGTAGTTCGAGTAGCCATAACCCAACAATGGCTTTACCAATATTGTGAGTTAGATGTGGAAACTTGTTTGGAATTTTTGTAATTACATCAGGTGCTGCTAGTGGCAGGACTAACAACCTTCAGCATTTCTATAACAATATAAAAGGCACTTTATTACAAGAAAATAATTGATTTGATAGAATAATTGGTTTGTGTGTCACTTTTCATAAAAGCATGTGTTGAATAAATAAATAGACTGTTACACTCTGTCGTTTTCAGAGTTGAAGTCTACTGGAACTGCCCATCACTTTGCCTTTCTGCTCAACTCAACGGACTACAGAATTCTTCGTATGGATGAGGACCATGATCGCATGTACGTGGGCAGCAAGGACTACATCCTGTCACTAGACCTGAACGACATCAACAAAGAGCCCCTCATAGTAAGACTTCTCAGTTACACAATACAGATTGCAACAAATTAAACTATAAGCAAGGCTTGGCAGTATAAATCTGGTCAGTAGATTAGGATGACTGACCTTTGTGTCTTTCTCCTCAGATTCACTGGCCTGTGGCTCCTCAGAGGAGGACAGAATGTGTCCTCTCAGGAAAAGACATCAATGTAAGAATCCGCAATTCACATATTCTTTTCTGCTATATTTAAGGAAAGCGCTACTAATTACCACAATCATTATACATGTAAATCCTAAACAATTTTTTCCAACATGGGCATGTCAACATCCATCTGCAAGTATAATTTCTCCATGACAGCATCACTGATATTATTCAGTTTTGTGTCAACAGGGCGAGTGTGGTAATTTCATCCGTCTAATCGAGCCGTGGAACAGGACTCACCTGTATGTGTGCGGAACAGGAGCTTACAACCCCATCTGTACCTATGTGGACAGAGGTCAAAGGGCACAGGTA
Source organism: Carassius gibelio (assembly GCF_023724105.1). Lineage (NCBI taxonomy): Eukaryota > Metazoa > Chordata > Actinopteri > Cypriniformes > Cyprinidae > Carassius > Carassius gibelio. The sequence continues at coordinate 7,952,908 of NC_068401.1, read as the reverse complement.
AACTGTCATTCACAGATGACCCGCTACCATTTGCAGGTCAAGGGTTCAAGCGGTTGGCTACCTTAGTCTAAAGGTATAATTTTTTAGAGGAATGTTTTTCCACCCTGGAACAAACAGGATAATCTGTACCACCTGCATGTCTTTCGCCTCTGTTACTTCAAAAACTCTTCCTAGTGTTTAGGAGGGTAATTGCATTTAAACATAGTCCTAATTTCACCTCCCTTCTTACCCATGTCCCATCATTAACCACTGTCCATAAAAACATCATTCAAAATGGTCTGAGATCACATTGAAAATCTGGAAACTTTCAATTGTAAACTAGAGATCTAAAAGAAATTGAAATGTATCATGAAAATTTATTTCAAATTCTGTTCTATTTCTAGGACTCTTTTCAAATATAAGCACATTTTTGACATTGATCATGAACTTTCCACTCACATGTTGATTAAATAATTGGCAATTATTATTGACAATTTTTGGATATTATTATAAAATTTGCTTTTTCACTAGTGGTCTCAGGCTTTTGGATCCTACTGCATTTATTCTCCTTTAATTGGGTTCTGCAATATGCATGGTTTTGTTTTTTTTGTTCTTTCATACACAAAGGCAATTTCATGTGTTAACAAGGGCTTTGAGCATGTGCATGTTTTAGACAACTTCATATGATCTCATCAAACGGCAGCCATTATAATAGCATCTCAACATCTTCTTGTTT